>NC_059217.1:20894253-21247378 GCF_020615455.1 Coregonus clupeaformis | reverse complement strand
GAGGATTGGGGTGCAGACAGCCCCAACCACCACCGGCGGAACCGCCGCAGTGCTGAGGACCAGCAACAGGACCCGTCCCAGATGTACTACCAACTCTCCACCCCCAAAACCAACTTCCTCCTCAACCTGACCCTGCAGGGGGGCCTGCTGTCCCGCCAGTTCCGTGTGGAGTACTGGAGGAGGGGCCGTCTGGCCTGGAGCCACCCTTACGCCCCCCAGTGTCTCTATGTAGGCCACCTGCAGGATCAGCCCCACTCCAGCAAGGTGGCTCTCAGCAACTGTAACGGCCTGGTAAGTACCTGACCCATCTAGTACTGCTAGCGCCACTGGTCTGTTGTCCTATGGTCTCTTGTCTTGTTGTCCGGTTGTCCTGATTTCCTGCTGTCTTGTTGCCCTGTTGTCTTGTTGTGCTGTTGTGCTGTTGTCTTGTTGTGCTGTTGTCTTGTTGTGCTGTTGTCTTGTTGTGCTGTTGTCTTGTTGTCTTATTGTGCTGTTGTCTTGTTGTGCTGTTGTCTTGTTGTGCTGTTGTGCTGTTGTCTTGTTGTCTTGTTGTGCTGTTGTCTTGTTGTCTTGTTGTGCTGTTGTCTTGTTGTCTTGTTGTGCTGTTGTCTTGTTGTCTTGTTGTGCTGTTGTCCTTGGCCTCAGGGGACCCAGGGCTAATGGATCTCCAGAGGTTTCCTCTCCCTCTGAGTGTAACATTATGATTCAGTGTACAAGGATAGCTCTGACCCTGGACTAGACCAGGGCATCTGTCTGGCCACATAGTATTCTAGGCCTGGAACAGGAATGCACCTGCGTATACAAGGGATTACCAAAGCCCATTCTTATCACCAGACTTCCCCTGCTGGTCACAACTAATAACGTCACTAAGGCATGTTCACAGCTGTACGTCTCGACCATTCAGTAGCCAGCTAGCACCGCCGCCCACGGCAGACCCTTTTGAAATAATGAAATCAGTCAAATAACACAATTCCAATATGCCTTTTGACAGATAAAAGCATTCTCCTTGTCCATTGATTCTTGTGATGTCCTTACAGCTAATAACTAATTGGGTCCATAATAACAGAGGTAAATACAACCAAGGATTTAATCTGCTCACAAAGTGTTAATAAACCCCACACATAATTACTTGTGGTCAGACTAGCATAACTTAATTCAGCAGGGAATCCGCTGTGTGTCCACGAGAGCATCACTAAACATATTACAGGATTAGGTGCACTCTGAAAGTGTGCCGCTATTGTAGAGACTAGAGAGGGCCGGGGGGAAACACTCACTGTGACCCTCGGAGGCTGCAGCCAAGAGATCTAATCAGGGGAAGTGTTACAGTGTCTCCCCGTCTCCTCTCTGTGGAAAGACTCATGAATCCCCACTGAGATAGGATCACTCTCCCTATGTATCTGACCTACAGAACAGTTTAGGAGAGAGGTGAGGGCCTGTGTTTGTTTAGGCCCAGGCTTGTGAGAGACTGATATGATTATAATCCCAGGCCAGGGATAGTTACAATATGTACTGTATCAACAACAACAAAAATCAAATTTTATTTGTCACATGCGCCGAATACAACGGGTGTAGACCTAACCGTGAAATGCTTGCTTGCGAGTCCTTCTCAACAACGCAGAGTTACAAATTATAATAAAATAAAAATAGTAACACAAGAGGAATAAAATACATAAGAATGGCGCTATATACAGGGAGTACCAGTACCAGATCAATGTGCAGAGGTACGAGGTATTTGAGGTAGATAGTGTAAAGTGACTAGGCATCAAGATAGATAATAATAAGAGTAAAATAAAGAATGGAGTAGCAGCAGCAAATGATGAGTGTTAAAGTGTTTTATGTGTGTGTGTGTGTGTGTGTGTGTGTGTGTGTGTGTGTGTGTGTGTGTGTGTGTGTGTGTGTGTGTGTGTGTGTGTGTGTGTGTGTGTGTGTGTGTGTGTGTGTGCAAGGGTGTGTGTGTATGTGTTGTGTCGGTATGCGTGTGTGTTATGTGTGTGTGTGTATGTGCTGTATGTGAATGAGTGTGGGTTTTGTGTGAGAGTGTCAGTGTAGTGTATCCACTGAGGGGAGATGAGGTGTCACAGGGCTGGCTGTAGACAGTACTACTGTAAATGGCCTGACAGGCAGCAGAGATAGGGACTTCTGTGCGTGTCAGTTCTTGTCCTGTCACCACCAACCTTCAGAGGGCCCCTGGCTCCCCTTTGCTTTCCTGGCTTTTCCAGCAGGGGGTGATCGTGGCGGGCGGTGAAGAGTACCTCGTCGAGCCTCTGACCCCGGCCGAAAACCTCACGAGAGCGGAGAGGGGGGAGGGCCGCCCACATGTGGTTTACAAGAGGTCATCTCTCCGCCACCAGTACATGGACCAGTCTTGTGGGGTCATCGGTAGGTAGAGCTGTCTGGGTACTGGGCACAACATGCCCCTTTAAACTCTCATGTTTCACAGGTTACAATTGGATCAGCATAGTTTATGATATACTCTGTACAGCAGTCTCAGTTTACAGGGCATAATAACCTTGTTTTAATACATTCAAATTAATGTCACTCTTATCATCAGTCAAAATGTTGTGGAGTGGCTCTTATCAGGTAGTGTACCCTCTCCTCTCTTAACCCCTATCTCTGTCTGTGTAACTGTGTCTCAGATGAGAAGCCAGGTAAAGGCATGTCCTGGTGGCAGAGGACTCTGAAGACCCCTCCCAACCCCATCGGCCGAGGCCAGCTGCCCCTGAAGAGGTCTGTGAGCAGAGAGCGCTACGTAGAAACACTGGTGGTGGCCGACAAGATGATGGTGGGGTACCACGGCCGCCGGGACATCGAACAGTACATCCTGGCTGTCATGAATATTGTAAGTTTCACATCGAGTCAGATCACTACAACTGGCAGGGTGGAAAAGTTGGAAAATATTTGAAAAAGCCCCACAATCTCCTATTGTCCCATCCACTTTATTGTGTCTGTGTTTAGGATTGCGTCTAGGATTGTTGTTACTGTGTTGAATGGTTATTCTGTCTTCACCTGCAGATAGTGTAGCTGAGGTCATAACATCTGTAGTAGTATTTATTTCACAGGATATCACTTCACACCCTGTCGATCAGATGGCTACACACACTCATGTCTGGAATGCCTTTAATGAATGGTTGGCCTTATTTTACTGTTCTGCATACATCCTGTCACAAAATCCCATACAGAGGAAACTACAGAAGCACACTGTAAAGTAACCCAAATTACACGAGTTGTGTCAATTATGACAAGTGTCTTTCCCTTGGGTTGTAAGTGTTAGTGATGAATGATGTGTCAGCTCTTTTTAAGACTGGTCTTTTCTTGTTTCCCTGGAGGTCAGGTTGCCAAACTGTTCCAGGATTCTAGCCTGGGGAACGCAGTGAACATCGTGGTGACCCGCCTCATCCTGCTCATGGAGGACCAGGTATTCTATTCTAGACCCATTCCGGAAAAATCTCTGCCTTTCAATGGACTTAGTGGAGTCTGCATCCATCCACCCTGCCTCTGCTCTGCTCCGCATCCAACTCCCAGTCCAGTCCAGTTTGGTTTCCCGGGCCAGCATCTATGAGCTCCTTGTTTGTGTCAAATTTTTGGCTTAAGTGTCCTTCCTCCCCTGCTCCCGGTGGAGACTGTCTTGTAAGCAGAGCCGTTTGTGGCAGTGGAGGGAGAGCGGCCTGCCAAGCAGCCCAGCCATGACTGCATTTGTTGTTGCTGGTGACCTCTCGGGCCGTTGATATGACGCACATTAGTGCCCTAGAAAAGTGCATATAAAAATATTAAGCTAAATATGAAGCTGGGGCAGGCAGGCGGGCAGCAGGCAGGCAGGCGTGCCTCACTGTGGCCCAGTGTTCTATCCACCTGCTGCCTGGGGATTGACATGAATGTCATGTCACGTGCTTGGTCCCGGTCCAGTCCACCAGGCCAGTCAGCCAGGCCCCGTGCTGCTAACGGCATGCGGTCAAACTGAGTGCCAGGACAGGGTTACACTCTCTGGCGTAATGTGGACCTAATAAGCCTTCATACAGATGATTCAAAGGGTATTAGATGGGGACTAGTGGTTTTGCGGTGAAGGTACTGTGGCAGTCTAATAACAACCTGTATGATTCATACTAGACAGCTGAAAATAATCCCCTGTAATTTGCCCCGGGCATATGTCATCTGACAAAGAAAGAAATGAATAAATAAATGTTATGATCATTAGCAGAAGTATTAGTATTATTTTTGCTGTTCGGTCTGTTGAGGTTGGGGTAAGACCAAAAGTCGTCTCGCTGAGAGGAGCAGAGCGGGTCTGTCGTTTCCAGCTGAAAACTGACCCTGGAAAACAAAACAGACTAGCCAGCCCACTGAGCCCAGAGATGAAGGATTGTGGGATGAGACAATTACTAGTTATGTCACCACCATGGACATTCCTGTGTTACGAGCCTTACCCAGCTGTGACCAGGAGAGCATTCCCTTTCCTCTGTCAAGGTGGCTAATGGCAGCGAGAGAGCAAAGCAGAGGGAGCTCCTGTCCTCATCAGTCCAGTCCAATAGCCCCATGGCAGAGGGCTGGGCTGCTTAATACTAGGCTCATTGCACAGCTATGGTTGAACTGGTCAATTCTGTTTATGTAGTAAAAATTAATTATTGGTCCACATGGGGAATGTCTTTCTCATTACTCCTTCTGGCTTATAAATTATTGTCAGGTCATTGCAGATAGTAAAAGTGGCATATCTAGGAAAACCTAAAGATGATTATACAGTCATTTGATTATTTCACTGTACACTTCCAGATTATGTTGATTTCAGTTTGTATTCCCTCTCTGTCTCTGTCAGCCGACTCTAGAGATCAACCACCATGCAGGGAAGTCCCTGGACAGCTTCTGTAAGTGGCAGAAATCCATCCAGAACCGGAATGGCAACGGGAATGCCATCCCAGACAACGGCATCGCTCACCACGACACTGCCGTGCTCATCACCAGGTCAGCACTCACAGCACCGGAACATTCTTAGTGATTCAGTGTTGAGATAAGCATGCACAACTCAGACTTTCACATAAGTCATTAATTGACTTCAATGGGAGACTTGCGCAGAATTCGAGATAAGTGCACAGATCTCAAGACAGAATACTGCTCTTAGTACCAAAATGCACATGCTAGCATTGTCAATGCACATAATTAAACCCTCTCTAGCCTAATTCCTTAATGATCCACTACTGAGTCTATTGGACAAAGATACTATATTGTGATCAATTTATTCTTCTTTGGATTACGGTTTTAGTAAGAACTGACTCCATATTCTGCCCTCTGAGTTCACTGGCTCCTTCTCTTACCTCATGACCTCTCATTTTCGCCAAGTGTGCATTTGTGTCTGGTCCTGTCTGGAGTGACGAAACGTAGGCTGTTCTGCTCAACTGAGCATCTGGAGAGAGAGCGCTGTGGAGAGGGAGGGAGAAAAAAACGAGAGAAAGAGAGAGAGAGAGAGAGAGAGAGAGAGAGAGAGAGAGAGAGAGAGGAGGGAGAGGGAATCAGAGTACAGCTGCCTTGAATCTGACAGCCCTGAGCCGGGCCAAGGAAGCAAAGTACAGTTTCAGAAATAGTGAGGCACTCTATTTAGGGGGAAAACAGCAACAGCAGCAACAGCAGAAACACAATACTGTAGAGAGATACAACAGAGCACCATTCACTGAAAAGCTCTGCCCATGCATGGGCCCCTGTTCCGACTCGCTTGTATTCTCTTTTCTTGGAGTGTCTTTGGATGTTTGATCTGTGAGAATAGGTTCTTTATATGAAGACTTTTATCGAAGAGGGATTGAAAATGTCCAGAGGACACTGCAGTAACCATCCTTTTATTTCCTGCCATTGTTCAGACCTTATCAGTCGCTTATCAAGTCTGTTGTGTGTCCATATAGGGCTTAGTGCCTCTGAGAGAGAGAGAAGGAGAGGGGAGAGAGAGAGAGGGAGAGAGAGAGAGGAGAGAGAGGGAGGGAGAGAGAGGGAGAGAGAGAGGAGAGAGGGGGAGGGAGAGAGAGAGTACAGAGAGAGAAGAGAGAGGAGAGAGAGTGTGTGTGTGTGTGTGTGAGAAAGAGTCTGTGTGTGATTACGTGTGTGAGTGGTTTTTGCTGAATGTACTTTATGTTTTAGTGAGTGCCTGTCAGGGTGTGGAAGCACCGACTGCCAGAGTATTCGTTTGAGTAAATGGCCTGGTTTATTTTCCTTGCTGTTCCCAGGTACGACATCTGCATCTACAAGAACAAGCCATGTGGAACCCTAGGTAGGACATCTGGTCAAACCTGCCTGCCCCCGCCCGGCCCAGGAGAGGGCTAACCCTGGGCACACACACTGCACACAGGCCGCTTGTTGGGAAGCACTGAGCTTCAGTGTCAGACTATATATAATCTAGAGCAGCCAGGGGAGGGGATGTGACTCAGGAAACTGCCTTCATTTTCACTTTGCTCTCCCTCACTATTAAGTACCTACCTACCGTATCTCTGCTGCAGCTGACTTACCAGCATGACTGACTAGTACTGTCTTAAGGCGTCCTCATGCTTCCCAGACAAAACAGTTCAGTAGAGTTCGTGCATATATTATGACGACTTTTAGTGACGTTTCTGTTCGTTTTGGACTTCGGTTATTTTTTTTTGGGTTGTTCAGGCACACACTTTTTTTTTCTGGAAGCAAGCCGAACTTTGCAGCCGAAGTCTACGCCCCTTCGTCGGTGATTGGTCAATAAAGTATTTGTTGTCACGCAACGAGAGACGACTCGTTTTCATGCAAATGTTTTCATTGAAAAATACTGCACTAAATTAGTTAGATGTAAAAAGCCAAACTGAAGCATGCTGACGCCTTTAGAGTGACACGTAGATGCAGAATCTAGGTTTTTAGATTTTGGTTAAGTTTATATGGATATATAAAGGTAACTGCCAAAATAAAGGAAACACTTGAGTAAATGAGGGATACAAAGTATATTAAAAGCAGGTGCTCCAACCCAAGTGTGGTTAATGTTAATTAAGCTATTAGCATCACATCATGCTTAGGGTAATGTATAAAAATGCCCAGTTGCCCAATATTTTCACTACCATGGCTAGAAGAAGAGATCTCAGTGACTTTGAAAGAGGGTTCTCAAAGGGGGTTTAAAGTGTGTGTGTGTGTGTGTGTGTGTGTGTGTTTGTTGAACACTTATGGGAGATTCTGGAGCGGCGCCTGAGACAGCGTTTTCCACCACCATCAACAAAACACCAAATGATGGAATTTCTCATGGAAGAATGGTGTCGCATCCCTCCAATAGAGTTCCAGACACTTGTAGAATGCCAAGGTTAATTGAAGTTGTTCTGGCGGCTCGTGGTGGCACAACGCCCTATTACACTACATGACCAAAGGTATGTGGACACCTGTTCTTCGAACATCTCATTCCAAAATCATGGCCATTAATATGGAGTTGGTCCCCCCTTTGCTGCTATAACAGCCTCCACTCTTCTGGGAAGGCTTTCCACTAGATGTTGGAACATTGCTGCGGGGACTTGCTTCCATTCAGCCACAAGAGCATTAGTGAGGACGGGCACTGATGTTGGCGATTAGGCCTGGCTCGCAATTGGCATTCCAATTCATCCCAAAGGTGTTCGATGGAGTTGAGATCAGGGCTCTGTGCAGGGCAGTCAAGTTCTTCCACACCGATCTCGAAAAACCATGTCTGTATGGACCTCGCTTTGTGCACAGGGGCATTGTCATGCTGAAACAGGAAAGGGCCTTCCCCCAAACTGCCACAAAGTTGGAAGCACAGAATCGTCTAGAATGTCATTGTATGCTGTAGCGTGAAGATTTCCCTTCACTGGAACTAAGGGGCCTAGACCGAACCATGAAAAACAGCCCCAGACCATTATTCCTCCTCCACCAAATTTTACAGTTGGCACTATGCATTGGGGCAGGTAGTGTTCTCCTGGCATCCACCAAACCCAGATTCGTCCGTCGGACTGCCAGATGGTGAAGCGTGATTCATCACTCCAGACAACGCGTTTCCACTGCTCCAGAGTCCAATGGCGGCGAGCTTTACACCACTCCAGCCGACGCTTGGCATTACGCATGGTGATCTTAGGCTTGTGTGCGGCTGCTCGGCCATGGAAACCCATTTCATGAAGCGCCCGATGAACAGTTCTTGTGCTGACATTGCTTCCAGAGGCAGTTTGGAACATGGTAGTGAGTGTTGCAACCGAGTACAAACTATTTTTACGCGCTACTCACTTCAGCACTTGGGCGGTCCCGTTCTGTGAGCTTGTGTGGGCTACCACTTCGCGGCTGAGCCGTTGTTGCTCCTAGATGTTTCCACTTCCCAATAACAGCTCTTACAGTTGACCGGGGAAGCTCTAGCGGGGCAGAAATTTGACGAACTGACTTGTTAGAAAGGTGGCATCCTATGAGGGTGCCACGTTGAAAGTCACTGAGCTCTTCAGTAAGGCCATTCTACTGCCAATGTTTGTCTATGGAGATTGCATGGCTGTGTGCTCGATTTTATACACCTGTCAGCAAGGGGTGTGGCTTAAATAGCCGAATCCACTAATTTGAAGGGTTGTCCACATACTTTTGTATATATAGTGTAAGACACTTTATGTTGGTATTTCCTTTATTTTGGCAGTTATCTGTATATGTTAGCATGTAACTGTATGTATTTGACATTTGCATAATATCTGTATGTGCTTCAGCATGCATGAATGTGAATGGACATGTATGGCTATGTTAGTGAAAGTATTGTGTGTCTCTCTGTCCCAGGTCTAGCTCCAGTGGGAGGGATGTGTGAGCCAGAGAGGAGCTGCAGCATCAACGAGGACATCGGCCTGGCCACAGCCTTCACCATCGCCCACGAGATAGGACACACGTAAGGAGCTCACCCACATCACCTATATCACCCTCATCACCCACATCACCTATATCACCCTCATATCCCTCGTCACTGGGGCCCTGAGTCTTTACTGACCACGGGACCTGACCAGGAAAATGATCAGAGCCCCAGTTATAGCCTTCGTCACAGTGGTCATAAACACACCTTTGACACACACACCCTTTGGGCTTTAGGCTCTGTTTCTGCTTTATGGCCCTACGCTGTTCAACAAACCACTCTTTCACTGATGTTACCTATTACCCCACACAGGAAACCCTGCCCCTGTCCCTGGCTTCTGGCCCTGCCCTTCTTCCCTTACACCCCCTGCCCCCTGCCATTACCCAAGCACCCCTGGTCTGGGCTGACTTGAGCTAAATTTATCCAAAGCCCAAGCTCAGAGTGAGATTGCTGTTAGATTAGAGCCGTACCAGAGGAAGAACTTACGTAACTACCTCCATGAGTAATTTCCATCAATTGAGAACATGTTAATATCTTTATATTTGCTTTCAGTCATGTGCTATTTATACGCTAGTGGAACAATGTATGAGTGTGGCTGGTACAGTATGAAAACGGATGCACTCACTAACTGTAAGTCGCTCTGGATAAGAGCGTCTGCTAAATGACTAAAATGTAAAAAATGTCAAATGTACAGTATATCATTCTGAGCCTACCACAGTGCCTGGCAATAGGCATGTCTTTTGTACCTTCCCTCCAAGACACTTTGTTTTACTTGCTGGCCTGGCATATCAGCCGATCTGCCTCTCTGCCTCACTTACTCATGCATACATATTTATCTAGGTGCATGCCTGAGTAATATAAGACATGCTCCACTGGACATGCATGTCATTTCCAAGCCTCTTCATTCCCTGCCATGAAAGAGGATTCTGTTAAATTTGCTCTGATATTTTCCTTCGAAAGCCATTACTTGGTATCATTTTTGAAAATCCACTATATTTGCAAAGTAATTGAGTGTGCCATTTACCTACGTGTGCACACAGGCCTCTGAGGTATTTTCACAGGTGGCAAACCTATTGGTGTTCCCCCCTAATGGCTAGTCCAGGTACCTTTGAACTGGATGGGGTGCTTATACCCTGGGGCTGTCTAGACGGCGGGCCTTGTCTTTTACAGTTCATATGGAAGTGTGTGTGTGTGCATGTGTGTGTGTGTGTGAGAGAGAAAGCAGAGCACAGAGATACTTTGCTGTCTGTTAAATATGCACTGACCTCAGAGACAGAGCTCATGGTGTTAATAAGAGTTTAACGGAGAGGATATTTGAGTAAAAAATTGCCTTTTGCCCGATACCATCACCAATACCCCAATATTTCACACATACTCAGTCACCCAGGTGATATATCAACACAGTACCATCTCTCTCTCTCCCTGCAGGTTTGGGATGAACCATGATGGAGTGGGCAACGCCTGTGGCTCCCGCAGTCAGGAGACAGCCAAGCTGATGGCTGCACACATCACCATGAAGACCAACCCTTTCGTCTGGTCCGCCTGCAGCCGAGACTACATCACCAACTTCCTGGAGTGAGTCTGCAGCTGTCACTGTCAATACACAGGACATACAGTACAACAAAGTGGAAGCATAAGGTGTTATAAAGTTGATCATGAGTTTATTGTGGGGTAGATTAACTGGGTGCATTGCAAGTGAGGCGATGTCCATCTTTGTTGTGTTGTGAGCTCTTTTTCAGTGTCTTCTCCTGTTTGTGTCTCTGCAGCTCAGGCATGGGCTCCTGCCTCAACAACGTCCCCCCCAAGCAGGAGTTTGTGTACCCTACTACGGCCCCCGGCCAGGCCTACGATGCAGATGAGCAGTGCCGCTTCCAATACGGAGTGAAGTCTCGGCAGTGTAAATACGGGGTACCGAATCACCTTCCTCATCCTCCTCTTCCTCCTCCTCTAACTCGTTTGATAAGGCTGTATGGTCATTTTTATCAGGCAGATACATTCAGTACTCTATGTGTGGCCCGTGTAGGAATTAAACTCACAACTCTGGTGTTGCAAGCACCATGCTCCAATCAACTGTCTGATCCATTAGTACCACGTGCACCTTATGTCCTCTTCCTCCTTCCTCTTCTTCTCCAGAGCAGATGTGTGCTTCTCCTCTCCATCTGTAGGCCAGCTCTCCTCTCCATCTGTAGGCCAGCTCTCCTCTCCATCTGTAATCTCCCGAGTGGCGCAGTGGTCTAAGGTACTGCATCGCCACTAGATATCCTGGTTCGAATCCAGGCTCTGTCGTAGCCAGCCCGCGACTGGGAGACCCATTGGGCGGTGCACAATTGGTCCAGTAAGGGGAGGGAAAGGCCTGCAGGGATGTAGCTCAGTTGGTAGAGCATGGTGTTTGCAACACCAGGGTTGTGGGTTCGATTCCCATGGGGGTCCAGTATGAATAATAAAAATGTGCTATTAGAGATCCTGGTTCGAATCCTGGCCGTGACTGGGAGACCCATGGGGTGGCGCACAATTGGCCCAGGGTAGGGGAGGGAAAGGCCGGCAGGGATGTAGCTCAGTTGGTTGAGCATGGTGTTTGCAACGCCAGGGTTGTGGGTTCGATTCCCACGGGTCCAGTATGAATAATAAAAATACAAATAATAATGTACCACTAACTGTAAGTTGCTCTGGATAAGAGCATCTGCTAAATGACTAAAATGTAGGCGTGCTCTCTTTTCCATCTGTAGTCCAGCTCTCCTCTCTATCTGTAGGCGCGCTCTCCTCTCCATCTGCGGGCCAGCTCTCCTCTCCATCTGTAGGCCAGCTCTCCTCTCTATCTGTAGTCCAGCTCTCCTCTCTATCTGTAGTCCAGCTCTCCTCTCTATCTGTAGGCGCACTCTCCTCTCCATCTGTAGGCCAGCTCTCCTCTCCATCTGTAGTCCAGCTCTCCTCTCTATCTGTAGGCGCGCTCTCTCCATCTGTAGGCCAGCTCTCCTCTCCATCTGTAGGCCAGCTCTCCTCTCTATCTGTAGGCGCGCTCTCCTCTCCATCTGTAGGCCAGCTTTCCACTCCTCTCTGGCATATCTCTGGCTCTCTGCCCACTCTGATCAGGGCATCATGATGGCAGACAGAGTAGCGACTGGATTTTGACTGATATTTATTTGTGTCCCAGCTAGAGTTTTTTTTCCCATTTTTTAACCAGTCCCAGGATTTTGGCCCCATGTGTGAAGAATTAATGAAGAAGTCTTGTGCTACCTTTATTTTATTAGACAGTCTATTTTATTGGCCCGACAGCTGAGTGAACGGACATCTGGAACAAAATAGCACTTTATAGTGTCATTATCATTGATACTATGTAGTCAGAGCATATGTATACAATAAAATACAACGGCATAAGTCTTAAATACATTAGCACCACAGAGACCAGTGGTAGTTGAACCAACCGCTGGTGCCGTCTGCACCGGGTCAGTGAGCCCTCTTGGTTGGGCTCATCAGTGCCTGTTGTCTCTAAATGGGCTGAAATGGACACACTCTGACAGCTCTCTCTGTGCCTGCAGGAAGTCTGCAGCGAGCTGTGGTGCATGAGCAAAAGCAACCGCTGCATCACCAGCAGCATACCCGCCGCCGAAGGAACCATCTGTCAAACCAATACCATAGAGAAAGGAGTAAGCACTGGGATGTTCCATTACCAGCAGAAATGGGGGTGTTTGGTGTGCAAATGACAAAAATCAGTAGTTCCAAAGCTTGTCCCTCCCCTGTGTGTGTGTTTCAGTGGTGCTATAAGAGGGTGTGTGTGGTCTACGGGACCCAGCCAGAGGGGGTGGACGGCGGCTGGGGTCTCTGGACCCCCTGGGAGGAGTGCAGCCGTACCTGTGGGGGAGGAGTGTCCTCCTCCATCCGCCACTGTGACAGCCCCAGGTGAGTGGTGCTGCAGATGGAGGGTGATGTGGATCTCAACTCTGTCTATAAGGATTTGCCATTGAATTCCCAGCCACTGTAAAGTCATAGGATTGTATCTGGCTGGCTCTTCCTAACTTCCAAGCACAACTGTTTGTTGGGGATGAGAGACATCAGTCTACCACCAATCATTTTAACATCCCATTATAATCACCCACGTGCAACAACGACAGCCGTAATAAAGTTTTAACACAGACAGTGTTTCTACTGAGGAGTCTCATTGGCTTGGATAGCTGAGTAATAAAAAGACAGACTGTCAGAGATTGAAACAGGGTGGTAGAGCCCAGCCAGCCAGGCGGGAGGAGAATAGAACCCAGTGTCATTGGGGAGTTGTTGTTCAATTGCACTCAGATGTGTTTCGCCTCTGCTTTTCTGGTTCCAGGCCAACCATTGGTGGAAAGTATTGTCTGGGAGAGAGGAAGCGCTTCAGATCGTGCAATATTGACGTGAGTGGTGGAGCAGAGCGGAGCGGAGCGGAACGGAGCAGCAGCTCTCTCTGAAAGGCCTACAGTACCATCACATACTCATCCTGGCTATGCCCAGCTCTCAACTCAGATCTTCAGCTCTCAGACTGACCTAATTAACAGCAGCCTACCCAGCCCCAAACTAAAGCCCTCACTGTGTGTGTGTGTGTGTACATGGTGGAGTGTAGAGGCTACTGTGAGTTCAGTCTTACTGTAAATGACTGCTGGCAGCGAGAGAGACAAGGGAGGGGATATACTGGGTTTCTGATGTTGAGAGGCCTGGGATTTGACTGACATAGAGCTGTTCTGTGCCCCTCTGTGTGTGTCTGTTTTAGGAGTGCCCTGCAGGCTCTCAGGATTTTCGGGAGATTCAGTGCTCCGACTTCGACAACGTTCCTTTCCGGGGGAAATTCTACACCTGGAAACCCTACAGGGGAGGTGGGTACAGTAAGTGTGTGTACCCCCCCCCCCCCTCCACAGTAGACTGAAAACGTCTGTAGACAGTCTGTAGATATGGAGAAAGCTGATATTAGAGCAGACACACCTGTGAGTTTACAGAGAGAGAATAGTGCAGCAGCAGATGGGGAGAGCTGAGCAGTAGAGTGCTGCCAGACCGTGGGCCCAGAAAGGGAAGAGGGGAGAGCAGAAAATAAGAGAGGAGAAGCGAGAGAGGAGGAGAGGAGAGGGGAAAGCTGCAGAAAGTTTACTGTCTGGCTCCCATATGCTTGCCCTGGAAAGTCTTCTCCCAGAATCCCCAGCTAGAATTCCTGTGCTTGATGAGCGCTGCACTGGACGCAAAAGATAAATACTTTTGACGACATAACTGCCTTTAATCTACCAGTCCAATAACATAATGGCTTACAGAGGGGCCCTCTCCAACTCCAGGCAACAAGTGCTCCTTTCATCAAGTCAGCTGATTTTACAATGGAAATCCCTTGCAGCTGTTAAAATAGGAGCTGTGCCATGGTCTGCCCTGCGTTAGGGCCAGATCACACATCCCAGTCCCCTTCTCTCCCCTCACTCACTCACTCCTTCACTCTCCATTTCTCTTTCTTTCTCACTCTCCATTCCTCTTTCTTTCTCCCTCTCTTGCTAATTTCCTCTCTGGTCTCTGCTGTCTCCCTCCCTCTCCTTCTCTCTGTCCTGTACTCTGACACCTCTTGCAGGCTGTCGGGCTTGGCTCAGACAGCCAAGGACAGTTCATTTAAAAAAGCATGCAGCGTTTTAGCAGTCATATTTATTTTTTCAGAGGCATGCGCCATCCACATTGTTGCACTCAGTCCAACAACCTTCGCAGGCAGCCTTCCTCCAGCAGGCCCCCCAAGTCAGTCAGCCCCCATCCATCCATCCATCCAGCCTCCAAACCCGTTTCGCTTCAGACTGGAAGCAGGCCTGCCAAAGCACAGCACCATGGGAGTTAGAGTTTTCCATCATCCCACCACTTTCTCGTCTGCTAGCCTCGCAGGCAGCACATACTGTACCTGTATCTGTGGTGCCAGCACAAACAGAGCCCAAAGTGAACTTTTCAAACAGTGGAACTAGCTGGAAATGGATATATTTGGCTAGTGCACAGCCGTGGCAGTATTAGATGACTTGATATGTTTGTACACGGCTGCTCACCCAGTCCGCAGGGGGGTTACAGTGCAGGGAGTTGGGGGGGCTGTGGTGGGCTATGACACCCTGGCTGAGAGAGAGAGGCTTCCTAGGAGAATTAGTGGAAAGTCTGCTTCCTGATCCTGGTCCTGGCTGCCAGGGTATTAGGGCATGATTAGCACCTTATTCCTGCTCTCACATGACCAGAGCCTGGACAGGTTATAAAGCACGGAAACTGGGCTGACTAAAGGGTGGTGGTGGTGAGTAAAGTGAGACCATGGGTGTGGTTGTGTTGTGTTGTGTTGTGTTGTGTTGTGTTGCGTTGCGTTATGTTGTGTATTGTGTTTATGTGTGTTGTGTGTGTATGTGTGAGCAGGTGTGGTGGTGTTTCCGTGCTGAGACATTGATTGGCCTTGTCAGCCAGCAAGAGAGCTCAGTGTGGTCGCTGGCATGCTCGGTAATATGGCATAAATGAGAGCACCTGTCAGTGCACAAATAACCCCTCCCCCCTCTCTCCCTCTCTCTTTCCTCTCTCTCTGTCCGTTTTTGTGCTAGTCTGCAGGATAACCACATATCCACTTTCACAGGGAATCTGCTGAGAGATGCACTATTTCTGTTAGCTCCCTCTGTTTTTTTGTTGTGAGCTTTTGACACCTCAGAACCCACAGCTCTCATCAGTCCTAGGCCTTAAGTGGTGGAGGGGTGACCGACACAGAGGGGGCCGAGGGGACAAAGGGGTTGTGTGTGTGTGTGTGTGTGTGTGTGTGTGTGTGTGTGTGTGGGGGGGGACGACTTAATCACATTCAGCTGCTTGTTCTCTTGATGTTAACAATCCAAACTGTGCTCTCCCCCCTGTAGACCCCCTCTACCTCCCCCTCTCCTCTCTGTCTGCCTTTGGCGCCCGAGTCCTTACAGCCGTGGGAGAACAAACTAACTGCATCGAACATAAAACCCAAAAGCTCATTAAAATACCATGCGTGGCCATCAGACACATTAGAGCAGCCCGTGGTGTTTCTCAGTAATGAAGGTGAACAGCTGGATTCATGTATTGTGCTTCACCCAACAAGAGGCATCAGGCCTCACTGCTGGAAGTGCTAAAAAAACAATTTTATTTGTGTTGGTGTTAATGTTACGTAATGTTGTAAACACGACGCAGCAGCAGAGTAGCATACAAACACGTTGCGTAAGTTTTTCAGCAATGAAATGATGTGAAAGCCAGTGTGTGTGTCATATAAAAGGCTGAGTCTGGTGTTGTCTCTGCTGGCTGCTGCAGATGGGATCCTATAGAGGACCTCCACAGCTGCTTCTCTGGTCAACTCAATCTAGCTCTTAGTCAGGCTATGTGTTGTTTACCAAGAGTATTACACGACACCTAAAGAAACGTACAGCTCTTAATAACCTCTGACTTATTTCTTATGGTATTGTCAAGTCCTTGTCAAAACACATGGGATCTTGTAAATATATTTTTGTAATGGCTTAGATATTGGACTGACAGACATAAGGATGTGGGTTCGAGTCCCACTTGGGCTTACCTCAGAAATCTAAATTGAATGAGGGATCTGTTAGTGTTTGCTTGTATTGATCTATTGTCTCATGTTCCTCTTCTCTGTGCTGCTCTGTTGACCAGGTGGAGTGAAGTCCTGCTCTCTGAACTGCCTGGCGGAGGGATATAACTTCTACACAGAGCGTGCACCGGCTGTGGTGGACGGGACCCCATGTCGAGACGACTCTCTGGATGTCTGTGTGAACGGAGAGTGCAAGGTGAGACTGCTCCGTCCTTTCTATCCTCTCCTCTCATTTATCTCTCTCCTCTTTTCCTCCCTCCCCTCCTCTTCCACTTCTTGTTGAATGGTAAATCCATATGAATTCAATCACTTTTTGACAGTACCCCTTTTGATTTGAACGAAACCTTCCATACATATTTGCCCATTGTAGAAGTGCTCAGACACTTTTTTTTTCGGACCTGAATGCCAAAACATTCAAGAGATAAAGGTGCTCAAAGACACATTTTGCATACTCCACCATCCTTGCTTTCATCACTGGAAAAGATAAACGGTTGAGATTGATATAATTTTAAAGCTTACAAACAGGGTTGTCAAACTATTTTATAATTTCTGGAAATAAATGTTATTTAATACAAATGATGTCCTTTTTTTTACCTTAAACGTCAATTATCTAAATAGTTTTTTCATATTCGCATATGTTGTAGCTTAGACCCTATTTTACATTATCTACGGTTTTTGTGTTGTGCTCTTTAATACAGGGTGGGTGTCATGTTTTGGCTGATAAATTTACATTAACATTTACATTTTAGTCATTTAACAGACTCTCTTATCCAGAGCGACTTACAGTAAAGTGCATTCATCTTAAGATAACTACAGTAGGTGGGACAATCACATATCTATCTCAGTCATAGTAAGGACATTTTTCTTCAGTAAAGTAGCTATCAGCAAAGTCAGAGGTAGTAAGAGGGAAAATAGATGATTTAAGACACTCTTTGAAGAGGTAGGGTTTCAGATGTTGGCCAGGAACTCTGCTGTCCTAGCTTCAGGGGGAAGCTGGTTCCACTATTGGGGTGCCAGGACAGAGAAGAGCTTGAACTGGGCTGTGCGGGAGCCGTCCCTCCCGTAGAGGTGGGAGGGCCAAGAGACCAGAGGTGGCAGAACGGAGTACTCGGTTTGGGGTGTAGGGTTTGAGCAGAGCCTGAAGGTAGGGAGGGGCAGTTCCTCTTGCTGCTCCATAGGTAAGGCCGTGGCGGTCATGACATTTTGTTTTCTTGTGATTGTCATGCAAATAACTGCCGTTCTCATGGTAATTGCCAATTAATGAACATTAACACATTTAGCATCTCCTGGCTATCACGTATAGCCTACAAGCCACTGATGCAGACCTTTGGAACATCTACATTAAAAAAAGTTTTATGAATCTATTTAATATAGCCTACACCAATAAAATCCATTATTTATTTTAGACAGGTCTAAAGAAACAAGATATGAAGAAAGTTTCGCCTATTGCAGAAGAACAGAATAGCATATTCTGAGTTGTCCTTATGTTAGGCCCTGATCTGGCTATGCCATAATGCTAGTTCATTTAGCAGACAAGATTTGCTTAGAATTCCGTGGCATTATAATTTTGCCCCAAAAATTTACCACCCTTTTCTCCCCAATTTCGTGATTACGATCTTGTCTCATCGCTGCAACTCCCTAACGGGCTCAGGAGAGGCGAAGGTCAAGTCATGCGTCCTCTGAAACATGACCTGCCAAGCCGCGCTTCTTAACACCCGCTTGCTTAAACCCGGAAGCCAGCTACACCAATGTGTCGGAGGAAACAATGTTCAACTGACGACCGAAGTCAGCCTGCAGGCGCCCGGCCCGCCACAAGGAGTCGCTAGAGCACGATGAGCCAAGTAAAGCCCCCCTGGCCAAACCCTCCCCTAACCTGGACAACGTTGGGCCAATTGTGCGCCGCCCTATGGGACTCCCGGTCACGACCAGTTGTGACACAGCCTGGGATCGAACCCCAGGCTGTAGTGACTCCGCAACACTGCGATGCAGTGCCTTAGACCGCTGCGCCACTCGGGAGGTCTTCCGTGGCATAATTGTATATTATTTTATAGTATGAAGAATACAATTGAACATAGCTGAATAAAATAGAAAGGATATTTTCCCCAAACTATTTCAGAGGGAGTACGCACATGTGGCTATTCTGTGTTGAAAGGTTAACGAAGAAACAGGACCTCCTATATGCTTAATTTAGAGTTATTTATGCAACTGTAGTTGTGAGTCACAATGTTAGGCTATATGTTTAGATTTTTAATACATTCTAATGCTGCATGATTGCGACTCTAATGATGATTTGAAAAAAGTTGCATGAAAGGCATGAGCTCTGCTCTGTTTCTTGCGCAGGCTGGACACACTTCATCAGTCTCTCATTCACAATTTGACAAGCACTTGATAATATTGTCACCCATCAGACTATTCTTAATTTAATCTGGTCTTCACATACTAATATATGTGTGGAATAATTTTTTCTTTATAAAAAAAAAACAGCATCCGTAGCCTGCTCTCAAATAGCGAATGGAGGTTACTTGCGGTTACATTTTTAATATGCTAGCATAGGCGAAGCGTCCATAAGGCTAGGGGAAGCTAAGCTTTCCCTAAAGTAAATTGAATTAAATTGCCAAAATGATATAGCCTAATTAGCCTATTCCTGTCTATACAGAAATAAATAAAATAATTCAAAATAGGCTACTAAAGCATGATTTTTCCACAGAGGATCATTAGCTTATTGTTGAGTTGCGACTGTCTGAAAAGTAGAAAGGCCAAGCCAGGCATATCGCAATATTTCAAATACAATCGCGGGAAAACATAGTTTGGAAAGCAAATGGTTATTGCTGTAAAGATAAGACACTGAAAAGCATAATCTGTCTCTTAGTTATCAAAATTCTCAACTTAATTGAGCGAACAATTAATTACTGGCACCAGCGGAGAGCATCGGCAATATCCCGAGTGAGTGCGTACTGCGCATATTCACTATTTATCATTGTTGGGTCAATGCTACTTAAAAGTTTGTTTTTGGACAATAATTTCCTCCTCCAGTTTAGATGGGTGACATATTCTTTTTGTGTCTCCCCTTCTCATAGCCCTATATGGGCAACGTCGTTTTTATTGATCTGTTTGTCAGTGTCAGCAGAGTAGGCTACTTAAAAAATATTCTGCTGCAAGTGTGTGTATGCATGAGTGGCTGCGTATCTGCGTGTGTGTGTGCCATGCACGAAAAGATGGTGAAAACATAATGTAGGTAGGGGATGCCAACACCAGGAGATTTAACCAACAAAAAATCGAATCAAACACTTCGTGAGAGCCCATGAGCTCATGTTGCGCAACATTTCTATAGGCTATGCAATTGCGTGAGAAAACAGAGTTTTGATGGCTACTATTAAAAACAGGAGGACCCCATCAGGTTTCTATAGGCTAGGCCTACTATACTTATTTCTCAACTTTGTGTTTATAAAAGGCCACATTTTTCCCATGCGAAGAAAGAAGAGACGTATCGGATATAGCCTATAGCCTAGGCCTACTCAATGCTATACGCGCTCAGCCATGCATTGAACTGTCTTTTTTGCAATGACTATCCAATCTAATCATCACATTATGAATAGTAGTCTATCTTAGATTAGGATCACCACTTTATTTTAAGAATGTGAAATGTCAGAATAATAGTAGAGAGAATGATTTATTTCAGCTTTTATTTCTTTCATCACATTCCCAATGGGTCAGAAGTTTACATACACTCAATTAGTATTTGGTAGCATTGCCTTTAAATTGTTTAACTTTTCAGGTAGCCTTCCACAAGCTTCCCACAATAAATTGGGTGAATTTTGTCCCATTCCTCCTGCAGCAAAGCACCCCCACAGCATGATGCTGCCACCACCGTGCTTCACGGTTGAGATGATGTTCTTCGGCTTGCAAGCCTACCCCTTTTTCCTCCAAACATAACGATGGTCATTATGGCCAAACAGTTCTATTTTTGTTTCATCAGACCAGAGGACATTTCTCCAAAAAGTACGATCTTTGTCTCCATGTGCAGTTGCAAACCGTAGTCTGGCTTTTTTATGGTGGTTTTGAAGCAGTGGCTTCTTCCTTGCAGAGCGGCCTTTCAGGTTATGTCGATATAGGACTTGTTTTACTGTGGATATAGATACTTTTGTACCTGTTTCCTCCAGCATCTTCACAAGGTCCTTTGCTGTTGTTCTGGGATCACACCAAAGTACGTTCATCTCTAGGAGACATAACGTGTCTCCTTCCTGAGCGGTATGACGGCTGCGTGGTCCCATGGTGTTTATACTTGCGTACTATTGTTTGTACAGATGAACGTGGTACCTTCAGGCGTTTGGAAAATGAACCAGACTTGTGGAGGCACTAAGTTTGAAGGTAGGCCTTGAAATACATCCACAGGTACACCTCCAATTGACTCAAATGATGTCAATTAGCCTATCAGAAGCTTCTAAAGCCATGACATCATTTTCTGGAATTTTCCAAGCTGTTTAAAGGCACAGTCAACTTAGTTTATGTAAACTTCTGACCCACTGGAATTGTGATACAGTGAATTATAAGTGAAATAATCTGTCTGTAAACAATTGTTGGAAAAATTACTTGTGTCATGCACAAAGTAGATGTCCTAACCGACTTGCCAAAATTATAATTTGTTAACAAGAAATTTGTGGAGTGGTTGAAAAACGAGTTTTAATGACTGTATGTAAACTTCTGACTTCAACTGTATAAGTCTTCAAATGCGATTATGCATGGAATGCTTTATTATAAAGGTGCATTTTTTGGTGAATATTTGGGCTAGGCTACATGAGGTGTGCGACTATGATTTGACAAAGTTGCACAAAAAATGCATGTGCTGTTTCTTTTGAAAGTACGAATCTCGGAGCATCGGAGCATCGTAGCACCATTAGGTGCAAAAACTCGGCATACCCAGTCGCGGCCCACTTTTCGGAAGCGAACCACTCGATTTCGTCCCTACGTTATATCGGCATCGAACATGTCACCCTCCCTAGGAGAGGGGGTGACCTCGACAACTTATTGTTAAAACGTGAGGCTGCCTGGATCTTTAATTTAAAGACCCTTGCTCCCTTCGGTCTCAACGTAGACTTTGATTTGAAGCCATTCTTGTGATTATTGTGACTTTGCTGTTCATTGTAAATGTTTGTGGGCCTATGTAGCCAAGTTGTATCTATGATTTTATGCTATCCATTCATGTTTTTTGTATGTTCTGTTTATCTGTGAATTAACCAATGATATCAGGCCACACCCGGCCATGATTACAGACACCTGTGTGTGTCCTTTGACACTATATCAATTAGTGACCCGCAGTGTTTGTCATTATACCCTGATGAAGTGTCACGCCCTGACTCAGGGGACGCTTATATGTTGAGTCAGGGTGTGTATATTCCTTGTTGTATTTTCTATGTTTGTGATCTAGTATGTATAGTTCTATGTTGGCCGGTGTGGTTCCCAATCAGAGGCAGCTGTCGCTCGTTGTCTCTGATTGGGGACCATACTTAGGCAGCCTATTGGCACTGTCTAGTTGTGGGATCTTGTTCCGGTTAAGGTTTGTTGTGTCTACCTTAGGACTTCACGTTTCGTTTCGTTTATTGTTTTGTCGTTGTGTTTATTAAGTTGAATAAACATGTACGTATATCACGCTGCGCCTTGGTCTGTCCCGTCATTCAATGAACGTGACAGAAGATCCCACCAAACAAGGACCAAGCAGCGTGCCGAGAAGGAGCAAACGCCTGGGACTCAACAGGAGGTAACATTAGTAGATGTCCTCCTCGGTTGGGGGAGAATTACAGAGGAGGAGGCCGTCCGTTATCGGAAGGCGATGAAGGAGGAAGCCCGGGTAGGAGAGGAGAAACCCGTTCCTGCTCCCCGCACCAAGCCAGTGGTGCGTGTTCCCAGTCCGGCCCGGCCCGTTCCTGCTCCTCGCACCAAGCCAGTGGTGCGCGTCGCCAGCCCGGCCCGGCCCGTTCCTGCTCCTCGCACCAAGCCTGTGGTGCGCGTCGCCAGTCCGGCTGGCCCGTTCCTGCTCCTCTAACCAAGCCTGTGGTGCGCGTCGCCAGTCCGGCCCGGCCCGTTCCTACTCCTCGCACCAAGCCAGTGGTGCACGTCGCCAGCCCGGCCCGGCCCGTTCCTGCTCCTCGCACCAAGCCAGTGGTGCGCGTCGCCAGCCCGGCCCGGCCCGTCCCTGCTCCTCGCACCAAGCCAGTGGTGCGCATCGCCAGCCCGGCCCGGCCCGTTCCTGCTCCTCGCACCAAGCCAGTGGTGCGCGTCGCCAGCCCGGCCCGGCCCGTTCCTGCACCTCGCACCAAGCCAGTGGTGCGCGTCGCCAGCCCGGCCCGGCCTGTTCCTGCTCCTCGCACCAAGCCAGTGGTGCGCGTCCCCAGTCCGGCCCGGCCTGTTCCTGCTCCTCGCACCAAGCCAGTGGTGTGCGTCGCCAGCCCGGCCCGGCCCGTTCCTGCTCCTCGCACCAAGCCAGTGGTGCGCTGCCGCCAGCCCGGCCCGGCCCGTTCCCTGCTCCTCGCACCAAGCCAGTGGTGCGCTCGCCAGTCCGGCCCGGCCCGTTCCTGCTCCCCGCACCAAGCCAGTGGTGCGTGTTCCTAGTCCGGTCCGGCCCGTGCCTGCTCCTCGCACCAAGCCAGTGGTGCGCGTCGCCAGTCCGGCCCGGCCCGTTCCTGCTCCTCGCACCAAGGCCGGGGGTCCGGTTCCTAGGCCCGGCCGGCCTGTTTCTTGCTCCCGCACCAAGCCAGTGGTGCGCGTCGCCAGCCCGGCCCGGCCTGTTCCTGCTCCTCGCACCAAGCCAGTGGTGCGCGTCGCCAGCCCGGCCCGGCCCGTCCCTGCTCCTCGCACCAAGCCAGTGGTGCGCATCGCCAGTCCGGCCCGGCCCGTTCCTGCTCCTCGCACCAAGCCAGTGGTGCGTGTTCCTAGTCCGGTCCGGCCCGTGCCTGCTCCTCGCACCAGACCAGTGGCGCGTGTGTCCAGTCCGGCACGGCCTGTGTCCGCTCCACCGGTGCCTGATCCAGTTCCGTCAGCTGTTCCACTCCGGAGCCAGAGCAGTCCGCTCCACCGGTGCCTGATCCAGCTCCGGTCAGCGGCTCCAGTCCGGAGCCTGAGTAGTCCGCTCCACCAGTGCCCGGTCCAGCTCTGGTCAGCGGCTCCACTCCGGAGCCAGAGCAGTCCGCTCCACCGGGGTCCAGTCCAGCTCCAGTCAGCGGCTCCAGTCCGGAGCCTGAGCAGTCCGCTCCACCGGTGCCTGGTCCAGCTCCGGTCAGCGGCTCCAGACCAGACCAGGGGGCGCAACAGGGAGGCGGAGAGTAAGAGGTCGTCACGCCCGGAGCCGGATCCGCCTCCGAGGCGGAATGCCCACCTGGCCCCTACCCTGTTATGTTTATGTTGTGCGGTCGGAGTCCGCACCTTTGGGGGGTACTGTCACGCCCTGACTCAGGGGACACTTATATGTTGAGTCAGGGTGTGTATATTCCTTCTTGTATTTTCTATGTTTGTGATCTAGTATGTATAGTTCTATGTTGGCCGGTGTGGTTCCCAATCAGAGGCAGCTGTCGCTCGTTGTCTCTGATTGGGGACCATACTTAGGCAGCCTATTGGCACTGTCTAGTTGTGGGATCTTGTTAAGGTTTGTTGTGTCTACCTTAGGACTTCACGTTTCGTTTCGTTTATTGTTTTGTCGTTGTGTTTATTAAGTTGAATAAACATGTACGTATATCACGCTGCGCCTTGGTCTGTCCCGTCATTCAATGAACGTGACATGAAGACAGCTTGTCTGTCGAAACATTGGTTATTAGGTTATTAAATTATTGCATCTGAGCTCCTAGAGTGTGAGGCTCTCCTTTTCTTTTTCAAGTGTTCTACTCCGTTAGCCAGCACCTCCCCTAAACAGGTGTGCGTCTCTTTCGCCTCCAAATGCGCTGTTTCTTGCCTTAGAGTGCACAGGTTGGGCATCATTCACAAGTGATAATATATCATTCACAAGTGATAATATTGTCACCCATCAGACTGTTCTCAATTTAATCTTGTCTTTACAAAAAATAAATAATATATAGTACCAGTCAAAAGTTTGGACGCATCTACTCATTCAAGGGTTTTTCTTTATTTTTACTATTTTCTACAGTGTAGAATAATAGTGAAGACATCAAAACTATGAAATAACACATATGGAATCATGTAGTAATCAAAAAAGTGTTAAACAAATCAAAATATATTTTATATTTGAGATTCTTCAAATAGCCACCCTTTGCCTTGATGACAGCTTTGCACACTCTTGGCATTCTCTCAACCAGCTTCATGAGGTAGTCACCTGGAGTGCATTTCAATTAACAGGTGTGCCTTCTTAAAAGTTAATTTGTGGAATTATTTCCTTCTTAATGCGTTTGAGCCAATCAGTTGTGTTGTGACAAGGTAGGGGGGTTATACAGAAGATAGCCCTATTTGGTAAAAGACCAAGTCCATATTATGTCAAGAACAGCTCAAATAAGCAAAGAGAAACGACAGTCCATCATTACTTTAAGACATGAAGGTCAGTCAATACGGAACATTTCAAGAACTTTGAAAGTTTCTTCAAGTGCAGTCGCAAAAACCATCAAGTACTATGATGAAACGGGCTCTCATGAGGACCGCCACAGGAATGGAAGACCCAGAGTTACCTCTGCTGTAGAGGATACGTTCATTAGAGTTAACTGCACATCAGATTTCAGCCCAAATAAATGGTTCACAGAGTTCAAGTCACAGACACATCTCAACATCAACTGTTCAGAGGGGACTGTGTGAATCAGGCCTTCATGGTCGAATTGCTGCAAAGAAACCACTACTAAAGGACACCAATAAGAAGAAGAGACCTGCTTGGGCCAAGACACACGAGCAATGGACATTAGACCGGTTTAATTTGTCCAAATTTGTCCAAATTTGAGATTTTGGGTTCCAACCGCCGTGTCTTTGTGAGACGCGGTGTGGGTGAACAGATGATCTCTGCATGTGTAGTTCCCACCGTAAAGCATGGAGGAGGAGGTGTTATGGTGTGGGGGTGCTTTGCTGGTGACACTGTCTGTGATTTATTTAGAATTAAAGGCACACTTAAACAGCATGGCTACCACAGCATTCTGCAGCGATACGCCATCCCATCTGGTTTGGGCTTATTGGGACTATCATTTGTTTTTCAACAGGACAATGACCCAACACACCTCCAGGCTGTGTAAGGGCTATTTTACCAAGAAGGAGAGTGATGGAGTGCTGCATCAGATGACATGGCCTCCACAATCCCCCGACCTCAACCCAATTGAGATGGTTTGGGATGAGTCGGACGGCAGAGTGAAGGAAAAGCAGCCAACAAGTGCTCAGCATATGTGGGAACTCCTTCAAGACTGTTGGACAAGCATTCCAGGTGAAGCTAGTTGAGAGAATGTCAAGAGTGTGTAAAGCTGTCATAAAGGCAAAGGGTGGCTATTTGAAGAATCTCAAATAGAAAATATATTTTGATTTGTTTAACACTTTTTTGGTTACTACATGATTCCATATGTGTTAATTCATAGTTTTGATGTCTTCACTATTATTATACAATGTAGAAAATAGTACAAATAAAGAAAAACCCTTGAATGAGTAGGTGTGTCCAAACTTTTGACTGGTACTGTATGTGTGAAATTAGTTTTGATTGGACCATTATCATGCAGCTGTCGAAACATACATATCAACCTATGCATTTTAATAGCGAATGGAGGATGCTTTTCCCGCGGTTCATTTTCATGCCAGCCAGGTAGGCTACTCATGTTGTAAAGCAAAGCAATGTGCTTAATATTAGGAAAGTTGAGAAATAAATATAGTAGGCCTAGTCTATAGAAAGCTGAATGGATCCTCCTGTTTTTAATAGTGGCCATCAAAACTCTGTTTTCTCAAAGAGAATTTGACTGCGGTTATGACTCGTGACCGCTGGTAGGGCAGTAATACGGTCACCGTAACAGCCCTATCCGTAGGCAAGTACTACGGTCTTGTAGTGGATGCGAGCTTTGACTGGAAGCCAGTGGAGTGTGCGGAGGAGCGGGGTGACATGGGAGAATTTGGGAAGGTTGAACACCTGGCGGGCTGCAGCGTTCAAGATAAGTTGCAGGGGTTTGATGGCACAAGCAGGGAGCTCAGCCAACAGCGAGTTGCAGTAGTTCAGACGGGAGATGACAAGTGCCTGGATTAGGACCTGCGCCGCTTCCTGTGTGAGGTAGGGTTGTACTCTGCGGGTGTTGTAGAGCATTGTTACGACCTGGCTCATAGTTCGTAACAACAAAGGGAGACCACGCATGACTTAAATGTAAAAAGGAATACTTTTATTAAACTAAATAATAATAAATACAAAAACGTAACGTAAGCTGTGGACGTCTGTAGGATCAGTAGTGTATGAATGAGTGGAGAGGGTGGAAGCCAGCCTGCCAGTCAGGGAAGACAGAGAGTGTTGGCTGATGTGGCCACCCTTTATAGCCTGCAAGCCAAGCCTGCCCAGGTGTAGCACATCAGCTGACGATCCTCCCAGCTCTGCCCACTGGTCTCCTGCAACAACAGACTACCAAACAGGAGATCCCAGCAGACAGAGTGGGAGGGACGTAACCCCCCCCCCCTAAGAATGGGGTTACACCACAAACCTGAAACAAAAACAAAACAAAACAAAACAGAATCAACAAAAAAATCCCTCTCCCACCTCAGCAACCTCGGATCCTAAGAAGCATTTTAAGAGGGAGAGAAAGAGAGACAGAACCAGGGAAGCAAGAGGGAGACAGGAGAGGACAGGCAAGTTATCTAAAACAATAACAAAAAACTATGGCATGAGGGCGCGGGACAAGGCATTTTCTTAATATGGCGGCTGTCCAAATTGTATGGCTGCAAAAACAGCGCCCACCACTTAAGCCTCTGATTAGGGTTCTGCAAGGACCGCAGAAACGTCAGGGGATTATGATCTGTATACACCACGAGAGAGGTGCCACCTGTACCAACATACACATCAAAATGTTGGAGAGCCCAAAGAAGCGCAATCTCTTCCTTCTCTACCACAGAATAATTGAGCTGGTACGAGTTAAACTTCTTAGAGAAGTAACTAATTAGATGGTCCACCCCCTTGGACATCTGCCTGCAACAGAACAGCGCCAACACCTACATTACTAGCCTCTACATGGAGTATGAACGGATCATTCAAACAAGGGGCAACAAGCACTGGCGAAGAACACAAGTTTCTTTACATTCTCAAACGCAGCTGACATCTGTCCGACCAAATATACTTCACCTGAGCCTTAAGCAAGTCGATCAGGGGTGCTACCACTGAGGAGACGTTCTTACAGACGCTTCGAAAATAACCAACCATACCGATGAAAGCGCATAAGCTCCTTCTTAGTCATGGGCGGCAGACACTGCTCAACAGCTTCAACTTTGTTATGTACTGGGCAAACCACACCCTGACCAACCACTTTGCCCAGATAAGTGACCGTTGCCTTAGCAAACGTGCCTAAGCCAACCTATCAAACAGTGCTTGTATAGGTTGCACATGCTGAGACCAGGTGTCACTATAAATGACCACGTCATCCAAGTACACCGCACATCCGTCCAGACCAGAGAAAACAATGTTCATGAGGCGCTGAAATGTTGCAGGTGCATTATGCAAACCAAAAGGCATAACTGTAAAATAATACAGTCCAGAAGTTGTGATGAAAGCACAAATCTCCCTTGCTCTAGGAGACAAGGGGACCTGCCAGTACCCTTTTAGAAGATCAAATTTGCTCACATTTTACAGAACCCACTTGATCAACACAATCCTCCATACAAGAAAGAGGAAAGGAATCAGGCTTCGTAATGTTGTTAACTTTAAGATAGTCTGTGCATGGCCTAAAAGATGCATCAGGCTTCTTGACAGACAAGGGGAAGCCCAACTGGAACAAGAATGTTCAGCAATATCGTTATCCAACATGTACTTGATTTCTGCGTCTAAGTGCTTGCGCCTGTCAGGAAAACACGGTAGAAGCGCTGCCTTATTGGCTAAGCATCTCCAACATCAACATCATGCTCAATAAGATGAGTACGAGAGGGCGTATCAGACAACAGCACAGGATAACTTTCCATTTACCGTGTTGTATGGTGAAAACACACCAGAAATCCAAAAGGTGGTGGAAGCCAGCCTGCCAGTCAGGGAAGAGAGAGAGTGTTGGCTGATGTTGCCACCCTTTATAGCCTGCAGGCCAAACCTGCCCAGGTGTGCCACATCAGCTGACGATCCTCCCAGCTCTGTCCACTGGTCTCCTGCAACAAGCAGACTACCAAACAGGAGATCCCAGCAGACAGAGTGGGAGGGACATCACAAGCATGAACCTGCAGGAGCGAGTCACTGCTTTGATGTTTGCAGAGAACAGAAGGATGTTGTCCAGGGTCACGCCAAGGTTCTTTGCACTCTGGGAGGGTGACACCGTGGAGTTGTCAACCATGATGGAGAGGTCTTGGAGCGGGCAGGCCTTCCCCAGGAGAAAGAGCAGCTCTGTCTTGTCGAGGTTGAGCTTGAAGTGGTGGGCTGACATCCAAGCTGAGATATCTGCCAGGCACGCAGAGATGCGTGTCGCCACCTGGGTGTCAGAAGCGGGGAAGGAGAAAAGTAGTTGAGTAGCGACGATTGCACATGACCATTTCAGTAGGGGCTGAGTGGTTGGAGGAGAGGGAGACAGAAAAGGAAACAAAGTAGTGATCAGAGACCTGGAGGTGGGTTTCCGTGAGATTAGTCAAAGAACAGCCTCTAGTAAAGATGAGGTCAAGCGTATTGCCTGCCTTGTGAGTGGGACGAGACTGAGAAAGGGTGAAGTCAAAAGAGGCAAGGAGGGGAAAGAAAGAGTTGGAAAGAAATTAATCAAAGGCATATGTCGGGAGGTTGAAGTCGCCCAGTACGAAGAGCAGTGAGCCATTGTCAGGAAATGAGATTATCAAGGTCTCAAGCTCATTGAGGAACTCTCTTAGGGCACCTGGTGGGCGATAGATGACAGCAATGTTAAGCTTGAGTGGACAAATGACAGTGACAGCTAGGGCTGTGGCGGTCATTACATTTTGTCAGCTGGTTATTGTCATGCAAAAGACTGCCGGGCTCATGGTAATTGACCGTTAGTAAACATAAACACGTTTAGCATCTCCAGGCCTCCACACATACAAGCTGCTGATGCGTGCCTTTGGAACATTTACATTTTAACAATAGGCTGTAGGCTTGTTCATTTAGCAGACAAGATATGCCTATAAGTCCTGTGTCATTATTTTATATTAAATTATTTTATAGTAAGAAGAATATAATTGAACTTAGCTGAATAAAATAGAAAGGATTTTTTCCCATTATGGAGCGAGTGCACATATGAAGGTTGAATGAATGTTGAGCGCAAAAGTGATAATTTGAAGCAGGTCCTACCGGCTACGCTAGATTTTGAGTTATTTGGCAACTTTAGTTGTTAATGATACAAACCTTAGAATATCTTAGAAATCAAAACATATATGGGCTGCATGATGCGACTATAGGCTATTGATGATTTGAGAAAGTCGCAAAAAAAGCTTTCGCTCTGTTCCTTGCCTCAGGCAGCACACACTGTTCTGTCATCAAGTGACCATATTATCACCCATCAGACTATTCTCAATGTAATATTGTCTTTACTAATATGTTAAATTAGTTTGGATTTAGAATGGCCCATTATCAAATGGGCAGGAACAGGGGCAGGAGAAAAAAAGACATGTCATCCGCCTGTTAGTTCAGGTAGGCTACTCCGGTCTGGTTATTTCACTCCATGCATCAACCACTGTTTGAGGAGCATGCAGCCAGCCTCTCGATGTGTGACAGGTGATATTCCACCCTGTGTGCCATGGGCTCCCCAACCCTGTTCCTGCAGCTACCAAGTGCTTAATTTGGGAAACCAAGTCAAATCTGTTCGGGAACATCGAAAGTAACATGTTTTCACAACGAAACATATTTCATTAAACTGTTGACAGCTCCTCTCTCTGCGTGCTGGAGAAAGTAATGAAGGAGAAAGAGGAAGAGATGGAAACGCACGGTGGTGAGATATTCTGTAGCTAAAGGTAATGTGTCAGCCTATTAATTATGAAAATATAAAAAATGCCCTATTACTAGGCTATTCAAAATCAAATACAAATTCACTGTTGTAGGCTAACTCTGTCAGCCGCCCTGCACAATCAATGAACCAACAGCATTGCCTAGCCCTATAAGTTCTCTCCCAGACTCATGAATAGAAACTTTGGAGTGTAGCAGAAGGTAACCAGTCCATCCAGTATGCATAATAATACAGTCCACACTCAAAGACAATTACTATAATGTGTTTAATTAAAGACATCTTAAATCCGTTTTTTATGTATGTTTTTCTGTGGTGCGTAATATGCAGTATTTTAATTCAGGGTTTTTTCAGACTTGGACTCATATAGGCCTATGCATATGTATAAGCTCTAATTTGTATGGATGTTTTTAATTAACCATCACCTTAGAAAGCGCTGGCCATTTCGTTGTTAGGCTTTCAAACAACATCCACAATGACCATGTTTTCCACTCAGTTTCAACCTGTTGTTGAACTTCTTTCTTCAGATTGATCAATCACAGTGAGATGAGGTTTAAAAGCACAATACTCTTTTGATGTGATTTTCGATTGCATCGATGTCAGAGTGGTTAGAAGGACGATAGAGCCCTGAGTACCAGGCCATTAGCGAGTTGGATACTACCAACGCATGTCCTGAGTGTATAAGAGGAGATTACCGTGACTCAACGGTCATGTAGAATTTTACTGCAGTCATGACTCATGACTGCTGGTGTGGCGGTAATACGGTCACCACAACAGCCCTAGTGACAGCATGGAATTCAAATGAGGAGATGGACAAGTGAGTGAGGGAGAAATGAGTAGCCCTGTGCATGACCAGATGCTCTAGTCAGATGAAGAAAGAGCAGCTGGAGTAGCAGTGTTCTCTAGGTTGATCCATGTCTCCATCAGGGACAAAAGGTCTAGGGACTGAAGGGCAGCATAGGCTGAGATGAACTTGGCGTTGACTGCAGATCAGCAGTTCCAAATACTGCCAGAGACCAGGAATTCCATGTGTTGTGCGTGCAGGGTACACTAAATAAATGTACTAAAACGGGAATCAAATTGAAATGTCAATGTTCAAATGGTACGACAAAGATGGCTGGAGTTCCATACATCAGAGAATCTTGACTTGAATGGGAATATCTGTTGTTTTAAATTGTACTGTCTATCCATAGGAACCTATTGAAATAGAAATATAGATAATAGAATAGACATTACCATTTAAGTTGACATTCGATGCTAGGTAGACCAGCCGTCATCTTTGTGGTAGTAATTAGAAGTTAAAATTCACATTTCAAATGGTGTACCATTGTGGTCTGAAGGGATAGGTCCATTCTATGAATTCTATTTCTATGATTGAAATGACACCCACCCTGTATTCAAGAGCATGTTGTGTCTCAACCGATGGCAGGCACAACACAAAAACTCAGATGATGTGAAATAGGGTTTAAGCTACAGCATATGCAAAATGAAAAAAAATCGGAGTTTAACGTCACATTAAATAATTGACGTTAAAGGTAAAAGTTTTTTTAAATGTTTTTCAATAAATAATAAAATAGTTTGACAACACTGTTTGTAAGCTTTTAAATTATATCAAACTCAACCGATTATCTTCTCCAGTGCTGAAGACATGGATGTCTCATGGTAGGGTGGGGTATGCAAAATGGATGAACTTTGAGCACCTTTATCTCCTGAATGTTTTGGCATTCGGGTCCAAAAAGTCCCTTTCTGACCACTTCCTCCATGGGCAAACATGTATGGAAAGTTTTGTTTAAATCAAAAGGGATGCTGTCAAAAAGTGATTGAATTCAAATGGATCTACCCTGAAGTAGTATTCCCTTTCAGATGGTAGTGCTCATTGCTCACCCAAATAATGCCAATTATTCCCCCGTCCTGTTGTTTTTGGATGGCTTCAGAGCCTATCAAGAAGCGGAGTGGCTTTGGGCCGGGAGGGGAGGAGGAAAAAACAAGATACACTCGCTGCAGTGAATGACACCAAACCACAAAACATCTCAATTGTTGTTTTGTGGTTTCCTGCAGCTATGTGGAGCAGAGCTGGATTTCATTAGGCAGTTGAACGTCCATCACTCTGCTCTCTTGTGCTTTGTTTGGAGCAGTCTCAGGGCCTGGGCACATGGAGGGGTTGGGAGTGGGAGTCTCTGGGCTCGTCCAGACTCAGAGAGAAGCCTGCCTATCAACAGCTCAGCTCTGTTCTCTCTTCTCCTCTCCTCTCCTCTGTTCTGCTCCGTTCTGTTCTGTGTGCAGCAGGAACTCAGTGACCCTCCAGCTCAGCTGTCTGCACTGCTGGCTGCTACACACATTCACAGCAGCCGCTGGCCCCTCTCCCTCTATCTCCCTCTGTTGCTCTGTTGCTCTCTCTCTCTCTCTCTCTCTCTCTCTCTCTCTCTCTCTCTCTCTCTCTCTCTCTCTCTCTCTCTCTCTCTCTCTCATTCTGGCGTTCTCATCTCTCTCTTTATCTGGCTCTTTTTCCAGCACTCTGTTTCTTTCCCTATCAAATCACATTTTATTTGTCACATGCGCCGAATACAACAGGTGTAGACCTTACCGTGAAATGCTTACGTACAAGCCCTTAACCAACCATGCAGTTCAAGAAATAGAGTTAAGAAAATGTTTACTAAATAAACAAAAGTAAAAAATTAAAAAAAAGTAACACAACAAAATAACAATAATGAGGCTATAAACAGGTGGTACCGGTACCGAGTCAATGTTCGGCGGTACAGGTTAGTCGAAGTAATTTGTACATGTAGGTAGGGGTAAAGTGACTATGCATCATACTCTCTTTCTCTCATTATTTCTCACAGTTTATTATATATATATCTCCCCATTTCTTTCCCAATCCTCCCATCTCCCCTCTCTTCTCCCGTCTCTCTCTTATATTTATGGTGCATATAAAAATACGAAAACAGTGAGGAGAAAAATTTAAGTATTGTTTGCAGGATCCGGAGAGTAAGGGTTTGATTTGAGGCAAGAGAGGGAGATGGAGCGGACACTGAGAGGGAACAGCGAGAGAGAGATGTGGGCTTGGAAACACATGGCGTTTAGTGGTGGCTCAAAGAACACATGCGCAGGCTGAAGCAGGCTGCCTGGCCTGGCCGAGGCTCACCAGGGGACGTGTCCCGGAGCCCAGAGTCTAGCAGTCTGAAGGGCCGGGGCCCGGCCTGGAACAAGTGTCTGTCCTCCCATTACTAAGGGGAAATGGCTTCCACATTGGTAGTTAATGGAACTAAGACCTGCCTGGGTCAATAGGGTTTGAAGTGCCCCAGGGTTGCTCTATCCATCCATTCACATGTTAGAGTTACTGTACAGTGCAAGAGTGAATTTAGACCAACATTTGTGTTTACGTTGGCTTGAACCGACTGTTGGCAGTACAGGTTGTGTTTTCGGAAAGTTTCCTGGCATCCTGTGGTGTCAGTGTTTTAATTAGGCACCTGGGAAACATTGCAATCAGCCTCACTTCTGATGCTGAAAGTACTATGTGCTGTGTGCTATTCTCTCTATAGAGGCTAGTGGTTGTGTCTATGTCCCTCTGTTTTCCTTCTGCCTGCTCCCTGTGACCTGTGTCCCCTGCCTGTCTGCCTGCAGCACGTGGGCTGTGACCGGATCCTGGGCTCGGATGTGCGGGAGGACCGCTGCCGGATCTGCGGGGGTGACGGGAGCAGCTGTGAGGCCATCGAGGGCCTCTTCAATGACTCCCTGCCTGAAGGAGGTACGGTGTGGAATACAGAGCAGGAGTCCCTTCACCACAATACTGCTAGGAAGAAAGCTTACTGCACTATGGTGGTCTCAACAGTTAGAGTTACACTATAAACCCCAGCAAACAGTACAGTATGTGGGTACAGTTACAGTAGTGGTAGTGCAGCGGTAGGAGATATCAATAACTCTCTGAGTAGGGGGGTTGTGGGCTGAGGAGTGGGGGGTTCAGAGAGCCCAGGGCTGGGGGGTGGTGGTGGGCCCCTCTCTCAGGCAGGGCAGGACAGAAATGCACTGGGGGGACTGTTCTGTTCCAAGCCTTGGTAGCAGGACACGTCTCTCTTTTTAAATCAAATCAAATCAACTTTTATTTGTCACATGTGCCGAATACAACAGGTGTAGACCTTACCGTGAAATGCTTACTTACAAGCCCTTAACCAACAATGCAGTTTTAAGACCCTGATTGCTGCGTTTCTCTGTCCTCGCACTCTCCGCTCCCTCCAACACCACTTCTAGAACAGGCAAATAGCACATACTGTACCTCTCAATTAGACTGGGGAATTGAAATGAACAACACAAATAAAACGTCAAAGAAGAAAGGAACTGTGTTTTGGACCAGGGAGCTCCAGCGACGTTCTGAGAATGAGATGTAGTTACGTTTGAGGCATCCACGAGAGAGATTATGCAACCTAATTGTTTTATGGAAATTCTAACAATGTGTGCATGCATTTGGATTCTGACACAAGCTAAATATGTGTTGGACTACTGCCGTGCAATGTGAGTTAGGAGTCCTCAGACATTCTGAAAGTAATGTATAATTATCTGTTCACATGCGAGCTCTCTAGTTTCATGAGCTACATACTGTAGCAGTTAATCATTTTGAGTTACTGGTGAATATCTACAGTACACGTGCCTTGCCCTGCCAACCCCCCCCCCCCTCCTGAAGGTGCAGAATGACCTTTTATTCCGGTACCTATTCCAGTCTAAACACTTTGGCCTTGATTAATGGTTCATGATGAATTCTGTGGAAGCATGTCAGGGGAAAACTGATACAGCCCAGCCAGGCCCACAGTTGACACAGAATTAGCCATCCCCGTCTCCAAGAAAACCAAGCAGTTGTCGATGGCTTGAGGCAGGCTCAGCCTATAACTGCTCAGTTCTGATCAAGAGAAACTCCCGAAGTCTCAGTTCCATCATTCCATCATAGTGACGGTTGGAAGGCTTGTGGTCCTCTGTCCAATTATAGAGCCGTGGGTCAGACATGATACTGCACTAACCCTAATGCCTTCTCAATACGCTCTTATAATAAGGAGACCATGAGCTCTCTTTTCCGCTGGGGGGGAAGGCTGCGGGGAGAGAGGGAGGGGGTGAGTTGGGTTTTTCCTGCTCCCGTTCGGGGGGCAGGCGGGCACGTGGCAGACAGTTTTAGGTGAAGTTCAGCCAGTGTGGGTTGTGGTAGCCCTGCGCCTGCGGAGCCGGACAGGTCTATTCTAGGCCCTCTCCTTCCACGACAGCAACAGCTCTCCTCCCTCCACCACTCTACCTCCCCCCTCTGGAACCCTCAGAGTGGACACACCCTACTGAGGTGGCTGCGGCTCAGTGGCTGGGACCACAGTGGCCGTCTCAGCCTGGGCCTACAGCCTGCCCGACTGCCTGACGGGTCTATTCTGGGTCCTGGCTGATTTATGAGCCACAGAGCGCTCAGTCATGTCTACAGGTTTTTTTTAGGTCTCTGAGGCGCAGACCAATCCTTACTCCCAGGAGGGTTTAAATAGGGTTTGTTGTCAGGCACTAACCAAGCAGTACAGCAGATGGTCTGGTGTTCTGGGCAGGTTGTTCTATCTAGTGATTTACACCTAAGAGTGATGATGGTGCCATATTCTCCTGTGCCTCTGCAACCTTACTACTCCCATCTGGTGTCTGCATTCTCACCTGAGTTATCACCTCCTCCATCTCTCTGTCAGCTGCTCTCTCTCATCTATCTTTCTAGGTTTTCTCTTCATCTGTCTAGTCTACCCTCTCTTCATCGCTCAAACCCCCCATATCTCTCTCTCTCTCTCTCTCTCTCTCATTGCAGTCTGTCCAGTCTGTAACTCTGGCAGTGGTGGAGGGTTACTCAGGGGTTGAGGGCTGGGGGTTTATTGCTCTTCGGCTCTCTGTTTACCGCACAGGCCCCTGATTGTTAACAGAAAAACCTCTCCCTCTCCAGCCGCCAGGAACCGCAAGTACAGAGCTGGGTTACTGAAATTACTCACAGCGCCGACTGCTACTCCAGAGAGAGGTCAAAAGCCACGCCTCTTCTTTCCTCAGCAGTCGCACCATTGGAATGGATTATTAAATTATTTATTCTGTTTTTTACAGGACTGTGGTGGCTGGCTGGACAGCACAGCCTGGCCTCAAACATGGTTACTGTACTCTAGCAGCTGAACGTTGCCCAGGAATTTGGTTGGAATCCGAAAGGCTCTGCTTATTCCATTGAAGTCCCACAGAGTAAAACACTACTTATACATCATTCTCCCTCCAGTATGTCAGTGAATAAAACCTCCACCTTGCCTTTCTCTTCTCTTCTTTCTTTGTGTGTGTGTGTGTGTGTGTGTGTGTGTGTGTGTGTGTGTGTGTGTGTGTGTGTGTGTGTGTGTGTGTGTGTGTGTGTGTGGGTGTGGGTGTGGGTGTGTGTGTGATCCCATCCCAGGTTATGAAGAGGTGGTCAGAATCCCCAAAGGATCAGTGTTCATTCATATCCAGGAGCTCAACGTCTCCCTCAATTTCCTAGGTGAGAGTTCATGTCTCTTCTGTGTCACGCAATGTGTTATACTGTTATGACTCATGTTGTATTCTCTAGTGTGCATTCAGACTCAAAACTGGAATTAAAAGGTAAGTGCATTGTGACATCATTAATGCTGTTATTATAACTTACTAATACCAACCTGCCCAAATTGTTCAGTCTCTTAGATTAAATACCATGACTGTTTTCTCAGTAGCTGGGAATGTTGTTTGAAATGTCTGATACAACAAACACTATATATACAAAAGTATATGGACACCCCTTCAAATTAGTGGATTCGGTTATTTCAGCCACACCCATTGCTGACAGGTGTTTAAAATCGAGCACACAGCCATGTAATCTCCATAGATAAACATTGGCAGTAGAATGGCCTTACTGAAGAGCTCAGTGATTTTCAACGTGGCACCGTCATAGGATGCCACCTTTCTAACAAGTAAGTTCATCAAATTTCTGCCCTGCTAGAGCTGCCCCGGTCAACTGTAAGTGATGTTATTGTGAAGTGGAAAAGTCTAGGAGCAACAACGGCTCAGACACAAAGTGGTAGGCCACACAAGCTCACAGAACGGGACCGCCGAGTACTGAAGCGCATAGCACGTAAAAATCGTCTGTCCTCGGTTGCAGCACTCACTGCGGAGCTCCAGACTGCCTCTGGAAGCAACGTCAGCACAAGAACTGTTCGTCGGGAGCTTCATGAAATGGGTTTCCATGGCCGAGCAGCCGCACACAAGCCTAAGATCACCATGCGCAATGCCAAGCGTCGGCTGGAGTGGTGTAAAGCTCGCCGCCATTGGACTCTGGAGCAGTGGAAACGCGTTCTCTGGAGTGATGAATCACGCTTCACCATCTGGCAGTCCGACGGACGGATCTGGGTTTGGTCGATGCCAGGAGAACGCTACCTGCCCGAATGCATAGTGCCAACTGTAAAGTTTGGTGGAGGAGGAATAATGGTCTGGGGCTGTTTTTCATGGTTAGGCCCCTTGTACGCTACAGCATACAATGACATTATAGGCGATTCTGTGCTTCCAACTTTCTAGCAACAGTTTAGGGAAGGCCCTTTCCTGTTTCAGCATGACAAAGCGAGGTCCAAACAGAAATGGTTTGTCGAGATCGGTGTGGAAGAACTTGACTGGCCTGCACAGAGCCCTGACCTCAACCACATCGAACACCTTTGGGATAAATTGGAATGCCGACTGCGAGCCAGGCCTAATCACCCAACAGGGGGCGACTCCATATTAAAGCCCATGATTTTGGAATGAGATGTTCGACTAGCAGGTGTCCACATACTTTTGGTCATGTAGTGTACTATGGCGATATCGTTATCAACCTACTGCATACCCCTTAAAAATACAAATTTCTGTGTGCAGGGTGTGCTATTAGCATGCTAACACTCATAAAGACAGACTGGTAGAATAGCTATTATAGCTAGCCATCGCTAGCATTCACTGGTTGAAGTTGAAGTAACTTTGAGTGTAATAGAGTTGACTGGTGGCTATGACATGACTATACAGTGGGGAAAAAAAGTATTTAGTCAGCCACCAATTGTGCAAGTTCTCCCACTTAAAAAGATGAGAGAGGCCTGTAATTTGCATCATAGGTACACATCAACTATGACAGACAAATTGAGAAAAAAAAATCCAGAAAATCACATTGTAGGATTTTTCATTAATTTATTTGCAAATTATGGTGGAAAATAAGTATTTGGTCACCTACAAACAAGCAAGATTTCTGGCTCTCACAGACCTGTAACTTCTTCTTTAAGAGGCTCCTCTGTCCTCCACTCGTTACCTGTATTAATGGCACCTGTTTGAACTTGTTATCAGTATAAAAGACACCTGTCCACAACCTCAAACAGTCACACTCCAAACTCCACTATGGCCAAGACCAAAGAGCTGTCAAAGGACACCAGAAACAAAATTGTAGACCTGCACCAGGCTGGGAATACTGAATCTGCAATAGGTAAGCAGCTTGGTTTGAAGAAATCAACTGTGGGAGCAATTGTTAGGAAATGGAAGACATACAAGACCACTGATAATCTCCCTCGATCTGGGGCTCCACGCAAGATCTCACCCCGTGGGGTCAAAATGATCACAAGAACGGTGAGCAAAAATCCCAGAACCACACGGGGGGACCTAGTGAATGACCTGCAGAGAGCTGGGTCCAAAGTAACAAAGCCTACCATCAGTAACACACTACGCCGCCAGGGACTCAAATCCTGCAGTGCCAGGTAAAGGAAAGAATGAATGGGGCCATGTATCGTGAGATTTTGAGTGAAAACCTCCTTCCATCAGCAAGGGCATTGAAGATGAAACGTGGCTGGGTCTTTCAGCATGACAATGATCCCAAACACACTGCCCGGGCAACGAAGGAGTGGCTTCGTAAGAAGCATTTCAAGGTCCTGGAGTGGCCTAGCCAGTCTCCAGATCTCAACCCCATAGAAAATATTTGGAGGGAGTTGAAAGTCTGTGTTGCCCAGCGACAGCCCCAAAACATCACTGCTCTAGAGGAGATCTGCATGGAGGAATGGGCCAGAATACCAGCAACAGTGTGTGAAAACCTTGTGAATACTTACAGAAAATGTTTGACCTGTGTCATTGCCAACAAAGGGTATATAAAAAAGTATTGAGAAACTTTTGTTATTGACCAAATACTTATTTTCCACCATAATTTGCAAATAAATTCATAAAAAAATCCTACAATGTGATTTTCTGGATTTTTTCCCCTCATTTTATCTGTCATAGTTGACATGTACCTATGATGAAAATTACAGGCCTCTCTCATCTTTCTAAGTGGGAGAACTTGCACAATTGGTGGCTGACTAAATACTTTTTTCCCCCACTGTATATCATTCACGACATTTGGACGGGAGCTATAAACATCGTTTTAAACTATGTGTGTCGTTATTGCTTGAGATCAGGCTTGGCTGAACTGCTTTCAATGGGGAAAAATAGCTTCCGTTCCCCGCTTCCATGATTTTCATTGAAAACGTCACTTCTCCGTGTGGACCTATACATGCTCTCCTTTCTTCTCTGCTCCAGTGCTGAAGAGTAAAGGGGACCAGTTCTTCATCAATGGGAAGCTGACCATCGACACCCCTCGTAGGTTTGACATCGCAGGGACCACCTTCCACTACCGCCGGCCCACTGACCAACCTGAGACCCTGGAGGCCCTGGGGCCCACCAACATGACCATCATCGTCATGGTAATGGCCTAGCTGTGTGTGTGTTATACTAATCATTCTATGTAACAACATATGTGACGTGTGTGTGTGTGTGTGTGTAGGTACTGGTGAGGGAGGAGAACCCAGGGATCCACTACCGCTTCAACCCTCCAGTCAGCAGAAACCTTCTGAGTGGATATGCCTGGCACTACACATCCTGGTCCCGCTGCTCTGTACTCTGCGCTGGGGGTACAACCACTACTGGCTCTAATACATTTTACTGTACTATACACTGGCTCTATCACTGCTCATTGATTGAATGATTGATTGATGATTTTACTGCATTATTAGGAGCTAGTAACATAAGCATTTCGCTGCAACCGCTATAAAATCTGCTAAACTGTGTACTCGACCATTAAACTTTGATTAAATTTGATTTTGATGGTTTAGAAATACACACAAAGCCAAATTCATGCAGATAAATCTCTTAGCCAATATTAATTTCATATTTTTGAGCTGCAGGTAGCCTTGCGGTTAGAGTGTTGGGCCAGTAACCAAAACATCACTGGTTCGAATCCCGGAGCCGACAAGGTGAAAAATAAAATAAAAAGCCTGTCGATGTGCCCTTATAAGGCTCAGTCTGGTTAGGTGGACATAGGACTGTTACGGTGACTGTATTACTGCCACTAGTCATGACAGTGACTGTTTAATAACGGTAATTAGGCTTCTCCAAGCTCTGATGCTGCTGATGTTCATTAGTAGCCTACCAAACTTGCTAACTGCCTGGTCCTCAGCACTCTATTATCACTCTGGCATCAATGCAAATGTGATCGAAAATCTAATCAAACACTTCATGAGAGCCCATGAGCTCATGTTGCGCAACATTTATATAGGCTATGCAATTGCGTGAGAAAACAGAGTGATGGCCTCTATTAAAAAGAGGAGGATCCCATCAGCTTTCTATAGGCTAGGCCTACTATATTTATTTCTCAACTTTACTAATATTAAGCACATTGCTTCTCTTTACAACAGGAGTATAGCCTACCTGGCTGGCATGAAAATGAACCACGGGGAAAGCGTCCTCTATTCGCTATTTAAGTGCATAGATTACATGTATTTTTCCCTCTGCCCCTGTTTCGAGGCAGGTGCATGATAATGGTCCATTCTAAATCAAAACATTTTCACACATATACAATTTAGGCTATGCGTGGAAGCCAGGAGATGCTAAATGTGTTTACGTTAATTAACGGTAAATTACAGTGAGACTGGCAGTTATTTGCTTGACAATCACCGGCTGACAAAATTTAATGACTGCCACAGCCATACCGTGGGCATAATTTGAAAGATGGTTCTATTGCCAACATGACTAGCCAAGTTATAAAATATAATCTTACAGTGTTAGGCTTTCACAAGGCAATTCAGAGAAACAGATCTTAATTGTGGTGTGCATAGAAAGGAGTCGTGTGCATTCAGGTGCGTGTAAAGCAGCAAATCTGTCACCGTGCCCTTAAGCAAGGGAATTGGCCTATATGGATAGGGCTACATTGAAATGTTTCTTACAGAATAAATATGAAAAGCATATGCATAACCATGGTAGCAATTGAAAGAGAACAGTTTGGAGATTATGGAAAAAAGAATTAGACCAAAGTTGAGGACACAACAGTTTACCTGACACAAGACTGTTGATTTTATGTGCATTTTACATTTACTGTACTTTTCACTGCATTTGTTGATAACGAAATCTGAAAATACTCTGGATACATTCAGTAGCATGATAAGACTATTCCTGGAAAATGTGGGGTAGGTGCAACATAAGACAAAAAATGACAAGGGTTTGAGTGAGAGGACTAACTGGTGTCTCCAAGTGGCCACACACCTCTCCAAAGGGTGCACACAGTTCCTAATTAATTTCAATGCACTTTTATGACTCAAAGAAGAGTCTTCAACTATAACGTGCTTTTTTGAGCTCTCCTAGCTGTACCGAACTAGAGCAAGCACACTTGTAGTTGTTATGTTTAGAATACAACCCTAGCTAAATTATAAAATATAATCTTACAGTGTTAGGCTTTCACAAGGCAATTCAGAGAAACAGATTGTAATTGTGGTGCGCATAGAAAGGAGTCGTGTGTATTCAGGTGCGTGTTCCGCAGCAAATTTTCTTCACAATAGACAAACATAGGCTCATTCTGTTCAGAACAACCCAGGGTATAACGCCATGTCATCTTGTAACTGTACATCAAACATAGTGACCATAAACATTGACACTGTATATGACATGAGTTTTATGATATGGAAACGTGAAGTGCACATTTGGACTCAAGGGTGTTTGGCTTGCTTGTATGACATCAAAGCGGTATTTATTATAATCCTCAATGTCTCATCTTAATTTACAGCATTTCCCTCACTCAGACGAGAAAACATTTGCAAAAGTTGCTGAATTAGTGGGAAGGATGGAGGCAACTTCTTGTCGTGTTTGGCAAGTTCAGAACGGCTGTCAGTCAAAACCCATACAGAGCTGTGAAGCGCAAAGCCAGAGCTCTGATGTCATGTATAGCATGTTACTGTACAGCCACTGCGGTCACATTTAGGTGCTTATCAGTGCCTAAATCTGCCATTTACAACCCGTATACGGGTACGAGTGTAAAGGGTTAACCCCAATTGCTCCAGGGGCGCTGGGCAATGGTGACCCTGGCAGTGACCCACTCCCTGCGGGAGTCTCAGGGGGAATTGGATTAAGTAAGAAACACTTTCCTTTGCGCTTGTACAAGTGTGTAACAGGACAAATATAAGCGTATTATTATAATTATAATTATTATAATTATTTTACTAATGATCCATTTAGCTGCTGTGCAGGGCTGGATATTCTATACAGACAGTACATTGACCTCTCTCGTAAACTCAGTGGCTCACTGTGATGGGTGATTTGAAGGAGTCAGGCGCAGGAGGGTAAATCACAGAATACAGAGTTTATTCTGGAATACAGAGTTACGCAGAATTGCGTCAAACAGTCCAGTGCGCACTGGAACCAAACAGGCACACAGGGAAAATATACCCCGGCAATACAAAATACACAGAGCTCAACCGAGCTACACGCTCCTCACAATAAACAATCACCCACAAGGACAAGGGGGCAGAGGGAACACTTATACACGTACTAATGAGGGGATATGAACCAGGTGTGTGTAATAGACAAGACAAAACAAATGGAATGATGAGATAAGAAGCGGCAGTGGCTAGAAGGCCGGTGACGACGAACGCCGAAACCTGCCTGAACCAGGAGAGGAGGCAGCTTCGGAGGAAGTCGTGACAGTACCCCCCTTGAGCAGGGTGAGCCGGAAGGACGACGGTGGAAAATCCCGCAACAGGGAGGGATCGAGGATATCCCTCACCACTCCTCCGGACCGTACCCCTCCCACTCCACGAAGGTCCCCCACCCGACGCCTCAAATCCAGGATGGAACGGACGGAGTATGCCGGGGCCCCCTCGATGTCCAGAGGAGGCTGAGGGACCTCCCGCACCTCAGACTCCTGGAGCGAACCAACCACCACCGGCCTGAGGAGAGACACATGGAACGAGGGGATAATATGATAATCATGTGGGAGTAATAACCTATAGGTAACCTCGTTTATCCTCCTCAGGACTTTGAACGGCCACCCACAAACCGCGGGCTCAGTTTCCGGCAGGGCAGGCGGAGGGGCAGATTCCAGGTCGAGAGACAGACCCGATCACCCGGTACGAAGACCGGGGCCTCACTGCGGTGGCGGTCAGCATTGGCCTTCCGACAACGCACGGCGCGTTGGAGGTGGACGTGAGCAGCATTTCACGTCTCCTCCGCACGCCGAAACCAGTCATCCACCGCAGGAGCCTTGGTCTGGCTCTGGTGCCATGGTGCCAGAACCGGTTGGTAACCTAAAACACATTGGAATGGCGTTAGGTTAGTGGAGGAGTGACGGAGAGAGTTCTGGGCATATTCGGCCCATGGCAAGAACACCGACCACTCCCCCGGCCGGTCCTGGCAGTAGGACCGCAGGAATCTACCCACATCCTGATTTACCCATTCCACCTTCCCATTAGACTCGGGGTGGAAACCAGAGGTCAGGCTGACCGAGACCCCCAGACATTCCATGAACGCCTTCCAGACCTTGGATGTGAACTGGGGACCCCGGTCAGACACTATGTCCTCTGGTACCCCGTAGTGCCGGAAGACGTGTGTTAACAAGACGTGTGTAAACAGGGAGTATGGGGGTGTAGTCTCTGGGCCTCTCCTCTGTGTCGTACAGCCGTGACAGTGCATCTGCCTTCACGTTCTTCGTTCCCGGGATGTATGATAGAGTAAAATCAAACCGGGTGAAGAATAGGGCCCATCTGGCCTGGTGAGGGTTCAGCCTCCTCGCTGCCCGGGTGTACTCCAGGTTACAGTGGTCCGTCCAGACGAGGAAAGGGTGTTTTGCCCCTTCGAGCCAGTGCCTCCACAAGGTCAGGGCTCGGACAACAGTCAACAGCTCCTGATCACCAATGTCGTAGTTCTGCTCCGCCGGGCTGAGCTTCTTGGAGAAGGCGGCACAGGGGGCGGAGTTTGGGTAGCATGCCCGAGCGTTGAGATAGGACCGCGCCTATCCCTACCTCGGACGCATCCACCTCCACTACGAACGGTAGTGATGGATAGGGGTGGGCCAGTCCCGGGGCTGAGGTGAACAGACTACTCAGGTTACTGAAGGCCCTGTCAGCCTCAGCAGACCAGCGTTGCCGGGACGGTCCACCCTTCAACAGAGATGTGATGGGAGCTGCGACCTTGCCAAAGTCCCGGATAAACCTCCGATAGTAGTTGGCAAAGCCAATAAAGCGCTGCACCTCCTTAACCGTGGTTGGAGTCGGCCAATTACGCACAGCTGAAATGCGATCTCCCTCCATCTCCACATCTGAGGTGGTAATGCGGTATCCGAGCAAGGAGACGGACTGTTGGAAAAACAGACACTTTTCTGCCTTGGCATAAAGGTGATTTTCCAACAGTCGGGCCAGCACTTTGCGAACCAGGGACATATGCTCGGCGCGCGTAGCGGAATACACCAGAATGTCATCGATGTAGACCACTACACCGGGACCAAATATGTCCCGAAACACCTCGTTCACAAAGGACTGGAAGACGGATGGTGCATTCATCAAACCATTAGGCATCACCAGGTATTCATAATGCCCCGTGGTTGTGCTGAATGCTGTCTTCCACTCGCCCCCCTCTCGGACACGCACCAGGTTGTACGCACTCCGGAGATCTAATTTTGTGAAGAAGCGCGCCCCATGCATTGACTCGATCACCGAAGGAATGAGGGGGAGAGGATAACTAAATCATATCGTCCCTTTGTTCAGTGATCGGGAATCAATGCAAGGGCGCAGACCACCGTCTTTCTTCTTCACAAAAAAGAAGCTTGAGGAGGTGGGCAAAGTGGAGGGACGTATAAACCCCTGGCGCAGGGACTCGGTGACGTATGTCTCCATAGCCTCCGTTTTAGCCTGTGACAGGGGTATATATGACTCCTGGGAGGCACAGCGTCTACCCGGAGGTTTATCGTGCAATCACCCGTCCGATGAGGTAACTTGGTCGTCTGCATTTTGGAAAACGCGTGCGCCTAATCGAGGTATTCAGGGGGAATGCGCACGGTGGAGGTACTGTCTGGACTTTCCACCGTGGTTTCACCAACGGAAACACAGAGACACCTACCCTGACACTCTTGCGACCACCCTGTGAGAACCATCTGTGGCCATGAAAAGGTGGGGTTGTGGAGTGCTAACCAAGGAATACCTAACACAACAGGGAAAGCGGGAGACTCAATAATAAAAAAGTGACTTGCTTGCGATGAGTCTCGTGGGTAACCATAGTGACTGGTGCTGTAACCTCCCTAACGAACCCGGACCCTAATGGTCGACTGTCAAGTGCTCTAATGGGGAGTGGAATGGATAGGGGAACCAATGTAATGCCTATACTGTGTGAAAATGACATGTCCATAAAGTTCCCAGCTGCGCCTGAATCGACCAGCGCCTTACACTGGGGAACTAAAGTGTAATCAGGAAAGTGGATGGGTAGGGTACAGTGCGCAGCAGAGGGCTCTGAACGAGTGTGGGTGTTCGATACCTGGGGTTACGCGAGAGTGCCCTGCCTGCCGCCTCCAGACGCAAAAGAACGCTGACGACATTGTGCAGTGAAATGTCCTCTCGTGCCACCAGAGTGACACTGGCGCTGTCGTCCTCCGCTCTCCCGGATCGCCGCTCCACCCAGTTCCATCAGCTCGTGATCCGAGTCGGGCAGGGTTGGAACGGGCAGGCCCTGTCCAGGACGTCCTCTGGCCGCCAGCAGGTTGTCCAACCGGATGGCCATGTCCACCAGTTGAGTGAAGGACAACATGGTGTCCCGGCAGGCTAGCTCCCTTTGGACGTCCTCCCGCAGATGGCACCGGAAGTGGTCGATGAGGGCCCGCTCATTCCACCCGGACCCAGCTGCTAGAGTCCGGAACTCCAGGGCGAAGTCCTGCGCGGTCCTCGTCCCCTGCCTCAGGTGAACAAGACGCTCGCACGCCTCTCGACTCTCGGGTGGGTGATCGAAGACAGTCCGAAAGAGGCGAGCGAACTCCCCGTAGTTGTCTAACGCGGCTCCTCCTTCATTCCAGATCGCGTTGGCCCACTCCAGGGCTTTCCCCGAGAGGCAGGAGACGAGGGCGGACACCTTCTCCCGCTCCGATGGGGCCGGGCTGATGCTGGAATAGTAGAGCTCCAGTTGGAGGAGGAATCCCTAGCAGAGAGCAGCTGTCCCGTCGATATATGGATCCCTCTGGGTGCTGGGGTGTGGGTTGCGGGATCCGGTCGCCCAGCTGGTCCCGACAGATCGGGTCCTCTCCTCTCCAGGTGTTGGACGACCTGGAGAACCCGATCCATCGCTTCTCCCAATTTGGCTAGCATCGTCGAATGCTCCTGGACCTGTGCCACGACTCCAGGCATGCGCTCCTCTCCTGCTGACTCCATATCGGGTGTGTGATTCTGTGATGGGTGATTTGAAGGAGTCAGGCGCAGGAGGGTAAATCACAGAATACAGAGTTTATTCCGGAATACAGAGTTACGCAGAATTGCGTCAAACAGTCCAGTGCGCAAAACAGGCACACTGGAACCAAACAGGCACACAGGGAAAATATACCCCGGCAATACAAAATATACAGAGCTCAACCGAGCTACACTCTCCTCACACTAAACAATCACCCACAAGGACAAGGGGGCAGAGGGAACACTTATACACGTACTAATGAGGGGAATATGAACCAGGTGTGTGTAATTGACAAGACAAAACAAATGGAATGATGAGATGAGAAGCGGCAGTGGCTAGAAGGCCGGTGACGACGAACGCCGAAGCCTGCCCGAACCAGGAGAGGAGGCAGCTTCGGAGGAAGTCGTGACACTCACTCAGGCACATCAATCAATCAATCGAATGTATTTATAAAGCCCTTTTTACATCAGCAGATGTCACAGTGCTATACAGAAACCCAGCCTAAAACCCCAAACAGCAAGCAATGCAGATGTAGAAGCATGGTGGCGAGGAAAAACTCACTAGAAAGGCAGAAACCTAGAGAGGAACCAGGCTCTGAGGGGTGGCCAGTCCCCTTCTAGCTGTGCCGAGTGGAGATTATAACAGTACATGGCCATTAAGGCCAGATTTTTCTCGAAGATGTTCAAACATTCATAGATGACCAGCAGGGTCAAATAATAATCACAGTGGTTGTAGAGGTTGCAACAGGTCAGTACATCAGGAGTAAATGTCACTTGGCTTTTCATAGACGGGCATTTAGAGGTTGAAATAGCAGGTGCGGTAGAGAGAGAGAGTTGAAAACAGCAGGTCTGGGACAAGGTAGCACGCAATCATTGGGGGGCGCCTCTCAAATAAAATTATTTTAAAAAATAAAAAAATAAAAAATAATAATAATAATAATAATAAAAACATCAGTATGTCAATATTTGTGTGTTTGAAATATGGAATGCATACTGTAATATGTGTAAGATATGATAGAAAATCATATTCGCAACCTTTCCTCTGCCTGTCAAACGCCTCGTCAGCTCTGGGCGATACAGAAAGTGCCCCGAGGAGGCGGGTCTACGTAGCAGTTAAGCCAATTGCTAATTTAAGATATGAATGTATGACATAAAAATGTAGTCAATGCGATCTTAAATCGAATCCAAGGAGGGCGATTATTTTACCGCCCCAAGCTCGCCCCTGATAAAATAAGGACCGGGGGTCCAGTGACGCCATTTTTACTAGACAACAATGGCGAACGCAAACGTTACTCCTCCAAGACCCAACCCTAACTCGGTGAAATCTCTCCTCCAAGATCCGTTTGAGAGGAGAACTTTGTCAGAGAAAGTTCGGGTGAAAGAGCTGGGCCCAGATCAACCTGACCTCTCAATCAGACAGCAGGCTAGCGAGAAAGGGAAGCAGTATATGCGCGGCTTCTCCCGTAGCTGGTACACCAGGAAGGCTTGGCTAGCTGGGTGCACTGATGCTAATGCTTTATTTTGCTTTCCGTGCTTGCTTTTTTAAAAGACGGGGTCAGATTCAGCATGGACAGGTACCGGAGTGAGGGATATGAAGCACCTGTCAGAGAAGGTAAAGAAACATGAGAACACCAGGGCACACATGGACAACTCTGTAAAGCTAGCTGTATTAGGAAGGGTGAACATTGCTACGCAGCTGGATGACGGCCACAGGATTGCGGTGAGGAAACACAATGAGGAGGTGGATAAAAACAGGCACATTCTATCCAAAATTATCGATTGTGTGAAGTTCTGTGGGGCTTTTGAGTTGGCCTTGCGTGGGCACGAGGAGACTGACTCCTCAGACAACCCCGGCATTTTCCGGGGCTTAGTGGATTTTGTTGCCTCCCTCGACAGTGTGCTGGAGGAGCACCTGAAGACAGCTACCGTTTTTAAGGGCACGTCAAAGACGATACAGAACGAGCTGTTGGACTGTATGCTGTCAATGCTTAAGGATTACATCCTGGAGGAAGTAAAGAGTGCTGATTTTATCGCCATTCAAGCTGACGAGACGACTGACGTTTCCACCCACTGCCAGTTGGTGCTTGTGTAGTGATTATCATAGAGCCGTCACAATTATATTTGTTTTAGTATTTTAAAAAGGAAAGAGAAGACACAATCAGACGTTGATAATAATGCAGGAAAGTACTACACAGTTTGTAATAATTATTCAGGTGTCCACCAGGTCAATTTCTAGAAGAGGCCTAGTTGTTATTGAATATTAACTTTATTGCTAAGTGAACAGCAGAACAAAATTATGTTGCATCCCTCTCACAAATGTAATAGAAAAAGGCTTTAAAACGTAATAACATCAGTTAATTATGTACATCACAGGTTAAAAGCAGTTACTAGACATAGTTTGTGTGTATATACACACTGTCTGTCTGTCTGTCTGTCTGTCTGTCTGTCTATATATATATATATAAGTCACTGGTTGTGTGTTGAGGGGGAATTACAGTGAGTTAAGAAGTCTGATTGCAAGTTATCAAATTAAACTTTTATTTTTGGACCCAGGGCCTCAATTCCCCTCTTTGTGTGGGGACAGCGCATCTGACGAGCAGCAACAGCCCATCAAGCGACGGAGGATGCTGGGACCAGGAGAACAACAGAGGTTGGCTATAGAGGTAAGTTGTGATGTAATTGTCAGTGTTTCCCACCTAGAACTTTTTTCAGGCCTGGTAGTATGTAGCCAAAACCCTGAACAATCAGCACCTTGGTAATCATATACTTGAGTTGGACATAGGCATGTGTCAGTCAGGATCACTTGCATCAAAATAGCTTAATTGCAAATTAAAGCTGATGATGTATCTTTTACAGGTATGTGATACCATCCTGAGTCATGCCAAAGAGAGGTTCTCCTTCACCCAGCACCTCATCAGCGCAACACTATTGCACGGAGAGTTGTTCCCACAACACAGTGTGAAGTTCCCCGATACAGCGCTTGAAACAACCGTGGAGGCGTACCCCATGTTGAACAAGGCCAAGCTCAAAACCAAACTGTCCCTCATCTATGAGAACAGTGAGTTCAAGGCTTGTAGTGGTGCAGTGCCCTGTACCAGTTCTTCATGGAGAACAACCTTCAGAGCACTTTCACAGAGACTGCCAGCCTCCTCAAGATCCTCATCACCACACCCATGACAACTGCTGAGTCAGAAAGGTGCTTCTCTACACTGAAAAGGATCAAGACCTTCCTGAGAAACAGCATGACACAGGATCGCCTGAACGCTCTGGCCATGCTCTCCATGGAGAAGAAACTTGTCAGGACATTCTGACTTTAATCAAAGGGTCATTGAGAGGTTTGCCACTCAGAAGGACAGACGGGCAAAATTCCTGTACAAATAAGATGACAGACACACACACACAGAGCAGCTCTGGCCGCATGTTTCTTTGTATATAGTTGACCTTAGCATAAAAAATCCAGTTATATATGGTACTCTAGAAAGTCTTAATAGTGTCTTTGCTAATATTACTGTATATATGTTGTTTTGTATCAATTAATTGTTGCAGTTCTGGAGCACATTAACAATTAGTCACATTTAGTATGATCATAAAATACTGTATGCTATTCTTCCAGTCAAAGGTTTGAGTTCATCCACTTGATATCCATTTCTATATTATACATCCTTTCATACAGTGTAAGATTTCCTATAAACTTTATAATAATTTCATGTTATTGTCCACTTTCCACTCTGTTCTGACAGCATGCCTGTTGCGTTGCCTGTTTACTACCAATGGTGAAAAGTTCACTTTAAATGCAAATGAAAGGCTTGGGTTTGTGTAATATGTTTTTGTGTAAGAATGCCTCAACTTTTTAATATTGGCATTAAATAATTACTGAATGTTTCACTGAGCACTGCTGTCCTGCAGTTTGTGTTAAAATATATCGCGATGGTTACAGGAAAAAAAAGTATGGCACAGCCCCACCGAGAATATTTTTCACCAGCCGCCACTGGTAGCACGTCTGTTGAACAGGTCAGGACTCCATATCCGCAGGCAGAAGAGTTGAAACTGGAGCAGCAGCACGACCAGGTGGACTGGGTACAGCAAGGAGTCATCAGGCCAGGTAGTCCTGAGGCATGGTCCTCCGGGAGTGGAGGGAGAGAGGGAGAGGGAGAGAGAATTAGAGGGAGCATACTTAAATTCACATAGGACACCAGATAAGACAGGAGAATAACACCAGATATAACAGACTGACCCTAGCCCCCCGGCACATAGACTATTGCAGCATAGATACTGGAGGCTGAGACAGGGGGGGTCAGGAGACACTGTGGCCCCGTCTGACGCTACCCCCGGACAGGGCCAACCAGGCAGGATATAACCCCACCCACTTTGCCAAAGCACAGGCCCCACACCACCAGAGTGATATCAACAGACCACCAACCTACTATCCTGAGACAAGGCTGAGTATAGCCCACGAAGATCTCCTCCACTGCACGAGCCCGAGGGGGCGACAAACCGGACAGGAAGATCACGTCAGTGACTCAACCCACTCAAGTGACGTACCCCTCCCAGGGACGGCATGGAAAGCACCAGTAAGCCAGTGACTCAGCCCCCGTAATAGGGTCAGAGGCAGAAAATCCCAATGGAGAGACTGGAACCGGCCAGGCAGAGACAGCAAGGGCAGTTTGTCGCTCCAGTACCTTTCGTTCACCTTCGCACCCCTTGGCAAGACTACACTCAATCATAGAACCTACTGAAGAGATGAGTCTTCAGTAAAGACTTAAAGGTCAAGACCCAGTCTGCATCTATCACATGGATAAGCAGACCATTCCATAAAAATTTGAGCTCTTTAGGAGAAAGCCCTGACTCCAGCTGTTTGCTTAGAAAGGGACAATAAGGAGGCCTGAGTCTTGTGACTGTAGCATATGTGTAGGTATGTACGGCAGGACCAAATCGGAGAGATAGGTAGGAGCAAGCCCATATAATGCTTTGTAGGTTAGCAGTAAAACCTTGAAATCAGCCCTAGCCTTAACAGGAAGCCAGTGTAGAGAGGCTAGCACTGGAGTAATATGATAAAATGTTGGGGTTCTAGTCAAGATTCTAGCAGCCGTGTTTAGCACTAACTGAAGTTTATTTAGTGCTTTATCCGGGTGGACGGAGAGAAGAGCATTGCAGTAGTCTAATCTAGAAAGTGACAAAAGCATGGAGTAGCTTTTCTGCATCATTTATGGACAAAAGGTTTCTGATTTTTGCACATACGTGCACAGTGCATACCCCTCACTTTCTCATAGGCTTTCTCATATTCCCTCTCTCACACATACACATTACACACACACTGGTACATGGTGGCTTCAGAGTTTTCCTGACGTAACACTGACTCTGGGGAAACATGGGAGTGGAATGTTCATGAACAGAGGTACTGTGGGGTTGGTTAAACTGCAGGCGTTCGTGCGGGTCTGAGGCCAACTTTGCTTTCTTTCTATCGCGGGATAATGATCCAAAGCAACTAGCCTGATAAGAACTCATTTACTTTGCTTAAAAGCAAATTTACTTGACCTTATGTCAGCAAAACTAGTGAATGGAGGAGGGCTTGTACAAGTTATACACTGTGAAGGTTCTAAAAGTGTTCTATCCTCCCTCTCTCTGTCAGGTGGTCAGACCCAGCAGGTAGTGTGCAAGAAGCAGACTGATCACACCGTGGTCTATAACCACTTCTGTGACAAGAGGAGCAAACCCAAAGACAAGAAGCGAGCCTGCAACTCTGAGCCATGCTCCCCAAGGTGAGTGTCAATGTATCTGTCCCACTGCCTGTGTGAAGCTTCTCTGAATGGTCCTGTCATGCCAAATAGTGTCCCCCTGCCAAAAAGTGTTCCCTCCCCCACGTCACAATGGGATTCGATGATATCTAGCTTCCGTTGCTAGGGCTGTTGCTAGAACTTGCAAAATTCTGACCGGGTTACGTAATGAACCTATATATGCAGTATAAGTGTTTACCTATCATGTGTGTATGTGTGTATGCACATGTGTGTGGTATTGGGAGAGAATGACATCCTGCTGGACTAAGGTCTGTCCGTGTGTCTGTCTCCCCCAGCTGGTGGTCTGGGGAGTGGTCTGAGTGCAGTCGCAGCTGTAACGGGGGCCTGAGGACCAGAGAGGTGCTGTGTAAGAGGAAGATCTCTCCTACAGAGGAGAAGGTGCAGGACGATGGGGCCTGTACCCCCCAACGACCACCCCTCACCGAGCCCTGCAGCAACCATACCTGCCCCCCAGAGTGGCTGGCCCTGGACTGGTCAGAGGTACACCCAAAATACCCCCATAAGCTAACCCAACTATTTTTAATTTAATCTAAGAAGTGGAATCTAGAGATTTTAAGAAAAAAGAGAGAAGTTGCTTACCTCAACACTTTCTGTACCTATGCAACATTTCTGTGTGTAATCAATGCCACCTGCTGGTTGGATTATGTACTGGTCTCTGGTGTGCTCTGAGGCTGTAGAGGTTGGCGCTCTCAGACTTGAATAACCTCTCCCCCATCTATCTGTCTGTCTGTCTGTCTGTCTGTGTCTCTCTCTCTCTCTCTCTGTCTGTCTGTCTGTCTGTGTCTGTGTCTGTGTCTGTCTGTCTGTCTGTCTGTCTGTCTGTCTGTCTGTCTGTCTCTCTCTCCCCCAGTGTAATCCCAGCTGTGGTCCAGGGTTCAGGCACCGTGTCCTTCTGTGTAAGCGTGGGGAGAGTGGAGACACACTGCCAGAGTCCCAGTGTCCCAAGCATGGGCGTCCCACCACCAGGGTGCGCTGTAACCTGCAGCGCTGTCCACCCCCCATGTGGGTCACAGGGCCCTGGGGAGAGGTAAGGCTGGGGGGCTTGCTGGGACTAACATGGGCTCTGCTATGTATTAAACTCTGCTCTCATTCAACTGGACCTCCTAGGTCCTCTTGATTGATCTAGTGAAGTGATGAGGAAATACTAGACAGTGTTAATCGTTCCTGTTAATTGTTCCTGTTCAGATTTGTAAAGTGCTCTATTATCCATCTTTACTATGGCTTCTTTGTGTGTACTCCTAGTTTTGTGACCTCTCTCTCTCTCTGTTCTGTGTCAGTGCTCAGCCAAGTGTGGTCTGGGTCAGGAGATGCGCTCTGTGCAGTGTCTCGCACAAACCGGCCAGCCGTCCAATGAGTGTCCAGACCTCCAGCGCCCGGCAGCCATGCAACAGTGCAAGAGCAAATGTGACCTCAGCAGCCTACCCATGGACATCCCAGAGGGTGACCCTGAAGGTCAAAGTTCAACTCTCCATTAATTACCTTCTCACTGTATTCTCCTGCCAGCTAAATATCCATCTAAGTTGTTCATTATTTTAACTCGCCTTTTATATATTTTTCCCTTCCAGAGTGCAAAGATGTGAACACGGTGGCGTACTGCCCCCTGGTGCTCAGGTTTAAGTTCTGCAGCCGCCCCTACTTCAGACAGATGTGCTGTAAGACCTGCCAAGGACACTGACCCCTGAACCAGACCGAGAGCCAGACCAGAAGGCACCCCCAGCGGGCCCAGACCAGACCAGGAGCCACCCCCAGCGGGCCTAGACCAGACCCACTGAGCTGCACATTCCACAGGGGGGAGGGACTGCCCAGCCAACGCACCACAGAGCAGCCTGCCTGACATCAGAGGAGGGAGAGGTAGACGGCGGGAGGGTGAGAGAGAAAGAGAGAGAGAACTGTGCTTTTATCCCCCACTCTGAAAGTGCCCTAACTTATACCAGCTGTGGGGGCACTGCTGTGAAGGTCAAATGAGCTGCTGGGATACCTCTCTGTCTCGATGTACCTACACTATATATACAAAAGTATGTGGACACCCCTTCAATTTAGTGGATTCGGCTATTTCAGCCACACCCGTTGCTGACATGTGTATAAAATCGAGCACACAGCCATGCAATCTCCATAGACAAACATTGGCAGTAGAATGGCCTTACTGAAAAGCTCAGTGACTTTCAACGTGGCATCCTTTCCAACAGGTCAGTTCGTCAAATTTCTGCCCTGCTAGAGCTGCCACGGTCAACTGTAAGTGCTGTTATTGTGAAGTGGAAACGTCTAGGAGCAACAACGGCTCAGCCGCAAAGTGGTAGTCCACACAAGCTCACAGAACGGTACTGCCGAGTGCTGAAGCGCGTTGCGCGTAATAGTCGTCCTTCCTCGGTTGCAACGCTCACTACCAAGCTCCAAACTGCCTCTGGAAGCAACGTCAGCACAATAACTGTTCATCTAGAGCTTCATTAAATGGTTTTCCATGGCCGAGCAGCCGCACACAAGCCTAAGATCACCATGCGCAATGCCAAGCATCGGCTGGCGTGGTGTAAAGCTCCCGCCATTGGACTCTGGAGCAGTGGAAACAGGTTCTCTGGAGTGATGAATCACACTTCACTATCTGGCAGTCCGACGGACGAATCTGGGTTGGGCGGATGCCAGGAGAACACCCCAATGCATAGTGCCAACTGTAAAGTTTGGTGGAGGAGGAATAATGGTCTGGGGCTGTTTTTAATGATTCGGGCTAGGCCCCTTAGTTCCAGTGAAGGGAAGTCTTAACGCTACAGCATACAATGACATTCTAGACAATTCTGTGCTTCCAACTTTGTGGCAACAGTTTGTGGAAGGCCTTTTCCTGTTTCAGCATGACAATGCCCCTGTGCACAAAGCGAGGTCCATACAGAAATGGTTTGTCGAGATCGGTGTGGAAGAACTTGACTGGCCTGCACAGAGCCCTGACCTCAACCCCATCGAACACCTTTGGGATGAATTGGAATGCCGACTGCGAGCCAGGCCTAATCGCCCAACGTCAGTGCCCGACCTCACCAATGCTCTTGTGGCTGAATGGAAGCAAGTCCCCGCCGCAATGTTCCAACATCTAGTGGAAAGCCTTCCCAGTAGAGTGGAGGCTGTTATAGCAGCAAAGGGGGGACCAACTCCATATTAATGCCCATGATTTTGGAATGAGATGTTCGATGAGCAGGTGTCCACATACTTTTAGTCATGTAGTGTATATCCTTAAAGGGTTTGGTGGTGCTACTACTATTGCCATGCTGGCCAGAGGACTGGCCAAAGTACTCTGTTCAGCTTAGTTACGTTTCTCCGTTGTTTATTAAGTGGCCCAGTCTTACCCTGAGCCTCTATGTCCATACAGACCTTTACTTGTATATTTACAGACATTGTTCTATGTGTACACTAAATCTACACTGTACAACTGAAACTGTCCTGATACTTTACTATCACTTACCCAATGTAATGTAATGTTTGTTATGTGGTGGCTGTTGCCAACTCACTTGGTCTTCTAAGTTATCTTGTCAATGCTTTGTCTCAGAACAAAATCTTTTTGAAAAGGGTTTGATTTGCACAAAGTCTGACTAGTCATAAGAATACTGTATGTTAATTATTTGTGACTTGTCTTGAGGACTCTACTTAACACTCTCGGTCCACGGTCCGGTCCATGTTCATAACCGTTTACTCGCCACTGTCTTGCCCTTTTATGGGACCCAGCGAGGTCTGGTCAATGGTCGGTTCAGTTCACGTCTAGCAGCAAACCTCAGCACTTCTCTCATACTGTAGCACTTACTGTACACGTTTAGATACAAGCAAACCTACCGTAGCCTTGTCAATGTGAACAATGCTACATGGTACTCTGTATTAGTCACGTATACAGTGAGTGGAAACACAGTGTCCATCACTGAGTCAACCACCTCCAACCTCTGATTACATCGGAACAGAGACCCTCCCATGCCCCCTGGCCGTGAGTGATCATTCTCTCTGATAGCATGGCCTTCCTACTATGCCTTTAATGGTCAACTAGTTTACTTCAGTCTCTAATATGCTACATGTACAGTAACAGCCTTCTTACACATCCATCCATCTACTGGGCTCACACTCAGAACCAGCAACCTTGCAATAATGTCAGCTCTCGATGAAGGAACTGATTTCTATTGGAGTAACTAGGTTGCTATTACTCTCCTGATGGTGCTTTTGAATGGTGCTATTTCTTAGCTAATTTTTGTCGTTGTTGGATGTCGTTCTGTTGAATATACCATGGTGGTAACACTTTACTTGACACCCAGTGTCATAACACGTTATGACACGGTCATAACCATGTCATAATGTCATAACAGCTGACATAACTTGTCATAACCTGTCATAATATGGTCATAACACTGTCATGACCCATATATTTACACCTGTTGTGACATATATTGCGTTATTTTATGGCTGGTTATGACACCTACATAAGAGTGTCAAAACCCACATTTATTCAAAATGATAAAATGTCTTACATCCGTTGTTGTTGTAATGAATTCTTTAGTCATGTTTTTTCCATCATATTTTAAATAACTTGTAGAAAATAGACTTTATGACACTGTCAAGAAGCATTATGACCATCATAATCATATAAGCCAGATAGGCCTATCACGCCCTTATGTCAGTCATCAGTTAAGAACAGGGTGCCTTGTCCTGCTCCTGAATCTGCTCCTGCATTCATCCCAGTCATCAGCAACAGAGCATTGGGGTAGGTGCATCAATGTGTGCGCAATTACAATGATAATTTCATATGGTCAATTTCTTTAAAAAAATATGTAACATAAGCATACTGTTGACACGTAGGCTATGGTGTAATGATGCTGGGTGTCACGTAAAGTGTTACCAAAATGGTTTTGTTTGAGGTTGGTGTCACAGTTGTGCTATATCAGTTTGTGAGAAGAGGAGTAGAAGTTAAAACATTTATTTCCACACCTTTAGTAACTGGGTGTGGGACCCATATCTGTTAACAAACATTCAGTTTCTGATACAACTGGGTGTCAGCACACTGACTGATGCTTTACTACACTATCTGATCAAAAACATAACAGAACTGTTTTAATGAAACAAAGTGTCCTATTTGACTGTCTGAATATGTAAGCTAAGTACATTTCACTTTCTATTTTGAACCATCTGTGTCTATGGTCATGGTGTGACCTCAGAGACAAACCGTTTTATCAAATAAGAGGGATAATATTGTTTGTTTGTTGTTTTCACATGCTAATTGTTACAGATATGTACTGTTTTTTCATTACTATAAAAACATACCCCCGTTCCCCATCTACAACCTTTGAAATGAACATATTACAGTGAATAAATAAATGCATCGAGAATTGTGTGCTTTACCCTCTCTCCACAGATTTGTCCGTTTTAAAACCCGACATTAAATGATCATCCATCTATTTCTGTATCTCATAGATTCTTAATAAATGCTTGTTTTGATTTAATGGCGCTGACCATACAAGAAGTGACAGAACAATTGTGCACGACAAGAGATCAAGTGACACAGCTAAATGTTGATCTGGAAAGCAAGATCACCGATAAGGACAAAAGAGAGAACATTCTGACCAATGTGGAAAACATTTGTGATAAACTTGCGGAGGAGACAAAGACAAGCAAGTGGAAAAAGTTTGAGTGTGGTACTGCGGACTACAAGGAGCAGAAGGTATATTTCTGGAGGGATGGCCGGAGACAGCTAATTGGCACTCCCCCACGAGCAAGATGGAAGGGTAAACGCCAGCCCAGCCGTAATCATAGAGGGCCACTGATGTGGTGATCAACCAACTCCTTCACATCTGACTCCAGTGACCAGCGACCAATCAGCGTGTTCTTTTTTGGGGAATCGAATAGGCCGTCATCACGACCACCGTCCACCCTGCTTCCCCGCAAGAAATGCAGGAGAGGACAACGTAGGAACACGGCAACACCCGAAGTCCCCCCCACATACACGGAGCAAGACACGGTAATTAACTTGTCCAACAGGTCTATATCTGATACATGTTCATCTGCCCTAGGTAAGGGACTATCATTTGTCCCAACATCACAGGCCAATGACTTTGATACAGTTATAGACTTTCAAAAATGTTTCCGCAGTTGGAGATTGACTGAGTTTGTTGGTAATGGGTTTGCTCCCTATACACCTGCCAATGTTAATCTATTGAACGATATTAGTAACCAGACAGGACATAGTGCTAATGTTTTCCCCATTGATAACCTGAATGACAATGAACTTGACTCTCACCCTGAGGACATGACAAGGGAAAAGACACATTCTAAGAGGAAAAGCACATTTTTACCACCCAAAAGAAATCCCTCTCTTGAAACATATTGCTGCCTAGTTGAGAAAGATGTACATCATCTCCTGGCTAAGAAACAAGAATACAAGGTATTCCACAATATGTGCAAAGCAGAGAAAGAATCTCTTGTTGAACTCAAAAATGACTCCAGTATCATTATAAAACCTGCTGACAAAGGAGGTGCAATAGTGATACAAAATGCTGCAGACTATGTAAAGACAATTCTGAGACAACTTAGTGAAGATGAATTTTACAAAGGACTCCCTAAGGACCCTACTAATCAATTCAAGTCTCTGATCCATGATAAATTGTCAAAATTTTTGAATGAAGGGGAAATTACTAAGACAGAATATGAGTATATGAAAGTTGACTGCCCAACCAAACCTGTCATATACGCTCTCCCCAAAATTCACAAGAGCATGAAGCCACCTAGACCAGGCAAGCCCATTGTGAGTAGTAATGGATCTCATTTTGTGAAACCCTGGGCGATCTCTCTCCCCACGTATACCAGAGACTCTATTGATTTTATGAATCTTTTGAAATCTGTGGACCATATCCATGAAAATTCTATTCTGTGTATGTTTGATGTTGCCAGTCTATATACTAACATCCCCCATCAGGGCGGCCTAGAGGCCCTCAAGTTCTCCCTCAGTGAACGTCCCCCTAATGCTCTTCCCAGCACAAGTTGTATTGTGGACTTGGCTGAACTGGTACTAACCTCAACTATTTTCTCTTCAGAGGATACTTTTTCTTCCAGACCAAAGGGACAGCGATGGGGAGCACTATTGCTCCTAATTAGGCTAATGCACAGTGTTGCTTCCGTCCCTCTCCTCGCCCCAACCTGGGCTTGAACCAGGAACCCTCTGCACACATCGACAACAGTCACCCTTGAAGCACCGTTACCCGTCGCTCCACAAAAGCCACAGCCCTTGCAGAGCAAGGGATACAACTACTTCAAGGTCTCAGCGCGAGTGACGTCACCGATTGAAACACTACTAGCGCGCACCGCTAACTAGCTAGCCATGTCACACCGGTTACACAAACCTATATCTAGGAATGTTTGAAAAACTGGTTATGCTGAATCCAGACCTTAAACCCTTTCTCTCCAATATTCTCCTAATTCAGAGATATTTGGATGACATTTTCGTGATCTATACAGGGACCCAGGAAGAACTCTTGGAATTCCATGCCTATCTAAACTATATGAATAAGCACCTTCGTTTCACCATTAACTATGACCTATCACAAATCAGTTCTTGATGTGATGGTTATTAAGGACAAAACCTCCCTCTCTACAGATCTCTATAGGAAACCTCCTGAGTGGTGCAGTGGTCTAAGGCACTGCATCGCAGTGCTAACTGTGCCACTAGAGATCCTGGTTCGAATCCAGGCTCTGTCGCAGCCGGCCGCGACCGGGAGACTCATGGGCGGCGCACAATTGGCCCAGCGTCGTCCAGGGTAGGGGAGGGAATGGCCGGCAGGGATGTAGCTCAGTTGATAGAGCATGGTGTTTGCAATGCCAGGGTTGTGGGTTCGATTCCCATGGGGGGCCAGTATAAAAAAATATATATATGTATTCACTAACTGTAAGTCGCTAAATGACTGTAAAAAAATGAAACCTACAGACAGGAACACCCTCCTTAGAGGTGACAGCTAAATCCACGTCCACTTATTAAAAGTCTCCCTATAAGTCAATTCAGTCGCATCAGAAGAATATGCAGCTCTGATGCTTCTTACCAGAAAAAGACCACGAACCTCACACAAAGGTTTAAGGAAAGGGGGTACAAAGACAATTGGGTAAAACATGCCAATGATCATTTTGAAGGGCTAACACAGTTGGAAAGCCTTCAACCAAAAGTTAAAGAAAAAGCAGAACATGTCCCCTCATGCTTCACCCAATACTCACCATTGGGGAAGGCATTTAAGGACATTATCAGGAAGCACTGGTACATTATTGATACTGACCCACAATTGAAACCCATCTGACATTGTGGTTAAATCGGATTATCACCCCTCGGATTATCCACCAGAGAAAAGGGAAACTTTCTTGGACAAGGTTCCGGAGGGTAATTACAAATGTGGTCAATGTGCTCAATGCAGTTTCACGTACAAATGTGATTCATTTACCCACCCCCGCACAGGACAAAGATTTAAGATCAAAGGCCTGCATGTCCACCAATGTTGTTTACATGTTGAAATATCCTTGTGGTCTGTCTTACATAGGGAAAACCCGTAGAAGCCTTAAGACCCGGATCAGTGAGCACTGCAGCAATATAAGGACAGGCGAGACAAAAAATCTGGTTGCTGTTCTGGACATCCTATTAGTTCTCTGAGATACATTGGAATAGAAATGGTCAAGATGTCACGCAGGGGAGGGGACATTGAGAGGAAACTTCTTCAAAGGGAATCTTTCTGGATCCACAGGCTCAACACACTGTCTCCTCTTGGCCTTAATGAGGAGTTTGACTTGAAACCGTTTTTATAGTTTCAAAATGTCCAAATTATAGTGTTTTTTATCCTAATTGAATATTGTATATACAGTGCATTCGGAAAGTATTCAGACCCCTTGACTTTTTCCACATTTTGTTTTACGTTACAGTCTTATTCTAGCAAATAAAATAATAATAAAAAAAAATATTACATTTACATAAGTATTCAGACCCTTTACTCAGTACTTTGTTGAAGCACTTTTGGCAGCGATTACAGCCCCGAGTCTTCTTGGGTATGACACTACAAGCTTGGCACACCTGTATTTGAGGAGTTTCTCCCATTCTTCTCTGCAGATCCTCTCAAGCTCTGTCAGGTTGGATGGGGAGCGTTGCTGCACAGCTATTTTCAGGTCTCTCCAGAGATCAAGGATCTCTCTGTACTTTGCTCCATTCATATTTCCCTCGATCCTGACTCCCAGTCCCTGCCGCTGAAAAACATCCCCACAGCATGATGCTGCCACCACCATGCTTCACCATAGGGATGGTGCCAGGTTTCCTCCAGACGTGACGCTTGGCATTCAGGCCAAAGAGTTCAGTCTTGGTTTTATCAGACCAGAGAATCTTGTTTCTCATGGTCTGAGAGTCCTTTAGGTGCATTTTGGCAAATTCCAAGCTGGCTGTCATGTGCCTTTTACTGAGGAGTGGCTTCTGTCTGGCCACTCTACCATAAAGGCCTGATTGGTGGATTGCTGCAGAGATGGTTGTCCTTCTGGAAGGTTCTCCCATCTCCACAGAGGAACTCTGCAGCTCTGTCAGAGTGACCATCAGGTTCTTGGTCACCTCCCTGACCAAGGCCCTTCTCCCCCGATTGCTCAGTTTGGCCGGGCAGCCAGCTCTCGGAAGAGTTTTGGTGGTTCCAAACTTCTTCCATTTAAGAATGATGGAGGCCACTGTGTTCTTGGGGACCTATAATGCTGCATGCATTTTTTGGTACCCTTCCCCAGATCTGTGCCTTGACACAATCCTGTCTCGGAGCTCTACGGAAAATTCCTTCGACCTCATGGCTTGGTTTTTGCTCTGACATTCACTGTCAACTGTGGGACCTTATATAGACAGTTGTGTGCCTTTCCAAATCATGTCCAATTAATTGCATTTACCACAGGTGGACTCCAATCAAGTTGTAGAAACATCTCAATTTCGAGTCTCATATCAAAAGGTCTGAATACTTATGTAAATAAGGTATTTCTGTTTTTTATTTTTAATACATTTGCAAAAATGTCTAAAAACCTGTTTTCACTTTGTCATTATGGGGTGTTGTGTGTACATTGATGAGGAAAAATATTTTTTTTATCCATTTTAGAATAAGGCTGTAACGTAACAAAATGTGGAAAAGGGGAAAGGATCTGAATACTTTCCGAATACACTGTATATTATTACTGTAAATATTGATCACATTCCTTGTGTATGATCATATATTTTTATAAATTGAATGTCAATATTGTGAACCTATACTATAATATTTTTTACCTCCAGTTTCAGGAAGTGATGCTGAGTACTGCCCCTATATACAGGACCTTCCACCCCCCTGGGATATGGATAACTGATGAAGACCTAAGGGTCGAAACGTTGTTATAAATAAAATCACCTGGCAGCATGAGCAGCAGAGTGTGGCGTTTTCCTTTCTGTTTTCCATGAGTTTGCCTACAACTCCAGCACCTGGGAAAATACCTGGATGGGCCTATGTTCTTCAGCTTTTGTATCTCATAGATGCCATGGAAAGTAATGGGGCAAGACTTGTAGCTAGTGTTTCCACAGTGAGGTTGTGTTGTGATGTCTTCTTCAGGCTCTTCCTGTTCAGGGAAAATCTGCTGATGGTTCCTGAGGCATGGTGTGAGTCATCCTCACCACTGTGTGTCATGTTACGTTTCAGGCCCTGCATCATAGTAGAGCAGAGCAGAACTTGGGGCCTTCCTGGGTATGCTGGAGCTCACCCAGACTGAGGAGGCTATTGAAGACTAGGAGCCCCACATCTCTCAGCAGTATGCTCTATACTCATGATTACACTGTCCTGATCCGAGGCCCACTGCACTTACAGTGTCACTCTGTGAATCTCTCTATTTGTCAGTGAAAAGCCTTGACCCTGTGTGGCTCAGTTGGTAGAGCATGGTGCTTGCAACGCCAGTGTTGTGGGTTCGATTTCCACGGGGGACCAGAACGAAAATGTATGCACTCACTACTGTAAGTCGCTTTGGATAAGAGGATCTGCTAAATTACAAAAATGTAAAATGAAAATGTAGTTCATTATGGGTGTAGCACCATTCACTGCCAGCCTTTCAGATGTTAAAGATGAGAGACTCTGGGTGGAGTACTGAGTGAACAACTGAAGCATCATGTAGAGAGAGATGGGAGTGTGATGCGTGATTTGAAGGAGTCAGGCGCAGGAGGGTAAATCACAGTATACAGAGTTTATTCCGTAATCCAGCGTAACCAGTCCAGTGCGCAAAACAGGCGCACTGGAACAAACATACACACAGGGAAAATACCCCGGCAATACAAAATACTGAGCTCAACCGAGCTACTAATCCTCACAATGAACAACCACCCACAAGGACAAGGGGGGCAGAGGGAACACTTAAACACGTACTAATGAGGGGAATATGAACCAGGTGTGTGTAATTGACAAGACAAGACAAATGGAATGATGATATATGGAGCGGCAGTGGCTAGTAAGCCGGTGACGACGAACGCCGAAGCCTGCCCGAACAAGGAGGGGAGGCAGCTTCGGAGGAAGTCGTGACAGGGAGATTAAACACTGAAGTGCCATAGACTTCTCCTCAGCACATCATCAGTTGTAGTATTGGTACGTTATAGAGTGGGGATTGATGGAATGAAATACTGTCTGTATCAAAGATTACATTTGTCATTGACTTTAACAATGTATGATATAACATCCCATAACAGGTACATTGCCTGTTTTAGTTTTTTAGTTTTTTAGGGGGTAGATCAGCTTAATATTGCAGATAGATTGTAACTTCCATCAATGTAATTGTCTGCATCACTTCCAATCCCCCATGTTTTTTTATATACATATATACATACATATACATATTTTCATATATATATATATACACACATATACATATATACATACACACATACATACATACATACATACATACCTACATATACATACATACACATACATACATACATACATACATACATACATACATACATACATACATACATACATACATACATACATACATACATACATACATACATACATACATACATACACATACATATCCATTAAAAATATATATATTCCCCTTTATTACTTTCCAACCCCAACACCCTTTCCCTAATTGGAGTAAACTAGTGAAGAACAATGCTTAGGCCTCTACTTCCAGCTTACATTGACTGTTAATTAGGTCTAAACATTGACTGTACGAAGAATTGAAAATGCAACAGAGTAGAAGAAGTGGTATCTATAGATATAGGATTATTGTGTCTGTGAGTGTGTGTCCTCTGAGGCAGAGATCAGTTCTTGTTTCGCTCTAGGTCTGTGTTTGAGGAAGTAAATTTGAGCGCTGTGGATGTTGAAGTCTTCTAGGTGTCTCTCTGACTGACTGTGTGTGCTGGAGACTTCCTGACTGTGATGGCCGTGCTGTGAAGGGCTAGTGTGGGATTACCGACACACACACACACTCTAGACTTTGGACAGCTGAGGCAGGACCGCAGGACGAGAGGGGCACACCCACCGCTGGCACAATGGTAACACACCTCCACCTCACACACTGATGCAGACTCTCCTCACTAGGGCTTGTCTATTCTCTCCATCTATACACTGAGGTTTCATGTCTCTCACAGACTTACTGAAGAACATGGCCTTATATGTTAAATTGAGGTCACTTGACACAGCTGTACAGTGAAGTCTCACATTCTGCCCTGAAGCTGGCACTTTGAAGCCTGGCAACTGCTGACTTTGAACCGATGGTGAAGCACAGTAATGTTCAATGGTGTCTGACTGAGATTTAAACCTGTTCCATTCTTCCTCCTACACAATAAATGGAAGTAATGTGAAATGCTAAAGATATGCCAAGATGATGAAAGGAAAATAGATAACTGCTGTGTTCTATCGCTCTTTTCAACAACTATCATACAACAAAGTGCTGCAGAACAGTAGGTAGTGGACGTTAAGTAGTAGAGAATGGAACTCCTTAAATGGAGAAGATGCTCAGGTTTTAGTGAGCGTTCCTACACTAGAGGGATAGATATATCCTCACATTTTGTGGTAAGAGTGTGTGCTTCTCTGCTGCTGCTACAATTGTTGTTTTTTTCATGATCAGAGATTGGATTCTCATGACTTTAACAAGACATGTGAGAAAAAATACATGTAGGTACGGCAGCATTGATCAAAAGCATTCAAAACTGTCCAATCAAATGTAAAAAGGAGCAGTAGACGTGTCTATTGTTCCTTAGGAGCTGGGTAAGTTCTAACGGCAGGGATGTAAGGAGGGACTGCAGCAGTGGCGTGTTGCAAAGCTGAGAGGGTTTCTCAAGATGCACTGGCGAGGCATGAGAAGGGAAGTGCAGCAGCCCTGAGAGAGAGACAGAGGGGCCTGTGGTTTCTATCACAATACTTCCTCCTCACACTCCCAAGCACAGATCCTGCCCCTAACTGGATATGCAAACACAGAATTTCAAAGATAACAGAATTAGCCAAATTTACATTAAGCTTACATTAAGACCGTTTTCATTGATAGATAGATTTTTGATGCCTTGTCATGACTTTCTCTGCAACAGGCTGACAGTAGTCACAGTGATGATGAATGGAATACAGTAGTAACACAAAACATCTCTCAGGTCTGACACTACACAGCAGAAAGTGGGCCAATTTTAACATATCACTTGATCAACAGTCACATCAGTATGTATGTAAAAACAAGGTGTCAGTCCCATGCTGGTGATGTGGGAGAGTGAGAGAGCGAGAAAGAAATGAGTACAGTCAGAATTGTGGTTTTACCCGGCTGTTTTCGAGCCGAGCAGATTATTTATGGATGTGGTGTGATATGTGTGCCAAACATACAGCCTTATAAGTCAGGTTGTTCACATGAAAAGTGTGAACAACCACCCCCGAGGAATTACCACCCCCGAGGACTGCTGGTTTTCTTACAGTATCTACTGTACATGTTATCTTACTGATAATTGAATATCATTGATTGATTAGCCAGAGAGTTGACTGACTCACTTGTGTTGAAATATACAGATGTATTAGAATACCAAAGTTATCAGCAGCTGGTTGACAGTTGTAACTCAGACCACAGTAACCTACTTTCAGGTTCCACCACACATCAAATCAAACCGGTGTTGGGAACCCAGACAAGGCTAAGACCATATCATCCAGTGTAATACAACATCTTTGGCCCAACCTGGGCCACCTCAACTGTGGTGATGGGGAAGTCAGGAAGCTCTCTGCACTATGTGGTGAAAGTGATCATCATATTGTGGGCATGGGTTGAGAGTAGAACATGTAAAGGTAGTCCTTTAATTGGCAAACCATGGCCTAATGGTGTACTTTAAACTGAGCGCCCTCCCATTCCACAGACTCCTATCGGTGGCATCTATATTCAACAGATACCATAACTACTGGTTATCACTCTGGTAGATCAGAGTGGGAAGCAGTACTTTACAGCGATGGCCAAATTGGCATACGCTCACCTCATCTACTGCTCGTTGCCTGGTAACTTTCCTCAGCTTCCTGTACGGATAACCACAGTTAGTCACATTCTTAATGACACGGTTACACACAGAGAGACCCTGCTGCTGAGAAACTTCTCTCTGTTGTCTGCTGGTGCATGTGCCTTCCAATTACAGTAGGCCTATGCTTCCTCTGGTTTTCTATACCCTGCCTTCTCCTGTTTGTAGATACCCTCTCATAATGTACTGTAGCTCACATTCAGTAAGAACTAGGTCCTCTACAGATCTACCTCTGCTTTTCACTCTACCTTAAATACAAACAAAATGATGTGCATTCCCTAACCCTAACCGTGCTCTCCTGCAGGGCAGTAAGTACCACTGGCAGAGTCAGAATGTCAAGCAGAGCGGTGTGGACGACATGGTGCTGCTGTCCAAGATCAGCGAAGATGCCATTGTGGAAAATTTGAAGAAGAGATTCATGGATGACTTCATCTTTGTATCCTATTTGATTGTTTGTTAGAGAGTTCCTTTATCAAGTCTCACAAAAACAATTTTTCCTGTGAAGAGTTGGGTATTCTAATGTCTCTGTTCTTGATTCTTTAAATGTCTCTTCAGTGAAAGTTAAAAATAGGCGGGGAAGTACACTGTGAAGACACACACTCTCTCAGACTGATATACAGTGGGGAAAAAAAGTATTTAGTCAGCCACCAATTGTGCAAGTTCTCCCACTTAAAAAGATGAGAGAGGCCTGTAATTTTCATCATAGGTACACGTCAACTATGACAGACAACATGAGAAAAAAATCCAGAAAATCACATTGTAGGATTTTTAATGAATTTATTTGCAAATTATGGTGGAAAATAAGTATTTGGTCAATAACAAAAGTTTCTCAATACTTTGTTATATACCCTTTGTTGGCAATGACACAGGTCAAATGTTTTCTGTAAGTCTTCACAAGGTTTTCACACACTGTTGCTGGTATTTTGGCCCATTCCTCCATGCAGATCTCCTCTAGAGCAGTGATGTTTTGGGGCTGTCGCTGGGCAACACAGACTTTCAACTCCCTCCAAAGATTTTCTATGGGGTTGAGATCTGGAGACTGGCTAGGCCACTCCAGGACCTTGAAATGCTTCTTACGAAGCCACTCCTTCGTTGCCCGGGCGGTGTGTTTGGGATCATTGTCATGCTGAAAGACCCAGCCACGTTTCATCTTCAATGCCCTTGCTGATGGAAGGAGGTTTTCACTCAAAATCTCACGATACATGGCCCCATTCATTCTTTCCTTTACACGGATCAGTCGTCCTGGTCCCTTTGCAGAAAAACAGCCCCAAAGCATGATGTTTCCACCCCCATGCTTCACAGTAGGTATGGTGTTCTTTGGATGCAACTCAGCATTCTTTGTCCTCCAAACACGACGAGTTGAGTTTTTACCCAAAAGTTCTATTTTGGTTTCATCTGACCATATGACATTCTCCCAATCCTCTTCTGGATCATCCAAATGCACTCTAGCAAACTTCAGACGGGCCTGGACATGTACTGGCTTAAGCAGGGGGACACGTCTGTCACTGCGGGATTTGAGTCCCTGGCGGCGTAGTGTGTTACTGATGGTAGGCTTTGTTACTTTGGTCCCAGCTCTCTGCAGGTCATTCACTAGGTCCCCCCATGTGGTTCTGGGATTTTTGCTCACCGTTCTTGTGATCATTTTGACCCCACGGGGTGAGATCTTGCGTGGAGCCCCAGATCGAGGGAGATTATCAGTGGTCTTGTATGTCTTCCATTTCCTAATAATTGTTCCCACAGTTGATTTCTTCAAACCAAGCTGCTTACCTATTGCAGATTCAGTCTTCCCAGCCTGGTGCAGGTCTACAATTTTTTTTTCTGGTGTCCTTTGACAGCTCTTTGGTCTTGGCCATAGTGGAGTTTGGAGTGTGACTGTTTGAGGTTGTGGACAGGTGTCTTTTATACTGATAACAAGTTCAAACAGGTGCCATTAATACAGGTAACGAGTGGAGGACAGAGGAGCCTCTTAAAGAAGAAGTTACAGGTCTGTGAGAGCCAGAAATATTGCTTGTTTGTAGGTGACCAAATACTTATTTTCCACCATAATTTGAAAATAAATTCATTAAAAATCCTACAATGTGATTTTCTGGAATTGTTTTAATCAATTTGTCTGTCATAGTTGACGTGTACCTATGATGAAAATTACAGGCCTCTCTCATCTTTTTAAGTGGGAGAACTTGCACAATTGGTGGCTGACTAAATACTTTTTTTCCCCACTGTATATATATATAGGCACACACTTACATGCACACACACTCACACACAAACATGTACACCTGCACACAAACAAAACATCTTATAAAGGACTTTATACCATGTAGAGAGATTTCAGATTAAAGATCACTGAGGTCATATCACTGGCCCATAGCATTGGTCCTTCCATTCTGTATCATAGGTGACAATAGATGATGCTCCTATTGACACGTTAGCAACAACACAATAACAAACATACCATCCTTGCCTCAGTCATCCCCCTACCACACATCTTCACACATGTATGTATGCAATAACAGGACTACACTGTTCCTCTTTTGAATTCACAGCATGACTCAACAGCAAACTTCCCTATTTTTGGTACACTGCACATTTGGCACTTACGTCATACTTTGTGTGAAAAAATATTTATATTTTTCTTTTTGAAAGGTTGACATCATCATCAACAATTTCAATGTGATTGTTTCAATATTACATGATTTCACCAGAAACACCCTCCCTATTCCGTAACAGTCATGTGCAGACCTATATTGGCTCTGTGTTGATATCAGTGAACCCATTCAAACAGATGCCCTATTTCACTGACCGGGAAATTGAACTCTACCAAGGGGCTGTGAGTAAACCATCCTATTGTTCAATGATTACTTTGGCATTTATATGCCCATTAATTTCCTTGTTTACCTTAGTAAATGAAATGTGTGCACAACATTTGAGAGAAATAAGCTTTTTGTGCGTATGGAAAATTTTGGGAATGTTTTATTTCAGCTCATGAAACATGGGAGCAACACTTTACATGTTGCGTTTATATTGTTCAGTATAGATTCATCTCTCCCTCTCTCTCTCTCTCTCTCTCTCTCTCTCTCTCTCTCTCTCTCTCTCTCTCTCTCTCTCTCTCTCTCTCTCTCTCTCTCTCTCTCTCTCTCTCTCTCTCTCTCTCTCTCTCTCTCTCTCTCTCTCTAGGCCCAATATGAAAACCCTCCCCACATCTACGCCCTGACTGATAACATGTACAGGAACATGATGATCGATCAGGAGAACCAGTGTGTTATTATCAGGTGTGTCATTATAACAGTCTCACATTTTATTAATAAAGTCTGCTTTCTCTTTCTTCTGGCAGGCAGGATGTAGGCCTAGTGCTTCTCTGTGCCTCCGTCTTACACACCTTAGGCCAGTGTTTCCCAACCCTGGTTCTCGAGTAGCCCCAACAGTACACAGTTTTGTTGTAGCCCTTGACAAACACACCTCATTCAACTCATTGAGGGCTTGATGATTAATTGACAAGTTGAATCAGGTGTGCTTGTCCATGGTTACAATAAAAATGTTGGGGGTACTCGAGGATCAGGGTTGGGAAACATTGCCTTAGGCCTTCTCATGTGTGTCATGCCACCCAAGCTCACCGAGGCCAACTTTCACTGTTTTTCTCAAAACTACCGAAGAACCAAAGAACCAAAGAATCAGTGTTTAATTTCCTTTATACCGGAAATAAACTATGAATTTCATGTGTAGCCATAGTTCACCTTTCCAGAAAGCTTCACACAAAGTGATTGACATTGCCCCTAATATGTCTGTGTGTTATGTGTGTGTTGTGCCAGCGGGGAGAGTGGAGCTGGGAAGACTGTGGCTGCAAAGTACATTATGGGTTACATCTCCAAAGTATCAGGAGGAGGTGATAAAGTGCAGGTATTACAATATTACCATTTCCATTACCATTAAAAAAACAACTATTAGCATTGCCATTACTAATGACTGTGAAGGAGACTCTGAAGTGCTGTGTCGTGATATGTTTCTCCGTATGTGTCTTTCAGCATGTGAAGGACATCATCCTCCAGTCTAATCCTCTGCTGGAGGCCTTCGGCAACGCCAAGACTGTCCGCAACAACAACTCCAGCCGCTTTGTGAGGGACACGTACAGCAATCAACCTTCCTTTTCCCCTTATTTCTCTTTCTATCCTCCTCATCTTGTTCCTCCTCCTCTTCTCTAGACACTGTATGTGGCCTATCAAAGTAAGACTGATACTGTAAACTGTTCATTTCTGCAACTATTTGTTTGGAACTCTAACGGGTCTGTTAGTCACGTGCTATCTATTCTTATAGCCAATACACTGTGCACAGAGGTTGTTGTTTTTCCTGTGCTCTACCAGAGATGATCTGCATTCTGCAGACTATATACCCACAGCAGCAGTATGCAACAGTCACCTTTCACCCTCGCCCCTTTCCCTATTGCTGAGACCCTGAGACGTTATCGTCAGTTCCTAGCCACATCCACATGCAACAGTACAGCCTTTGTAACTGAGTGCCTGTCACCTCTGGTGTTTCCTGCCTCTGAGGTGCTCTGCTGTATGTACTGCAGGCCTCTATTATGGAAGAGCAACACAATGAGATCAAAGAGCTGTGTAGTAAAGTAATGTAACCAACAATTTACCCATCAGTGGTTGCTTAAAAGGAGAATCCACTCAAAAAAACATATTTTGGTATTGTTTTCATTCGTCTACTGTTGATACAGTCCCAAATGTTTAGCATGTCAGCAGTCAAGTTCTTAAGATATTGGACTTTCAAGAAGCAAAGTGTCACCAGCCACATAATCATGATGATGCAAAATGCAGTGGACTAATGAAAAAAATACTAAAAGATCGTTTTTGAGTGGATTTTCCCTTTAAAGGCTAAATATCCTTCCTACACGTTTATGTTATTTACATACAAATATATTTTTAGGGAGTTTACCACAACTTTGAGGAGCTTGTGTCACTGCTCTGATGCTCTCATTTCACCAGTCCATACTAGGGCTATATCCCCACTCCAAACCAGAACCCTCAAGTCATAATTTGAGTGATATGTTTTTGTGTGTGTGTTCTGATCTAACAGGGTAAGTACTTTGAGATCCAGTTTAGCAGAGGAGGAGAGCCGGACGGTGGTAAAATCTCCAACTTCCTCCTTGAGAAGTCGAGGGTGGTGAGCCAGAATGAGAACGAGAGGAACTTCCACGTCTACTACCAGGTCAGTCAGGCCCTGAGCTAGGCCAGCAGTGACACAGCTACCCACAATGACTCTCTCACTACCTACCCATCACCTCCTACTGGCCTTTCATACAACTGGGTGAGAAGGTGAATGACCTTCTCACCCTTGAGCACATTAACGGTTCTGTAGTATTTCATAACTGGGTGTGAATTGTTGACGTGTAATTAATGTGCTGTAACTTTCAGTTGTATTTATCTGAACTGTTGTATTTAGCTAATAGAGGGAGCCAACCTCCAGCAGAAAGAAGGCCTGGGCATCATGACTCCAGAATACTACTACTACCTGAACCAGTCAGGGACATACAAAGTGGACGGAACCAACGACAGCAAGGACTTTCAGGAGACAATGGTACTTTACTCCATCAGGGTTTAAAACATAGAATACACATTTTTCACAGAAGCACTGGGAGCAAATTGACACTTCCGGTTTATATTTGTAATACAGGCTTATAATTTGCAAAATATACTGTTCTATTGCGTATTCTTCCATCATATTCCCTCAGTCCCAGTTCTAGATGTTGTTGTGTGTTGTTAGGACCAGGAGTAATGCCTCTCTGTTGTATTTTGTCCACAGGAAGCCATGCATGTGATTGGGATCCCAGAGGCCCACCAGGCTCAGGCGCTGCAGATCATAGCAGGAATCCTGCACCTTGGAAACATCAGCTTCATAGAGGCAGGCAACTATGGCCAGGTGGAGAGCACTGACTGTGAGTGGGAGACATGGGAGCGCAAACATGCATAATACATTCATAAATGCAACACCCAGTGAAGATGGAAAAAATTGGGGATTTGTCCTGTTTGTATTTTCTCCCTTCCAGTGCTTGCCTTCCCTGCCTATCTGCTGGGCGTTGACCCAACGCGTCTGCAAGACAAACTGACCAGCAGAAAGATGGACTCGAAGTGGGGTGGAAAGTCTGAATCCATCGATGTGACGCTCAACCAGGAACAATCCACCTACACCCGCGACGCCCTGGCTAAGGCCCTCTACACACGACTCTTTGACTACCTGGTGGAGGTTAGGGACATCTACTATAAACTGCAATGATACACACACAGACATAAATACAGTAATGACATGTCCGTTTCATACTAATTAATTATCCTCATACCAGGCCATAAACAAAGCCATACAGAAACCTCATGAAGAATACAGCATCGGAGTTCTTGACATATATGGCTTTGAGATATTCCAGGTAAATCGTATATTAAATACATAGAAATGTACATCTCTGATTGGATAACGAGACAAGACATAGCTATGATGATAATATGTTGTAACATTCTCTTTAACCTGGATGTGTGCTTTCTGACAGAGGAATGGGTTTGAGCAGTTCTGCATCAACTTTGTCAACGAGAAGCTACAGCAGATATTTATTGAGCTGACACTGAAGGCTGAACAGGTACAAACCACTCTCAAACATCAACACTTTACATTTCTTTAAGAGGTGTCTTGGATGTTGTTTAATAGTTATATTGGCATTGTCTATCTCTCTATGTTTCTCCCAGGAAGAGTATGTTCAGGAAGGAATCAAATGGACACCAATTGAGTATTTCAACAACAAGGTTGTGTGTGACCTCATCGAGAATAAGTTGGTAAGCTCAAAATGACACAATATCTCAATGTAATTTCCTCAAATGTATCTACAGTCACATCCAAAAAGTATTGGCACCCTTGATAAAGATGAGCAAAAAAGACTATCAAATAAATAATACAAATATTACGTATATTGTGAAAATATTATTATTTTATACTAATACAATTGGTCAGAGAAATATATTGTGTTTAACAAGTAATACCATTTTTTTAAAAGATGGGTGTCAAAATTATTGCCACCCCTGTTTTCAATACTTTGTGCAAACCTACCCTTTACGAGGATAACGGCACTTAGCTTTTTTCTATCATGTTTTATGAGATTGAAGATCACATCGGGAGGGCTCTTAGACCATTCCTCCACACAGAATCTTTCCAGATCCTTTATATCTTTCGGTCTGTGCTTATGGACTGCCCTCTTCAATTCAAACCACAGGTTTTCAGTGGGTTTCAAGTCCATAGACTGAGATGGCCTTTGCAAAATGTTGATTTTGTGTTCAATTAACAATTTCTTTGTGGATTTTGATGTTGCTTGGGATCATTGTCTTGCTGGAAGATCCAATTGCGGCCAAGTTTCAGCCTCCTGGCCGAGGCAACCAGGTTTTTGGCTAAAATGTCCTGGTACTTGGTAGAGTTCATGATCTCCATAACATCAAAGATCCACCAGCATATTTTACAGTAGGTATGACATTATTTTCTGCATATGCATCCTTCTTTCGAGGCCTAACCCACCACTGGTGTGCGTGCCAAAGAGCTCTATTTTCGTCTCATCTGAGCATAGCACCCGGTTCCAATCCAAATGCCAATGCAATTTAGCAAACTCAATCCGTTTACATTTGTTGGTTGCTCTCAATATAGGCTTTTTTATGGCAACCCTTCCAAATAGCCTATTGGCATGGAGGTGGCGTCTAATTGTAGATTTGGAGACTTGTTGACCCCAAGATGCGACCAAGTTCTGTAATTCTACAACTGTGGCCCTCAGACTTTTCTTTGCCTCCGGAACGATCTTCCTCACTGTGCGTGGGGACAAGATACACTTGGGTCTTCTACCAGGTAAGTTTACCACTGTTCCAGTGGTTTTAAACTTCTCCATTGTTGCCCTAATAGTGTTAAGTGGTGTATTCGGTTTTCTGTGGGTTTTTTGTACCCATTGGCTGATTTATGAAAGTCAACAGCCATTTGTCTCTTTTCATTAGTGAATTCTTTGCCTTTCCCCATGGTGATGGATGACAAATGGATTTTGCATGCGTGTTACCTCATTTTTATACCCCAGGGAAAGCCACAAAAGGCTACAATACAGTTCCTTAAAGATGCAGTATGCATAAATCGTTCCTCCATTTCCTGGTTGCTAAAATTCTAATTGTTTGCCTAATTTCAGTTTGTGACAATACAAACAAGTATAGTGTAGATAATCATTGTACCATCTAAACCGCTGTCAAATATCCGTTCCATAACCAAAATTATTTTGTTTTTAGCTGTTTGAAGCTGGTGTACAAAACCAAAAGTATAAGACGCATAAACAAAACTTAAGAATGGGAAGCATAAAAATAGCGCACATAGAACAGATCTACCACTTCCTAGACTTGCTTTTAATGCGAATGACAGATCTATAACACATATTTATATGTTATTTGGTCAAGTCGCCAAAGAAATTACATATTGCAGCTTTAAAGGGCAACTACACTTCCTGATTTGACCTCCTGTTTTAAACTTGCTTAATTAAGAAATGCTAGCGGCCATGACTGAATTCAAACGTGAGTTAGTTTCAGGGTGTGGGTGTCTCTTGTGTGTGTTTGCAGGTGGTAAGAGTTAGCCTAATTATTTGCCAATTAGCTTCAGCCGGCTGGTGTGTGACAGTGGCAAAGTTGGTATGACTTTGCATAGCCTATCTTCGGGGCTAGTATCTCTGGGGCTAATTACACAGTGTAAGTCTTGAATGAATCGTGAATAGTGATGAGTGAGAAAGTTACAGATGCACAAATATCATACCCCCCCCAAAAAAATGATAACCTCCACTGTTATTGTAATGGTGAGAGGTTAGCATGTCTTGGGGGTATGACATTTGTGCGTCTGTAACTTTCTCATTCATCATTATTCACAATTCATTCAGGACTATGTGTAATCATGGTAGCATCCACATTAATGTAGAAGTGTTTAGAAACATATTTTATTCTTATTTACAATAAAAGTGACTCCAAAATGACACAATACATTATTTACCATTCATTCATTTCTATTGGGCACAAAATCATCTGAAACACAACCAAAACAAACAGCAAATGCATCCAACAAGTTTGTAGAGTAGGAATATGGGACGAAATACTAAACCTTTGACTACACTACCAGTCAAAAGTTTGGACACACCTATTCATTCAAGGGTTTTTCTTTATTTTTACTATTTTCTACATTGTAGAATAATAGTGAAGACATCAAAACTATGAAATAACACATATGGAATCATGTAGTAACCCAAAAAGTGTTAAACAAATCAAAATATATTTTATATTTGAGATTCGTCAAAGTAGCCACCCTTTGCCTTGATGACAGCTTTGCACACTCTTTGCATTCTCTCAACCAGCTTCACTTGGAATGCTTTTCCAACAGTCTTGAAAGAGTTCCCACATATGCTGAGCACTTGTTGGCTGCTTTTCCTTCACTTTGCAGTCCAACTCATCCCAAACCATCTCAATTGGGTTGAGGTCGGGTGATTGTGGAGGCCAGGTCATCTGATGCAGCACTCCATCACTCTCCTTCTTGGTCAAATAGCCCTTACACAGCCTGGAGGTGTGTTGGGTCATTGTCCTGTTGAATAGTCCCACTAAGCGCAAACCAGATGGGATGGCGTATCGTTGCAGAATGCTGTGGTAGCCATGCTGGTTAAGTGTGCCTTGAATTCTAAATAAATCACAGACAGTGTCACCAGCAAAGCACCCCCACACCATCACACCTCCTCATCCATGCTTCACGGTGGGAACCACACATGCGGAAATCATCCGTTCACCTACTCTGCGTCTCACAAAGACACGGTGGTTGGAACCAAAAATCTCTAATCTGGACTCATCAGACCAAAGGACAGATTTCCACCGGTCTAATGTCCATTGCTCGTGTTTCTTGGCCCAAGCAAGTCTCTTCTTCTTATTGGTGTCCTTTAGTAGTGGTTTCTTTGCAGCAATTTGACCATGAAGGCCTGATTCACGCAGTCTCCTCTGAACAGTTGATGTTGAGATGTGTCTGTTACTTGAACTCTGTGAAGCATTTATTTGGGCTGCAATTTATGAGACTGGTAACTCTAATGAACTTGTCCTCTGCAGCAGAAGTAACTCTGGGTCTTCCTTTCCTGTGGCGGTCCTCATGAGAGCCAGTTGCATCATAGCGCTCGATGGTTTTTGCGACTGCACTTGAAGAAACTTTCAAAGTTCTTGAAGTTCTCCGGATTGACTGACCTTCATGTCTTGAAGTAATAACGGACTGTCGTTTCTCTTTGCTTATTTGAGCGGTCCTTGCAATAATATGGACTTGGTCTTTTACCAAATAGGGCTATCTTCTATATAGCGTCTGCTAAATGGCATATTATTATTATTATTATTATTATTATTATTATATACCACCCCTACCTTGTCACAACACAACTGATTGGCTCAAATGCATTAAGAAGGAAAGAAATTCCACAAATTAACTTTTAACAAGGCACACCTGTTAATTGAAATGCATTCCAGGTGACTACCTCATGAAGCTGGTTGAGAGAATGCCAAGAGTGTGCAAAGCTGTCATCAAGGCAAAGGGTGGCTACTTTGAAGAATCTCAAATATAACATATGTTTTGATTTGTTTGACACTTTTTTGGTTACTACATGATTCCATATGTGTTATTTCATAGTTTTGTCTTCACTATTATTCTACAATGTAGAAAATAGTAAAAATAAAGAAAAACCCTGACTGGTACTGTACTTTAATACACATAAGTGAATTTGTCCCAATACTTTTGGTCTCCTAAACTGGGGGGACTATGTACAAAAAGTGCTGTAATTTCTAAACGGTTCACCCGATATGGATGGAAATACCCTCAAATTAAAGCTGACAGTCTGCACTTTAACCTCATAGTCACTGTATCATTTCAAATCCAAAGTGCTGAAGTACAGAGCCAAAACAACAAAATTGTCACTGTCCCAAAACTTTTGGAGCTCACTGTCGCTCAGTATCTGTGTTATTAATTTGATACAGTCTTTTTTGCTAAACTTTATCAATGGTGCCAATCATTTCGGATGTGACTGTATATTATGTTTGTGGCTACCACTCTACATTTCTAACAATCCCTCACCCCCCCAGAACCCGCCAGGCATCATGAGCGTGCTGGATGATGTGTGTGCCACCATGCATGCCAAGGGTGAGGGGGCAGACGGCACCCTGCTCCAGAAGCTCTCTGCGGCGGTGGGCACACACGAACACTTTAACAGCTGGAACTCTGGCTTCGTCATCCACCACTACGCAGGCAAGGTGAGTACCAGGAGAAGACAAGAGTTCTAAACTCAAAACTGATTTAAGTAAACACTTCATGTGGGTAGATGTGGGTGAGGTGTGAAGGTTGGTGTGGATTTTAAGGTTGACACATTATGTATTATCTGTCACCTCAGGTCTCCTACGAAATAAACGGCTTCTGTGAGAGAAACCGGGATGTGCTTTTTACTGACCTTATTGAACTCATGCAGAGCAGCGAACAGTATGTATACCTCCATCTTTACCTTAACAGACAGATCCCAGTAAGCAAAACCTATTTGACGTCAGGTTCATTTTATGTGCTGAACGAAAGGTGAAAATACATATTTTATTCACGTCGAAAGTACAATTTATGGACGTCGAAAATACATATTTTCCGGACATTGAAAACACATTATCTGCACGTTGAAAATACATATTTTCCAGACGTTAAAAATATGTATTTTTCTGACGTTGAAATCAGGTGCATTTTAGGTGCTGAATGAAAGATGAAAACAACGTATTTTCTGGATGTCAAAAAGACATATTTTCCAGACGTTGAAAATACAACATTTTTTGGTCATTGATTCTATGGCCAAATTTCAACTGCTCATACATTCTCAATGACATAAGCATTATATCACATTAATAATTTTAGGAATATAGGAAAGAGGAGCCAACTGAAGATTGCAACTTCTTCTCCCAAGTGGCGCAGTGGTCTAAGGCACTGCATCGCAGTGCTAGCTGTGCCACTAGAGATCCTGGTTCGAATCCAGGCTCTGTCATAGCCGGCCGCGACCAGGAGACCCATGGGGCGGCGCACAATTGGCCCAGCGTCGTCCAGGGTAGGGGAGGGAATGGCCGGCAGGGATGTAGCTCGGTTGGTAGAGCATGGCGTTTGCAACGCCAGGGTTGTGGGTTCGATTTCCATGGGGGGCCAGTATGAAAAGTAAAAAAAGTATGTATGCACTCACTAACTGTAAGTTGCTCTGGATAAGAGCGTCTGCTAAATGACTAAAATGTTAATGTAACAGAATATTTATTATTGCTCCCTAATGACGGGATGATTGATACCGGAGCTCCGACACAGTTTTCGAAGCACTACTGATGTTACACTACCATCTGACAAGTGTCGGAACTCAGAACTGAGAGTGCCGAACTTTGCTGGAAGCTTTTAGTTTTTATCTAGCTAGATATTTGATATTTGCATTGTTTGCTCTATAACATTTAACATTTTAGTCATTTAGCAGATGCTCTTATCCAGAGCGACTTACAGTTAGTGAGTGCATACATTTTTATTTTTCATACTGGTCCCCCGTGGGAAACGAACCCACAACCCTGGAGTTGCAAACGCCATGCTCTACCAACTGAGCTACACGGGACTACAACCCATTCGTTCATACGCCACAGTGATATACAATAACGCCGTGACAACAAAAAGACAACAGTCACACAGTGGCGGAATAAATTCAACTACACATACGTTTGTTTAATCACAAAACCGGAGAGCAACATCTGTCCGGTAAAGTCCACAAAGCAAATATTGCATGTAACAAACAGTTATATGACCTGCAGTATGGTCAAGCAAGTTCATGTTTTTGACAGTTTACTACTGATTTAGAACCACAGAGTTACCGCAAGTCAGCACAAAGACAACAGGAGCACCGCCTCCACTATTCCAGCACCATTTCAACTTAAACATCATCAAATCAACAAGGCTTAGTTTAATACACTGAAAACAAACTTAAAGATACCAAAAACAATTTAGTCCCAATCGATGTTGCTAAATATCATGTGGCTGTCCATGGCACTGATTTCTGTGTGTTTGTGTGTGTGCTTGCTCACGCAAGTGGAAAAACAAAAAGTTGAACCCCAATGCCATCCTCCTCTCTTTCATGTTGGCAAAACGGTCTATGGCTCTGTCATTCAGTACACTTTTAGTTTTTGTTTTCATAGGCTACCTAGCTAAAATGCTTGCAAGCCTAACTTAATGTGAAAAGCAATTCAATATGGTCCTCAATCTTGTCCCCATAGTGCCTTCATCCGCAGCCTCTTCCCTGAAAACCTCAACACAGACAAGAAGAGCAGGCCCACCACTGCTAGCTCTAAGATCAAGGTAACAGTCCCCACTCTACTACCAGCACTATGGTTCAGTGGTTGAGTTTGAGGTTATTAGTACGTGGTGGTACATCCCTCTCTTATGTTCTCTCTGCAGAAACAAGCCAATGATCTGGTGAACACGTTAATGAAGTGCACCCCCCACTATATCCGATGTATCAAACCCAACGAGACTAAGAGACCCAAGGACTGGGAAGAGAGTCGGTGTGTCCCTATAACACCCCCTAACAGACATCATATACAATAGCAGAACATTTAGGGAATTCAGCAGGGAGCTATAATGCTCTAGTTTGGAACATTAGAACATAGAGGATATTGAACCTGTGTGTGTGTGTGTGTGTGTGTGTGTGTGTGTGTGTGTGTGTGTGTGTGTGTGTGTGTGTGTGTGTGTGTGTGTGTGTGTGTGTGTGTGTGTGTGTGTGTGTGTGTGTGTGTGTGTATTTAGGGCCAAGCACCAGGTGGAGTACCTTGGGCTGCGGGAGAATATCCGTGTACGTCGAGCCGGCTACGCCTACCGCAGAGTCTTCAATAAGTTCCTACAGAGGTGAGTCTTACTTACTCTTAGGTGTGTGTCCTTCAGTGTCTGCTGGGTGTCCTTCAGTGTCTGCTGGGTGTCCTTCAGTGTCTGCTGGGTGTCCTTCAGTGTCTGCTGGGTGTCCTTCAGTGTCTGCTGGGTGTCCTCTCAGTGTCTGCTGGGTGTCCTTCAGTGTCTGCTGGGTGTCCTTCAGTGTCTGCTGGGTGTCCTTCAGTGTCTGCTGGGTGTCCTTCAGTGTCTGCTGGGTGTCCTCTCAGTATGTGTGGGGGGATGGAGGGTGTACTGTATGCTCTACCCAGTGCCTGACTCACTGTGTTTGGCCTGCAGGTATGCCATCCTGACGGCGGAGACGTGGCCGTGCTGGCGGGGGGGAGAGCAGCAAGGGGTCCTGCATCTCCTCCGCTCTGTCAACATGGACACAGACCAGTACCAGATGGGACGCTCCAAGGTCTTCGTCAAGGCCCCAGAGTCGGTAGGGACCAACATAGTTCTCCCTGGGAAAAGTGCTGTTTCTCAATGGGACTTCCCGGTTTAAGGGTGAATACATGAACTGTATTAAAAGGTGTGAGGTATTCATCTATACACTGCAAAGTAATGTATTTGAAGCCCCTTACACTTCAGTGTTGTGATGCAAAAATTCTAGCAAAATGTATAGCGCATAGAATTAAAAAGGTATTGTCGGATATTATTCATTCTAATCAGACAGGTTTTTTACATGGAAGATACATTGGATATAATATAAGGCAAGTATTGGAAACAATAGAACACTATGGAAAATATGGGAAATTCATATTCATAGCAGACTTCGAAAAGGCATTTGATAAAGTTCGACTGGGGTTTATATATAAATGCCTGGATCATTTCAATTTTGGAGAATCTCTTATAAAATGGGTCAATATCATGTATAGTAACCCTAGGTGTAAAATAGTAAATAATGGCTATTTCTCAGAAAGTTTTAAACTGTCAAGAGGAGTGAAACAAGGTTGTCCACTATCGGCATATCTATTGTGGCCATCGAGATGTTAGCTATTAAAATCAGATCCAATAATAATATCAGAGGATTAGAAATCCAGGGCTTAAAAACAAAGGTGTACGCTGATGATTCATGTTTTCTTTTAAATCCACAAATAGAATCCCTCCACAGCCTCATAGAGGATCTAGATACATTTTCTAACCTCTCTGGATTACAACCAAATTATGACAAATGTACTATATTATGTATTGGATCACTAAAAAATAAAATTTTTACATTACCATGTAGTTTACCAATAAAATGTACTCGGAATACATATCCCAAAGGAAATAAATGATCTCACTTCAATACATTTTAATAGAAAGTTAGCAAAAATAGATAAGATCTTACTACCATGGAAAGGAAAATACCTGTCAATTTGTGGAAAAATCACCCTGATTAACTCTTTAGTATTATCCCAGTTCACCTATTTGTTTATGGTCTTGCCTACGCCTAGAGAACAGTTTTTTAAATTATATTAGAAAAAAATATTCAATTTTATTTGGAACGGCAAGCCAGACAAAATTAAAAGGGCCTATTTATATAATGAATATGAATTCGGAGGACAGAAATTATTAAATATTAAAGCATTAGACCTATCACTAAAAGCTTCAGTCATACAAAAGTTATACTTAAATCCGAACTGGTTCTCAAGCAAATTAGTAAGATTGTCTCACCCAATGTTCAAGAAAGGCCTTTTCCCCTTTATTCAGATTACAACAACTCATTTGAAAAGGAAATCATCTCCCAAATATCACTATTTCTAAAACAAGCCATAGAAAGTTGGTTGCAATTTCAATTTAATCCTCCAGAAACGACAGAACAAATAATGCTACAAATATTGTGGTTAAATTCAAATATACTAATTGACAAAAAACCTTTATTTTTTGACAGAATGTTTAAAAAAGGTATAATCTTCGTAAATGATATCATCGGTAGGACTGGTGGAGTTATGTTGCACATGCAGCTAACAAAAACATATGGAAATGTCTGCTCTACCCAAAATTACAACCAAATAATTGCAGCCTTACCGCAAAAGTGGAAGAGGAAAGTGGAAGGGGGAGAAAGTAAGGAACTTGTCTGTCGGCCTTGCATTAAAGAACATAAAACTGTGATAAATAAAAAAGTATATCAGTTTCACTTAAGGACCAAAGGATTGACAGCCGTCCCATATAGATCGCAAAATAGTTGGGAAGAGATTTTTGACGTACCGATCCCATGGCATAGTGTTTATGAACTGACACGCAAAACGACACCGGATTCAAAAATTAGAATCTTTTAATTTAAATTATTATATAAAATTCTTGCTACCAATAGAATGTTATTTATATGGGGGATACAATCTTCCCAGCTCTGCAGATTTTGCTGTGAAGAGACAGAATCATTAGATCATTTGTTTTGGTTCTGTCCATTTGTAGCTTGTTTTTGGACACAGGTCCAGGAATGGCTAAAGGATTGCAATATTTACCTGGAGCTAACCTTGCAGATAGCATTACTGGGTGATCTGAAAAGTCATAGTCAATCGATCAATAATAATAATGTTTATTTTTTATTCACAATCTGTAGAAGCAATGAGAATAGAAAGGTTTAGAGACAATCCCCCAAAACATTTAGGGGGGGGGGGGGCTCACGCCGTGGACGACGAGGCAGCAGGAGGCCGCGATAGAGCGGTTCCGCTGTTTAGCAGAGGAGGCCACCAGATTAGGGGGGTCATTGGTTCAGAGGGAGCAGAAGGAAAGTGTAGAGGCACGGCGAGAGGAGCTGGTTAGGCAGCAGAAGGAGCGGGGGTTAATGAAGGAACCCAGTCCCGCTCCTCGCACCAATCAAGTGGTGCGTGTCGCCAGTCCGGTCCGGCCCGTTCCTGCTTCCCGCACTAAGCCAGTGGTGTGTGTTCCCAGTACGGTTCGGCCCGTTCCTGTCCCTCGCACCAAGTCAGTGGTGCGCGTCGCCAGCCCGGCCCGGCCTGTTCCTGCTCCTCGCACCAAGCCAGTGGTGCGCGTCGCCAGCCCGGCCCGGCCTGTTCCTGCCCCTCGCACCAAGCCAGTGGTGCGCGTCGCCAGTCTGGTACGGCCCGTTCCTGCTCCCCGCACCAAGCCAGGGGTGCGCGTCATCAGCCAGGTCCGGCCCGTTCCTACTCCCCGCACCAAGCCAGTGGTGCGTGTGTCCAGTCCGGCACGGCCCGTGCCTGTTCCACCGGTGCCTGGTCCGGCACCGGTCAGCTGCTCCACTCCGGAGCCAGAGCAATCCGCTCCACCGGGGTCCAGTCCAGCTCCGGTCAGCGGCTCCACTCGGAGCCAGAGCAGTCCGCTCCACCGGTGCCTGATCCAGCTCGGTCAGCGGCTCCACTCGAGCCAGAGCAGTTCGATCCACCGTCGTCGGGTCCAGCTCCAGTCAGCGGTTCCAGACCAGACCAGGGGCGCAACAGGGAGGCGGATAATAGGTGGTGGTCACGCCCGGAGCCGGATCCGCCTCCGAGGCGGAATGCCCACCCGGCCCCTACCCTGTTATGTTTAGGTTGCTCGGTCGGAGTCCGCACCTTTGGGGGGGGGGGGTACTGTCACACCCTGGCTCTGGGGACTCTTAAATGTTGAGCCAGGGTGTGTAGTTTCTATGTTGTGTTTTCTATGTTTAGTTTCTAGATCGTTTAGATCTATGTTGGCCAGGGTGGTTCCCAATCAGAGGCAGCTGTAGCTCGTTGTCTCTGATTGGGGACCATACTTAGGTAGCCTGTTGGCACTAGTGGGTTGTGGGATCTTGTTCCGTGTAAGGTATGTTGTTTGTATGCTACCTTGGACTTCACGTTTCGTTTGTTGTTTTGTCGTGTGTTTAGCCGTAAATAAATATGAATGCATATCACGCTGCGCCTTGGTCCTTCTCGTCCGTAAACGATCGTGACAGGATGAGACTAATAACAAATAAGAACAAATAATAACAAAGATCGCTAATAATGTAAGCATACTGTGTCCATAATAAGTAGATAGGTTGTATGTTGGGAGCTTTTGGAAAAGAGCACAGTTAGAAAGATATGGCATATAGAAGCAAACCGGATGGACATCATGAAAATGATCGGAGAGGTTGAGAGTAGAAGAAGTTCAGGAGCAAAAAAATAATAATATATATATATAATAGAATTATTGTAAAATTAACTGTGTCCATAAGGTGTAGATCAGGGGTGTCAAACGTCCGGCCTGCGGGCCGGATCAGGCCCGCAAACGGGTTTAATCCGGCCCGCGAGATGATAAAAAAAAAAAAAAAAAAAGGTCAAGTATAAAAATGCACTGCAATTTTTCTATTAAATAAACTGCTGTTCCAATTGCGTCCACTGGATGGCGCAATAGCAATTGTGTTAAGCAAGCAAACTGTTTATACCGGGGCAGAGCAAGTAGGTCAAGCACGTGCAGCCAATGAGCTACTTTGTTTTGCCCGCAATATTTATTACCATCGCCACTATGTGAGTCTTCATGCCGACAAATATGACAACTTTCAAGGACAGCGGAGAAGAGAGAAGGTGAATGAACTGTTGGTGGGTCTGAAGAAACAGCAGTCTGTGTTTACTCACAGCCGAGACATCAGTGACGCTGCAGTGAAAGCTAGCTACCTCATTGCTAATGAAATCGCAGTGGCTTCAAAACCATTTAGTGAGGGTGAATTTGTAAAAACATGCATGATGAAGGCAGCGGAGATTGTGTGCCCTGAAAAGCGGCAGGCTTTTGCAAATATTAGCCTGACAAGAAACACAGTTGCAGACAGGATTTCCGATCTTTCAGTGGATTTGGACAGCCAGTTGAAGCAAAAAGTAAAGTCATTTATTGCGTTTTCGGTTGCTATTGATGAAAGCACGGACATTACAGATGTTGCACAACTGGCCATTTTCATCCGCGGAGTTGATGACACATTGACCGTCACCGAGGAGTTCGTGGAGTTGGTGCCGATGACAGATACAACGACAGCAGCTGATATTTTTACCGCACTCGCCGGGCGCGCTGGACAGGGTCGGAGTGGACTGGTCCCGCGCTGTCAGCCTGGCTACAGATGGTGCGCCTCAATGATCGGGAAAAAAGCAGGCGTTGTGACAAAGTTCAGAGAGAAAGTGCAATCTGCAAATGGAGGATGTGATTTTTTGACTTTTCACTGTATTTTGCACCAGGAGGCTTTGTGTTGCAAGTCATTAAAGATGGATAACGTCATGAAGGTGGTCATCCAAACTGTTAATTTAATCCTATCCAGAAGCCTGAATCACTGTCAGTTTGACAGCCTTCTCAGAGAGAAAGACCACATCTATGGCCTGCCATACCACACTGAGGTAAGATGGTTAAGCCGAGGTGCTGTGCTGAGGCGTTTCTTTGATTTACGAGAAGAAATTGAACAGTTCATGGAAGAAAAGGGCAAACCAGTGTTAGAATTTCATTCCGCAGAATGGATGCAGGACCTTGCATTTATGGTGGATGTTACAGAGCACCTGAATAACTTGAACAAACAGCTGCAAGGGTGCAACAAAGTTGTCACGCAGTATTATGACAGCATACGTTCTTTCAAGTTGAAGCTGTCATTGTGGGAGACGCAACTTGCCGGTGGTGATGCAGCTCACTTCCCCTGTCTGAAAAATGTGTGCGCGACCCAACATGTGGCAGACATGAAGCGGTTCAAAGATAAAATAACGGGACTGTTACGGGAGTTTGAGCAACGCTTTCAGATTTATGTTTATATGTTTTTATGTTGATGTGCTATTGTTTTTAATTGATTTTATTTTATTTGTATATTTAACCTATTCTTGACTCTGTGGTTCTTGCACTTGTTTGGGGAACAGGATTTCATTATTTTTATCTACATTTCTGCCTGAGAAATGACACCCTGATATAGTTCTGTGATCTGTGAAACAGTTCTGTTAATCACTGAGGCATTGTGTGTTTGTGTGTTCTTTTTCTTTAGAATTTTCAAATAAACTTGACGTGTTTTATGATTAATAGTGATGTTGTGCTTGTACTATTTTGGACACACTGTCCTTAGGCTCCAGCTTTATGTTGTATGTTGATCGTATTAAAACAAAGAAAACAATCTGAAGTTGTTGTTTTTAAGTTATATATACCATGATTTTTCCGGTCCGGCCCACTTGGGAATAGATTTTCCTCCATGTGGCCCCTGAGCTAAAATGAGTTTGACACCCCTGGTGTAGATAGTAAGTATAGGCCAGAAGTAGAGGCCTGGGCATTGTTGTTCACTAATTTACTCCAAGTAGGGAAAGGATGGCGGGGTTGAAAAGTAATAAAGGGGAGTATATATATAAAAAACATGGGGGATTGGAAGTGATGCAGACAATTACATTGATAGAAGATACAATCTATCTGCAATTTTAAGCTGATCCATCCCCCAGAAAAAAAAAGGAAAAAAAAGTAATGTATTTGATCTAAGCATTCCCTCTCCCCTCTCCCCTCCGTCTCCTCTAGCTCTTCCTATTGGAGGAGATGAGGGAGAGGAAATTCGACACGTTCGCCAGGACCATCCAGAAGGCCTGGAGGAAGTACATCGCCAGGCGGAAATATGAACAGATGAGGGAGGATGGTGAGTGTGTCAATGATCCTGGAGAGGTGTGTGGGGATGGAACAAGAAAGAAAAATGATTATACATAAATGATACAGCAATGAATATGCCCTCAGAGGGTCTTCCTTAACATTCCCAGGAACTCTCTCTCCTATGTTGTCCCCAGCCTCAGACATCCTGTACAACTCTAAGGAGCGGAGGAGGAACAGCATCAACAGGAACTTTGTAGGAGACTACCTGGGACTGGAGCAGAGGCCTGAGCTCAGACAGTTCCTGGCCAAGAGGGAGCGAATTGACTTCGCAGATTCTGTCAACAAGTTTGACCGCAGGTTCAAGGTGAGCATACCCTTTCCTCCCCCACAGAGCGCTGAGGAAAACAGAGCCAATGTCTGGGTTAACAGCACAGCATGGGGTTAACTTCTTCCTTCTTCCATTTATATCCACTTACTCTCTCTCATTCTCTCCCCCTCCTATTCTCTCTCTCCAGTCCATCAAGAGGGACCTGATTCTGTCTCCCAAGGGCATCTACCTGATAGGCAGAGAGAAGGTGAAGAAGGGGCCAGAGAAGGGACAGATAAAGGAGGTGTTAAAACGGAAGCTGGAGTTTGAGAGTATCCACTCTGTCTCTCTCAGGTAAAGGATTTTTCTCACTGCTAAACTTAGAATAGCGTATAACAGTGCAGTGTGATGTAATTTACAGGCAGTGTCATTGGGAGTTTTTGTGGTTAAAGTGGTTAATGATAAACAGGAACTGATAACACAGGATCTGTTAAAACTCCCTTTGTGCTATTATATCACCCTACTGTGTGGGTGTGACACTTCTTTTTGTCTTCTACCAAAGCCAATCCCTTAAAACTCTCCATTTATATATTTCTCCCACTCTCTGTAGTATGAGACAGGATGATTTCTTCATCGTGCATGAGACTCAGTATGACAGTCTGCTGGAGTCCAACTTCAAGACTGAGTTCCTCAGCCTGCTCTGTAAGCGCTATGAAGAGGTGACCAAGAACAAGCTGCCTCTCTCCTTCAATGACAGGTATTACTACACACATACTGGATAGCGACATCCTTGCTATATGACTCCATAGTTTAGTGGATTGGATTAAGTTTGGATAAAAGCATCTAGTAAAATGACTATATCATTCATGTCCGCTGTTGTGGCTCTCTGTAGGCTGGAGTTTAGGGTGAAGAAGGAGGGCTGGGGCGGAGGGGGCACCCGTGTTGTGGTGTTCCAGAAGGGACAGGGGGACCTGGCAGAGATCAGACCAGCTGGAAAGACCCTCACCATCACCGTGGGAGACGGCCTGCCCAAGACCTCCAGTGAGTAACAGGAAGAGAGAGAAGCACATACAGAAGGAGAAAAGAGAGAGACATACTGTAGATACAGATGGACATGTAGATCTATAGAATACTAAGGCTGACTTGGTATAACATATCCTATTCATCTTAATATGTCATCCTTTGAAACTCTCCATGTTTATTTTGTCAGAGCCCACCAAGAAGGGAGCGCTACAGATCCGTGCAGGCGGCAGGAGTCAGCCTCCCAGCAGAGGTAAACTCATTATTCTGTTCAGCCATGTTCCTACGTCATCAGCAAGCCTCACTCCATGAACATGGACTTGTATTTCTTACTATGAACTGTGTACCACCACCATGATAATTATGTTGAGGTATTAGTGTATGAATGGATATACTGTATGTCTGTCTTGTGTTTACCTTGTATCTCTGTTCCTCTTCTTTGACTAGGGTCCCAGAATGGTGCACCCAGAGGTAGAGGTGCTCCACCGCCCCAGCAGTCAGAGCACACCTACACCTCCCAGAAACAGAATCGCCCCCCCAGCGCTGCCCTCCCCAAACTGGGCTCCCAGAATACCAGACGAGGCGCGGCCCAGACTCAGACTCAACAGGGGAACCTGGACTTCCTCAACGTGCCTGACCAGGGCGTGTCTGGGTGAGCTGAATAAACTGAGCATACAGTGGGAATTCACAAAAATATACTATCTGCAGTGAAGGATAGAAGTTGAGCTCTCATCTCTCTCTCCCTGTATATCTAGGATAGAAGTTGAGCTCTCATCTCTCTCTCTCTGTATATCTAGGATAGAAGTTGAGCTCTCATCTCTCTCTCCCTGTATATCTCATCCCTTTCTATCTCTCTTCAGAATGCAGAGGAAGAGGAGTATCAGCAGCCAGCGGCCGCCCCCGGCCCCGTCCAGCCGGCCCAAGGCCAAGCCCCGCCCCATGGGCCCGCGTTGCCGGGCGTTGTACCAGTACGCTGGCCAGGACACAGACGAGCTCAGCTTCGACGTCAATGATGTCATCGACCTGCTCAATGAAGGTAAGGTACACGTATGGAGGGAATAGAATAGTACTCGATTGTTTATTTGTGAAAAAAGAAACTGTGTCCATTCTGAACAAAGGAAAGGGGAAGAAAGAGGAGACTAGAGCACCTACACTGAGGTGTTTGACGCTTGGCACTAGTACACCACTGCTGTAATGCTTGAAGTGCTGATCATGAATAAGCACACAGCATCAATTCATGCTCAGACCTGAATTGGATGAGGCATTAGGCTGTAATGTGTATGTAGTCCACAGCTGTTCATCTCTCTGTTTTCATTTTTTTTTTTACATTTGAAATTTTAGTCATTTAGCAGACGCTCTAATCCAGAGCGATTTACAGGAGCAGTTAGGGTTAAATGCTTTGCTCAAGGCCACATCGACAGATTTCTCACCTAGTCAGCTTGGGGATTCGAACCAGCGACCTTTCGGTTACTGGCCCAACGCTCTTAACCGCTAGGTTACCTTTCCCTTGTAGATGCATCAGGCTGGTGGAGGGGCAGGTTTCGTGACAAGGAGGGACTCTTCCCTGGGAACTATGTGGAGAAAATCTGATGACTGCCTGTCCTGTGGCCCAACAAACTGAATGTGTACAACAGACATAACGATCCACTGTAAAGCAATGGTGAATTGCCTGTAAGCCAAACAGTAATATCTGATTCACAAGCGTTTCAACAGGATCATGTTGACACCAGTTCTTTGTATTATCTGCACAACAATATCAGTACAGAGAAAGAAACAAGTTGAAAAGCTAGCTGAAAAAGAAGACTGTGCCTTTTTACATTTTCATGTGTGTTATATTGTCAGACATAACTGATTTAACTGGGCCTTATTCCAGTTTCACAGACGAGGACTTTGATGCAAAGCTTTGAGGTGCTAACTCAAAAGAGGATGCAATGATTTTATGCACATAAAACATTGCTTTGTGATAAACCATGTGAACAAATGTAGGGCCATCAAGTGTAGAAGAAAAATCATCCCAAAAATCCCTATTTTCTATTTAAGTAAATACTACCTGTAAGCAACCCCTAGGAGGTACTGTTGCACCATTTCCATGTCTTAAATTCTTGCAAGTGCTCTGAAAATAAAAGGTTGACTGATGTATGATAATATACATTGTTCTTTGGTGTTATAAGCTTCTAATTACAAATATGCTGGATTTTTTCCCCCCTACAATTTCTGCTATGTTGGATTCATTATTGATACACTGTTTGTGTCATCATTGGCATCATGTGTAACTAAATGAAACTTTATGCTAGAAGCCCACCTCGTTCTTACATCATGTTAGCGATCTGTGATGAACCCTAGAATGCATCCTTGTTGTTCAAAGTGTCGTAACCCTGTACGAATGCTGTCTTCAATATGGCTATGTATGATGTTGTCTTGTTTTGTATGCTTTGTACAAAATAATAAAATGCAGCACGACAGGATCTTCCTAAACGTACCTCTTTATTAGCTAGCTATAACTGGTATGTTCATGTGTCTCCGGCCATGATCATCTGAAGATGACCTCACCACCTGGGTGGTCTTAACCAATCATAGCGCAGTATGATACGACGGTAGAATGCATCCAATTACAATTCAGTATGCTGACACATATGAATATTACATCCCCCTTCTTTAAAAAAAATAAATAAAAATGTTCTACATATTTTAAGCGTTTCTTTTGAATTCATGCTCTGTAGTTTGAACTCGAGGTAAGTAACCATTTATACTGCACCAACTGCATCAACATAACAGACTCTGAAACAATGATTCAGCATACTGTTACTTCTAGAACAAATATTTTTCAGCAACTCAGCAATGACATCTCAACATTTCAAACAAATACAATACCAAAGCATTTCAAGTTAACTTTTCAATAACAAGTTTACAGTCCGGAACTCTTTTAGGGCAGCGATCCGCCTACACCCTTTGACAGGTCTAGGACAGCTCTAGGCTTGACCTCTCTTCCTGACCTTGTGTGATATGAAGCTGAGCATGCTTCTGTGTCAGTCAACAGTTATTGTGGTGTTGCATGAGTGATGGTGTATGTTGTGTTATGTGTGTGTTTAGTCCATCCCGTTCTCTTTCAGGGGAACAATTCATCTCCTCAGTGTGTTGTTATTTTGTGTTCAGTAGGTGATGACGATTGCGGCGGTACACCGCTCCTTCTGCGGTGCAAACGTGATATGAACATTCAGTGTCAGCTGGTTGGATGACGACTGCTGGCTTCCAGTAGCCATGTTCCTGGATTCTAACTGACTCTCCGTCGTTCAGTGGTGGCAGTGGTCTAGCTGACCTGTCGTAGTATCGCTTTTGGTGTTGTTGTCTCTGTGCACGTTTTACATGCATTTCCTTGTAGCTGACGACCTCAGGTTGCAGCTGCTGGTTGGTGCTGGGAAGGATGGAGCGAAGTCTGCGGCTCATCAACAGCTGGGCTGGTGATTTGAAGTTGTCAACTGGAGTGTTGCGGTATTCAAGGAGACTGAGGTAGGGGTCTCTCTTGTTTTTACCTTTATTTAACTAGGCAAGTCAGTTAAGAACAAATTCTTATTTACAATGACGGCCTACACCGGCCATACCCGGACGACGCTGGGCCAATTGTGCGCCGCCCTATGGGACTCCCAATCACAGCCGGTTGTGATACAGCCTGGAAACAAACCAGGGGGTCTGTAGTGACGCCTCAAGCACTGAGATGCAGTGCCTTAGACCGCTGCGCCACTCGGGAGCCCACTTTGTTCATGAGTGATTTAGCAATCTGCACAGATTTTTCAGGAAGGCCATTACATGCTTTTGTGAAGGATTCAAACTAATTTGATATGTAACAGGGGCCATTGTCAGATATTAAAGTCTCTACAATGCCATGCCTGGCAAAGGCTGCTTTCAGCTTGTGTATCACAGCTGCAGATGTGGTGCTGTGAAGCTTGTCGAGTTCGAAGTATCTGCTGTAGTAGTCCACTGTTATGATGTAGTCCTCGTTGTTCCAGGTGAACAGATCGGTTGCCACGACCTGCCAGGGTCGGTCTGGGATACAGTGAGGTAACATTGGCTCTTCTGTGTTTGAGGGGCTTCGTTCAAGACAGGTGGGGCATTTACCAACCATGTACTCTATTTGTTTGCACATTCCGGGCCAAAACAAAATGTCCCGTGCTCTCTGTTTGCACTTTTCCATGCCCATGTATCCAGCATGGATCTTTGTCAAAATCTCTTTTCTGAGACTGGTAGGAATGATGATTTTCTCTCCTTTGAAAATGATTTCGTTGATCTGTGATAGTTCGTCACAATGGTTCCAGAACTCTGAGACGCTCCGAGGGCATTTTCTCCTCTCCTCAGACCATCCTGACTGTATGACTTTCCTCAGCTGTGTGAGTTGTGTGTTTCTGCTCGGATCTCCTTCAGTTTTGTGTCACTAACTGGTAAGTTGCTGTACACAGTGTGCACCTGCATGTCCATGCCTTCACTGAGGCTGCTGTCCTTGTAGGTAAGAAACTTCCTGGAGAGTGTGTCTGCGACAGGGATGTCTTTGCCTGGACGGTGAGTGATTGTGAAGTTGTATTTTTGTAGTTGAAGGATCATTCTCTGTAGCCTTGGCGGAGCTGCGGCTAGCGGTTTCCTCATGATTGACTCGAGGGGCTTGTGGTCGGATTCCACAATGACTTGTCGTCCATAGACATACTGATGGAAACGCTTACATCCGAACAGAATGGCGTACAGCTCCTTTTCGATTTGAGCGTAGTTGATTTCACAGTCTGTGAGAGATTTGGAAGCGTAGCCGATGGGTTTTCCTTCTTACTTCGACGCGTCCAATTGGAGTCTGAGCTCTTTGTTGGGGTCGTAGTAGGCAAGGATTGGTCCTGGTTCTCTCGTGATCAAGTCTTTCACTTTCTGGAAAGCGATGTTGTGTTGCTTGTCCCAGAGGAACTCACTGGACTGTTTTAGCAGCTAACGCAGGGGTGCATTAGCATTGGAGAGGCTGGGTGCGAACTTGGCTAAGTAGTTGACCATGCCAAGCACTGTTTCCAGCTCTGCGCGGTTCTTTGGTGGCTCCATTTCCTTTATGGCTGAGATCTTCTGCGGATCTGGCTTGATTCCATTCGCTGTGAGAAGATGTCCGAAGTAGCTGACCTCTGTAGCGCCGACTGTGCTCTTCTCTGGGTTGAGCCGGACTCCTCTCTCACAGGACCTTTGCAGCATCGCGCTGAGGTTTCTGTCGTGTTCCTCTTTTGGTTCGACCATAGACAAGGATGTAGTCCACAATTGCCACAACTCCGTCGAGGCCTTCGTACACCTCGTTGATCTTTCGCTGAAACTCGTCTTGGGCTGAGATAATCCCAAAAGGCAGGCAGTGAAACCTGTAGCCTCCAAACGGTGTGTTGAACGTTGTGAGCTTAGATGACTCTTCTGTGAGCTTGATAGCCCAGTAGCCTGATCTGACGTCCATGACACTGAAGTAGCGTGCGCCCGCTAGCTTGTGTGTGATGCCATCTAGCGCCGGTAAGGGGTAATGGGGGCGTTTGATAGCCTTGTTCAAGTCTCTTGGGTCGAGACATACTCTGAGCTTGCCTGTGCGTGGTTTCTTCACCACCACTAACGCGTTGACCCAATCCGTCGGTTCTGTAACCTTGGTGACGATGTCAGATTGCTCCATGCTCTCCAACTCTTTCTTCAGACGGGCGCGGAGAGCAAGGGGAATCTTTCTCGTGGGTAGACCACAGGGGTTGTGTCTGGGTCAAGGTGAATGGTACATTATCCTGGGAATAGTCCTATTCCTGTAAAAACATCAGCATACACCTCCATGACATTCTCTGTCTCTACTGGTGCTGTCACTGATAAAATTAGCTTGATGAGGTCCATGTCTAAAAATGCTTTAAGGCCTAGCACTGCAGGTGTCAACAATGTAAAAGTCCACATCATGTCACTTTCCTTGTATTTGCATTTGAAAGTGCATGTGCCTTTTCCTGGGAGCTGTTCACCACCATAACCAGTCAGTCTGCGCGTGGTGGGCTGTAACTCGCACTCAGATGTCAAGCTTTGGTAATTATTCAGAGGAATAATGTTTACTTGTGCACCAGTGTCTAGTTTGAACTTTAGCTCTGTGCCTTGTGTTCCTATCTCAATGTCAGCAAAGATTTGCTTTGTCTCTGATATCTCACTGAATCAATAAACAGTTCATCAGCATTTGACTCTTTGATTGACATTTCATCTTCACTCACTCTATGTACTGTTTTTCCACGGTAAGCTCTGCACACTTTTGCAAAGTGATTCCATTTTCCACCTTTAGTACACTGTTTGCCTTTAGCTGGGCAATTTCCCTGTTCGCCATGCACTTTGTATCCACAATATCCACATGTTTTGGGGCGTTTAGAGTCTGTGTCGCTTTGTTTTGGAGTTCTGTCTCTCTCCGTTCTGAAACATGCTATCTGGGCACCGGAGTTGTGCTTGGATGTCTGCCTGACTGCGTGCACTGCTTGTTCACGTGATGCACTCGTGCTGCCGCCCAAAATGGTTTTCATCTGAACCTGTGCTAGCTCGTGAGATCTGGCTGTCGATAGCTTTGTCCAGCATTAGCTCAGACCCAACAATCAAAAGTTTCTCTCTCACTCGCGGTGAGTGTATTCCAAATACAATACGGTCCCTGACCATCTCATCCTTGTTTGCATAATCTTTCACAAGCAGACGCAGCTCAGACACAAACTGTTGAAACGATTCGCTAGCTCCCTGTACTTTCTCATGGAATTTGTACCTAGTGAAAATTGTATTGGTCTTTGGCACAACATATGCTTCAAAACGATCGTAGTATGTTTTCAGTACCTTTGATTCAACCTTGGTAAGTGTTCATGTGTTGTAAATGTCTCTCCCTTTTTCACCGATCCAGAGGAGCAGGTAGCTGCACTTTTCCTCTTCTCCTCTTTCCTTCAGGAGGACCCGTGAATATTAGCTCCACATGCTGTTTGAACTTACGCCATGCATCGGGTAGATATGTAGAACCCCAATCCATTCGAGGTGAAGGAACGCCAGCAAAATCCATATTTTAGTCCTTTTACTCTGACACCATGTCTTGTTTTGTATGCTTTGTACAAAATAATCAAATGCAGGACGACAGGATCTTTCTAAACGTAGCTCTTTATTAGCTAGCTATAACTGGCATGTTCATGTGTCTCCGGCCATGATCATCTGAAGATGACCTCACCACCTGGGTGGTCTTAACCAATCATAGCGCAGTATGATACGACGGTAGAATGCATCCAATTACAATTCAGTATGCTGACACATATGAATATTACAGATGTGTTAGCTGGAATTGGTAGCCTAATGATTCCTATAGGTGTTTGTGAATGACAGGTGTACAAAAGAGAGTGCAGCGCAGCAGATTATTCTTCAGCTGGGAACACTGGTCCAGCAGGTGAGCCGTGAATAAAACTGGGAGCTTCACTTGTTCAAAATTGAAATGCTAATCAATTACAATGGTCAATGTGTGGCTGCAGGTTTATAGTATTCATTGGAACAGTTACTGAACCATGCAGCAAGTATGTTGTATAAAAACATGCCTTGACAATATGCAGTTGAATATGCATAGTAGAAAAGTGCATACCTAGTGAATAACCAGTGGATAACCAATTAACTAAAACCAAATGTTCTGTTATGAGCAGATTACATACGCCATGAATACAGCCATACAAAGAGCTATGGGATGCATGTTAAACATACATGGTAGGCTACTGCTAACCCTAATAACTGAGTATTGTCATTAGTACCTGTGGAGACAGGCATAATAGCCAGACTGTGTTGTTGCTGAGCAGGATCCCCTGCTTATTCTGATGATCCACAGACAGACCAGTAGAGCTGGTCTCAACTATGACCTCATTCCATGGAGCTTTACATCACTGACCTGACTTCTTAACATGAAAATACACCTGTATGATTGTCTGGGCTCTTTGGCCCTCATCTTGTTTCAAACTAGCATTGGTCTAGATTACTTTTTGAATGAATGGCAATGTGTGGGGATTAAGTGGGGATAAAACATGCAGTCTAATCACTATTGACGTAATGAACTGCTTATGTGACTTATAAAAGAGTAGGCAATAAGCCAGTCAAGACATTCATAATAGGACAAACCCTATTGATAACGATTATACAGGTGTGCGTGCTGCTGACTGACCTAGTTATGCCGACTCACCTCCTTGTGCATAGTTTCAATTAACATTGTCAGGAATCTTCTTGCTTCTAGAATAAATGAATAATACAATTGGAAACGCGCGTAACGAAAGATTGCCTACCTACGCCGTCGGTCAAAAGCAAAGGGCATGATGACATCAGACCGAAGTGGCCTCACACTCGTGCGCTGGTGTCATCCCCACGGGCACACCTGGCCCAAACAGAATATGAAAAGCCGCAGCTTTTGCCATTTACGCATGTATTAGCTCTAAAAACAATCATTAAAAAAAAAAGGCCAATAATGAATAACTTAATGCTTAAATATTGTAGGTTTTAGTTATATTTGTTTGATCACAGCACGTTGCCTGTTGCGGAGGTTGGATATCAGGTTTTACGTTCATGAGTAAAACTTACCCATGCGTATTTGGTTTCCATTGAACTTAAAGTCTAAATTTGAACTGTGTCAATTTAACCGTAGTATTTCTTGCCAGACCAGGGCATGATGTCAGTGCAACTGGATCGTCCCCTACTTAAAATCCACCTGCCACTTGGAGAGGAAAGTAGTTGTGTTTGGATTACAAAATGGGAGGTAAGCTCTATATCAATTTTATCTAGTCATCTGAGATGGTGGTCATATACAATTCCATAAAACACGTGCTATTTAGTTGTTAAAATAATTTATAACCACAGGTGACAGGTGTTTTGATGATGACAATTTCACTCTTATTGAGTCTATCGATGCAAGGTCTTTTGCAACCTACTTGCATACATGGTGTTAAGATAACATTTGCTTTGGTTCAAAGCTAATTGTAGAGCATCACATGATTGCAGTATGGATGGAGAAAGCAGAACAGTGTGCATTGACAGTCCTTCCTACTCTGTCATCTATTTATGATGTAATCTTTGAACAACATACACTACCAGTCAGAAGTTTTAGAACACCTACTCATTCAAGGGTTTTTCTTTCTTTTTACTATTTTCTACATTGTAGAATAATAGTGAAGACTTCAACGCTATGAAATAACACATATGGAATCATGTAGTAACCAAAAAAGTGTTAAACAAATCAAAATATATTTGATATTTGAGATTCTTCAAATAGCCACCCTTTGCCTTGATGACAGCTTTGCACACTCTTGGCATTCTCTCAACCAGCTTCATGAGGTAGTCACCTGGAATGCATTTCAATTAACAAGTGTGCTTGAGCCAATCAGTTATGTTGTGACAAGGTAGAGGGGGTATACAGAAGATATCCCTATTTGGTAAAAGACCAAGTCCATATCCAGGTGAAGTTGGTTGAGAGAATGCCAAGAGTGTGCAAAGCTGTCATCAAGGCAAAGGGTGGCTATTTGAAGAATCTCAAATATATTTTGATTTGTTTAACACTTTTTTGGTTACTACATTATTCTATATGTGTTATTTCATAGTTTTGATGTCTTCACTATTATTCTACAATGTAGAAAATAGTAAAAATAAAGAAAAACCCTTGAATGAGTAGGTGTTCTAAAACTGTTGACCGGTAGTGTATAGCTAATATAATATATCTTTATTATAATTGGTTTGTGACATTTTACTCATGCTGGATCTAGTACTATAATTCAGTACAACATAATTAACACTGAAGCATCCATTTTGGTGCCTGTGGTTTAAAATGCCCATGATAAGGCAGCCACTCCTGGATGTTTACTTATCTTTTCAACAGGGGGACAAACAGACAAGACATTTCACTTGAGCCAGTCCCTGCTATGGAGTGTTCAAAAAGTGGATCAGCATGTGGAGTCTTTGAAAAAGGCTACATCCGCATTGTTAGTCACAATGTGTTCTATGCTGGAAGCTCTGAAAGCAACAGAAAATAATGGGCTGAATGGTCATCCTCTATTCTTTCTCCCCGTCAGGGTTCTCTTCTAGTGAGAAGATGACAGGTGTGTTCTCCTATGAAAGCTCCTATTTGGACTGGTGTGAGGCGAACTACAGGCACTCTGAACACATAGTGGAGTACTTCAACACTGTAAGTGAACATTATTTATTTCTTACAATATCCAGCTGAGATATACGCCTCTGTGCTTACTGTACCTTTTTAAAACTACATTGCAGTTCACTTGTCTAATTGTTGTATTGCATCTGTTCGAGGAGGACAATCATTTATGGCCACAATGATGACAGATATAGTGGACAGGTGCATCACTCACTGCATTACATTGTGAATCCCTCTTTTAGAACACTCCTTCCTGTTTCTCCAGATGAGCAGTCTGTTCTTCTTCGTGATCTCCCCCATCATGCTGTACCTGCTGCACCCCTACGCCAGGGAGAGAAACCTGGCTGTACACCTGGTCTGGATCATGATGATCTTTGTGGGTGTGTGTCTCAACAAACATCAGGCCAACCTTCATTAAGCTGTAACACCACTCCCAAGGTGGCCTCATCGGTCTGCTTTCAGTTCATTCTGAATTCCATAATAGCTCTTAACCTTTACCCCATAGATACAGGGTAGGGCCGTGGCTAGAGCCCATTTAGGAACGGGGCATTAATGTGTGTCCCCTCCCTACAGGTCTCTTCTCTCCCTACTTCCACATGACCCTGAGCTTCATGGGCCAGATGCTGGATGAGCTGTCCATCCTGTGGGTGCTGGGGCTCTGCTACACTCTGGTTCCCACGCAGGCTATTCCCACGCAGGCTATTCCCCTGCTTCATCAAGGACAGGTTGGTCACCATAACACCTGCTCAAGGCTTCTGTAGCCAAAACATTGTCTGTGAATACTGGAAGTAGCATGTACCATGTGTCGCCTGCCTGTCTCTATTCAATGTAGCCATGGGGCAGCGTCCATGTGTGTTCTCCCTGCTACAGGATCATGCGCCTGTTCTCTCTGTATGGAACAAACGGCAGTACGTACTGTAGGCTGTTAATAAGGCAGGAGACAATGACAGGATCTTTTTACAGGGCACGCCAGGTTGAAACAGAAGCCATGCTAAGCCAGGAGCCTGACAACCAGGCCAGGAGCAGCCTGCAGTGTATTATATTCACCAGCCAGTCGGAGAGAGGGGCTCCCTGGCTTTCTGAATGACTCTCCCATTAACACTGTGTTAATATTAAAGTAAAGGGTGGGAAAAGATGAATGCAATATTAATGAGAGTGTGAACATAATCCCAATTTGACTATAAAAAGGGCACCTGGTTCAATAGTCCCCATTGATTTACCTTCCAGTGTTTTCTGTGCTGCCGTGTGAATCCTGTCAACTGTCTTCAAGTTCATTGTGTGTCTCCTACACCCCACCCCTAACCCGGTCTCTCTCTCTCGCCCCCTGCAGGACGACTTTCTCCCGGCTGGTCATGGTGATGACTGTTGTCACCACCCTGTGCTCCTTTGTCAAACCCACTGCCAACGCCTACGTCCTCAACTGCTTTGCCTTCCACATCTACTCATTGGGTCTGGAGATGAAGATGTAAGGCAATACCTCCCATTAATGTACTGTACATTACTGTCTCTGGCTGTAGTTCACTGTCTGATAACTGCTTTCTGTCTATCTATCGCTCACTCTCATTCTCTTTCTTCCTCTATCTCTCTCGCTCTTTCTGTGTTTATCGCTCTGCTTTATTTTCCTCACTCACAGCTGTACTGACCAGAAGGTCATGGTTATGCTGGTCTGCTGTTGGCCTGTGGTTGATGGCAATCACATGTTGGATCAGTGGCCGTTTCGGATGCAGCCTCTGGCAAAAGCTCAACTTCTGCTACCTGCATGGCATCTGGTAAGAGTAGGGTAGAGGACAAAAACTAAACTGATGTGAATAGAAGTTAGATATAATATTCTCTTGATGTTGTGAATAATCATGAACAGACTGACGTGTCTATTCACTCTCTAGGCACATTGTGATTGTGATGGCTGTAGCCTACGCAAGCACCCTGATAGCCTACTTGGATGCCATCTATGAGATACCCTACTCCCTGCCAGGCCTTCAGTACTGGCCCAGTGACAACTGGGTCCTGGGCTTGCCTTACATCGTCCTGAAAGGAACCACCAAGACTCAGAAAATATGCTAGAGAACTTTCAACTTCTGCAAGAGACAACTTGATGGCTTTGGTGATAAAATGTGCTATGTAGTGCCATGCAAGTAAAACTGTAAAAAAGCTGTGCCTTTCGTTTTACTTAGCAGTGACTCAGTTTTGAGAAATGGTTGCAATTCATTAGATTGCTTCTTATTTGATATGATAGTAGAATCAACGCCACTCAGGTCATCAAGTTCGATGTTTGCATAGTATGTTTGGTGTATACGTGTGAGAGAATGAATGTGTGTATGTTTGTATGCATTTTGTGTTCATTGATTAATGCACTCATCTGTAATTTGAGTCCATATATGCATGGATATTCTCCACACATCATGTATTGTTGTTTTTTTGTATCCCTTTTTCGTGATATCCAAATTGGTAGTTACAGTCTTGTCCCATCGCTGCAACTCCCCTACGGACTCGAGAGAGGCGAAGGTCGAGAGCCATGTGTCCTCCGAAACATGGTCCTGCCAAGCCGCACTGCTTCTTGACACATTGCTTGCTTAACCCGGAAGCCAGCCGCACCAATGTGTCGGAGGAAACATCGTCCATCTGGCGACCAAAGTCAGCTTGCAGGTGCCCGGCCCGCCACAAGGAGGCGCCCAGCTGGCCAAACACTCCCCTAACCCAGACGACGCTGTGTGTCGCCTCATGGGTCTCCCGGTCATGGCCGGCTATGACACAGCCTGGGATCAAACCCGGGTCTGTAGTGATGCCTCAAGCACTGCGATGCAGTGCCTTAGACCGCTGCGCCACTCGGGAGTCCCTCGCACATCATGTTTTATAAAACCATTTTGTATTTATCTGTGTTTTGGTATGATAACATGATTAGATGTAGGGCTGAATCACAACCACAACATTTCAGGGTTAAAGGGCTTGTAGAGTTTGTTTATATAACCTATAACTTTACTTTTGTCACCCTTTTCAGGGATAATATAATATTATGTGTGAACTGAACTAAACTAATTAAGTTTAAGACATTTTATACAACCACATAAACATACAGTGGGGAAAAAAGTATTTAGTCAGCTACCAATTGTGCATGTTCTCCCACTTAAAAAGATGAGAGAGGCCTGTACATGTCAACTATGACAGACAAATTGAGAAGAAAAAAAATCCAGAAAATCACTTTGTAGGATTTTTTATGAATTTATTTGCAAATTATGGTGGAAAATAAGTATTTGGTCACCTACAAACAAGCAAGATTTCTGGCTCTCACAGACCTGTAACTTCTTCTTTAAGAGGCTCCTCTGTCCTCCACTCGTTACCTGTATTAATGGCACCTTGAACTTGTTATCAGTATAAAAGACACCTGTCCACAACCTCAAACAGTCACATTCCAAACTCCACTATGGCCAAGACCAAAGAGCTGTCAAAGGACACCAGAAACAAAATTGTAGACCTGCACCAGGCTGGGAAGACTGAATCTGCAATAGGTAAGCAGCTTGGTTTGAATAAATCAACTGTGGGAGCAATTATTAGGAAATGGAAGACATACAAGACCACTGATAATCTCCCTCGATCTGGGGCTCCACGCAAGATCTCACCCCGTGGGGTCAAAATGATCACAAGAACGGTGAGCAAAAATCCCAGAACCACACGGGGGGACCTAGTGAATGACCTGCAGAGAGCTGGGACCAAAGTAACAAAGCCTACCATCAGTAACACACTACGCCGCCAGGGACTCAAATCCTGCAGTGCCAGATGTGTCCCCCTGCTTAAGCCAGTACATGTCCAGGCCCGTCTGAAGTTTGCTAGAGTGCATTTGGATGATCCAGAAAAGGATTGGGAGAATGTCATATGGTCAGATGAAACCAAAATATAACTTTTTGGTAAAAACTCAACTCGTCGTGTTTGGAGGACAAAGAATGCTGAGTTGCATCCAAAGAACACCATACCTACTGTGAAGCATGGGGGTGGAAACATCATGCTTTGGGGCTGTTTTTCTGCAAAGGGACCAGGACGACTGATCCGTGTAAAGGAAAGAATGAATGGGGCCATGTATCGTGAGATTTTGAGTGAAAACCTCCTTCCATCAGCAAGGGCATTGAAGATGAAACGTGGCTGGGTCTTTCAGCATTACAATGATCCCAAACACACCGCCCGGGCAACGAAGGAGTGGCTTCGTAAGAAGCATTTCAAGGTCCTGGAGTGGCCTAGACAGTCTCCAGATCTCAACCCCCATAGAAAATCTTTGGAGGGAGTTGAAAGTCCGTGTTGCCCAGCGACAGCCCCAAAACATCACTGCTCTAGAGGAGATCTGCATGGAGGAATGGGCCAAAATACCAGCAACAGTGTGTGAAAACCTTGTGAAGACATACAGAAAACGTTTGACCTGTGTCATTGCCAACAAAGGGTATATAACTAAGTATTGAGAAACTTTTGTTATTGACCAAATACTTATTTTCCACCATAATTTGCAAATAAATTCATTAAAAATCCTACAATGTGATTTTCTGGGGAAAAAAATCTCATTTTGTCTGTCATAGTTGACGTGTACCTATGATGAAAATTACAGGCCTCTCATCTTTTTAAGTGGGAGAACATGCACAATTGGTGGCTGACTAAATACTTTTTTTCCCCACTGTAAATGTTTTTGTCTTGGTTCAGAGATCTTAAGATGTATTCATTTAAGTATTGGTTATCTCTCTCAGTTCCTCTCAAAGCATATTAGGATGTTATTACAGAAAATGTAAGAAGCATGTCAAGGTTTGTTATGTGTGGGTGTAATGACGCTCCAGGAGAGTGAGGATCCATTTGCAGTTTTATTACAAGCTTGGTCGTACAAACAGGGTCAATCGCCAGCAGACACAACAGTAGGGATAAGGCAACTCGTAATCCAGGTACAGGCATAAGGTCAGTGCAGGCAGCAAGCTACAACAATCAGTCCAGTAAAGAATATAGTCCAAGGCAGACAGCAAACAATCAAGGAGGGAAAAACAGTCCAGAGTAAATCCACGGGTAGACAGACACAGGCGAAAACGCACAGCAATGATCACCAGGGCTAACAAGACTTCGCAAAGAGAGAGAGTTAGAGAGCACCTAAATAGTCTACTGATGGGAGTCAGGTGCAACGGTAATCAGAGCCAGGTATGTGGGAAATGAAGTTCAGGGGTTTAATACTCAGGAGAGGGTTCCCTCTGGTGGTGAGCAGGAGGAACAGCGAGAGCCTCGTTTGTGACAGTGGGATTCTACCTCTATGAGATCAATCACATTTTTATATGAATAAGATTAACCATTACTGAATTAAATGCATTGATGAATGAGACATTTCTAAATATACTGAACAAAAATATAAACGCAACATGTAAAGTGTTGGTCCCATGTTTCATGAGCTGAAATAAAACATCCCAGACATTTTCCATACGCACAAAAAGCTTATTTCTCTCACATTTTGTGCACACATTTGTTTACATCCCTGTTAATTAGCATTTCTCCTTTGCCAAGATAATCCATCCACCTGACAGGTGTGGCATATTAAGAAGCTGATTAAACAGCATGACCATTACTCAGGTGCACCTTGTGCTGGGGACAATAAAAGGCCACTCTAAGATGTGCAGTTTTGTCACACAAGACAATGCCTCAGATATCTCAAGTTTTGACGGAGCATGCAATTGGCATGCTGACTGCAAGAATGTCCACCAGAGCTGTTGCCAGATAATTGAATGTTCATTTCTCCACAATAAGCCGCCTCCAACGTCGTTTTAGAGAATTTGGCAGTAAGTCCAACCGACCTCACAACCGCAGACCACGTGTAACCACGCCAGCCCAGGACCTCCACATCCGGCTTCTTACCTGTGGGATCGTCTGAGACCAAACACCCGGACAGCTGATGAAACTGAGGAGTATTTCTGTCTGTAATAAAGCCCTTTTGTTGGGAAAAACTCATTCTGATTAGCTGGGCCTGGCCCATGGCTGCGCCCCTGCCCAGTCATGTGAAATCCATAGATTAATAATAATAATATGCCATTTAGCAGACGCTTTTATCCAAAGCGACTTACAGTCATGCGTGCATACATTTTTGTGTATGGGTGGTCCTGGGGATCGAACCCACTACCTTGGCGTTACAAGCGCCGTGCTCTACCAGCTGAGCTACAGAGGACCACAGATTAGGGCCTAATGAATTTATTTCAATTGACTGATTTCCTTATATGAACTGTAACTTTGAACAATCTATTGAGCATCAGACATAATGCAAAGAAATTCATCTAGAAGGTTGAAACCTTTATATTTTTGCTACCTCTGCAGTGTTTTGTATCAGGATCATTGCTAAAAGGAAAATGAAAACCCACCAGAAATCCCCACTAAAGAAAATAAATGGAGTATGAACTAGAAATGTTTAATCATTTGGTACAGTGTAGACATTTTTTCAAAGCCCTATTCTTACCTGAAAGACGCAATAGATCTCTGACACAAAGAAATTGGGGCATGAACATGATATTCCTTAACTTTCAGCAGCAACAGTGACATCTAGTGTACAGATTAGAATATATTTGTATTTATTTTGTAAGCCCTGTAAAGTTGTAAATATGTAACAACCATAGACTTTATGTATGACTTACATATTGAGTAACAACAACCCTTATGAATGATCTATATGTGTGTCTGTGCGTTTGTACATTTTATACAATTCCATTGAAAACCCTTTCAGTGATGGCTTAATCAAACGTGGTGACCACTTCAATAGTGAAGAAGCAAAATAGATAGACTAAGTTACGTTTATATTGACAGCCAGGTGGGGGTTTCAAAAAGAATGATCCATGCCTCAAAGACTGGATCAGTGTGAGTGACACAGAGAGGCCAGGGCTGAGAGAGAGCTCTGACCCTCTGCCCAATAGCACACATCAAATTGTCCACCGCCACAGGCTACGCTGCAGAGTGCGTGCCTCTAGTCCCTGTGTCTCTGTGAGGCTATAGACGTCTTCTATTAGGAGCCATGCTGCTCTCTATTAACCATTGGAAATAGAGCCAGTACACCATCACATTTGTGGCAGCATAGAAAGCAGATTGTGTCTGTCATGATCTTTGCATTATGCTGCGCTGAAAGAAAAGTCAAGGGTCAGAGTTTGGAGGCCTCCTCCATCTGTGGCTGGTGGGATATAACTGTTGTTTTTATTCTGCCCTTTTCATGAACATATAGCAGTGGAAGTCATGGTCTCAAACTAAGCAAACACAGACATATTTGGTATTCTGATGTAGGCCCATTTGCAATGTCCTGCAGGTCTATGCAATGCTATGCTATGCAATGCTCAGTATTACCTTAAAGCAAAATATGATAGAACCTACCATCAGCAAAATCAAAGACGTTTTTAAATTTCACCCATTAGTAGAAAGCAATGCAATTAATTTTATGACTAATGTCAATGTCACCAATTGATTACAATTTAAATGTTTAAATGTCAATGATGTTTCAGTTTCAATTATGCTCCGCCTAAATAGACATACCCTAAAGTAACTGCTATTCATGTGTAATTACATGATTCTAACATGCAACAACTTGGTATATTTGGAAAGAAGACATCTGGGAGATTATAAGGAAATGATCAGAAGAAAGATAGGAGTTACATAGTTCAGAATACACAAGATCAAGCACACACAAAATAAACGTTTTTGCCAACTTTCATTGGCAAGCTATAAGTATATTATTGATTGCTAGAGCTGGAAACACATCAGATGGCTTCCACAACATGTGAACAATATCAGAAAATACAATGGGATTGATAGACTAGAACTAGAAACTAGAAATGGGCAGATGTTTTAGTAAGTGGTGTCAGGTGTGGTCACGGGACGTTTCCAAGTGTCCCTAAACCTCTCCAAAGTGGCATATGTCTGTAAATTAGATAATTCCAGTGGTATTACATATTTGCAATCCCTAAATGCTATTTGTTCAGTATTAAACACAATTTCTACCATATCAACCTCACTAAAACATTGTTGTGGTTTAATGGGGTATCCAGGGTACATTCAAGTGTCCTTTCAACCTCTGCAAAGTGTCCGAATGTGGTAATTGAACTGTTTTTGCACACTGGATGTGCCTAAAAGTTATTGTTCAGTATAAAAACTAAGTTTCTACAACAACAACAACCTCTCTACAACATTGTGGTGGTGTCGGGGGACATACAGGGTATATGGATGCCTACAGCGCATATGCAGGCATCATATTTTTGATGCGCAAAGATATAGTCACTTGGTGGACATTTGATGTTGCCATTAAGTCATACATCATCAGATAACATTGGCAATATGCTAGATTTGTTCCTACCAATCTAAGGATTAATTTGATATACGCCCCATGTAGCTATAGCTCAAACAGACCAAATCTAAGCTTACCTTGTAAGATGTTTGCTGTTTGGTGAAAACGTTGTGTAAAATAAACATTTGACTCTCGGGGATGGTGATCAATAAAGGTAGGTCACATGCTGACAAATAAGATATCCTCATGATCTGTGGAGTCCCTGCTTTCGGTGTGTATCAACGTATTCCGTGTTTATTTCGTTTACGCTTCACAACGCTAACCGGAACGTAGGTAGCAGCCATCTTGAAATGAGGTCATCGGCTCGGCCTGCCCGTTATAAATCTGTATACCCATATAGTAGTAAGTCATACCAAAGATTTGGAGGCACCGATCAATAGCCAATATACTCAGCTTTCCGCAGACACCCTGCTTTTGCATTAAGAGGCTACCGTTCTCATACTAGACTGAATTTAAAAAATAATAAATAGGGTCCCCAAATATGGGGACTTTACATTGAAGAGGTTTTAATTGGCATGCATGCACCTGGGTACATACAATTAAGGACAGGAACTCCTTTGGGAATATTTTCAATTGTGAGGAAATACACTGTTACTATATGTAACTTCTAATGAAATATGTGCATTCCACATTTGGACCAACATCTTTATTGCTTTACCTATTCCGACAAGCACCTTGTCAGTGAACAATTCGTTTTGCATGGCCCGGTGCCCCGGTTGAGTGGAGATTACACTTAAGGACCAATGGAATGGTATACAATTTGCAAACCCTGCTCATCCGAGGCACCGGGCTATGTAAAACGAACTCGCCCACTCGTAGACGCTACATAAAATACTTGAATTGTATTTGTCCCACCTCTGAAGTGCTACGGTTGGTGCAATACAAAAGGCTTAAAATGTAGCCTACCTGATTGGGTGAGAAAGCTTTCTGTTTTGGTTGCGTGCCAGTAGCCGTCTGGAAGGGGAGGGGTGCTGTCTGACTTCCGGTTTAGGCTGAAATTGACACACAATGAGGAGCAGGGAATAACCTCGCGAAACGCCGCTGTAAATAAATAACGTTAGAAGAATCACTGAAGCCACAGAATAATGGAGAATCAGGTAAAGTGACTTTTGTGCCCCCTCGTGAATCCTGAACTTTTAACCGAAAAAATACTAGAAGGCTGTGCCAGGGACAAGAATGAATGCCTGGTGCTCGAAAAAATCATGCTAATCGAACTCATAGTTGGCTAGCTAGCGACACTCGCATACATCGGTATTTGATGGCTAACGTTAGCCTAACTCAGCATTGCTAGCTAGCCACACAATCAGACGGGCACACAAAGGGATTTATTGCCTGCTTGTGTGTTATGGCCTTATATATTGAGAAAGTAAGATGTATAACTTACTCCTTACCGGGTTCATAACCTAATTTAGCACGAGCTACTACCTGCTAGGGTTCTCGGCCCTTCGCTAGCTACGTAAATAGCTGCTACAAGACGCCGGTGGAAAGGATTGCTCTTTCCAGGTCTGGGTGGAGGGGAGGGGAGGGAAGGAGGGGTGTGTATCTAGCGGCGACGAATTGGAATTGAAAAGCGGGAATTACATCACCAGTTTAAAGGCAAAGATTCTGTACTGATGAAGATATTTGAAAATCCTAGACATACAAATTGTGTAACAGCTATCTGGATACTGTGGTTGGTTGGGGGGAAAGCTATGGAACGTCCATGCATGTCCACATTGTCTTAGTAGGCCATCTTATCTTTTTCAAATATCATAACAGTAACTCTGACCCGCTGTTACTCTAGCTAGGTAGGAGTTTTCATGCTCATCATGATAACGCAAACTCTATTTCCATATCAAAGTGACTCATAGAATCCACTTGTGGGAACATGTCACTGTCCGGTGTTACCCCCTTTGAAGCATGCAAACAGTGTAATTCCGTGACGACAAGGAAGGACTAATCGTTTTATCCGGTTTAACCCAATTACTCAATGGCAAACAATACAAAACTGTACACCATCAACAACCATGAAACACCTAAGGACATACTAATTGTATTTTTGTGCTTTTCAAGTTTTGTTTGTATGGGATGTAGACTTTTTTTATAAATAAACGTATGTCTAAAATCTAGACCATCACAAATTGTTTTTTTGCTAAATGCCCACTGGCTACATGCCTTATTTCTGGAAATGTCATAAAGAATACTGATGTTCGTTGTTGTGCACCATGACGTCTAGTCTGTACTCTATCATTGTACGATTTGTGCCATATCATGAAATCACAGTTCAGTTCACAATAATGCACCAGAGATGGTTTTATAATTGGAGTATACTGGAGTGTGATCTCTGTAAGGGCTGTGGTGTCTGGTGGGCCTGCCCACCTGTACAGAGCTCAAAGTGCTGCAGGTGTGTCCTGTTGTGGTCTGTTGATAGAGTAGTCTGTTGTCTTCGAGCAGCGAGAAGCAGGTTGTTTTCAGAGGGAGCGCAGCAACATTTGCCAATTTTAATTTTTTGTCTGTGTGCCTCATCAAAGGAGACTTTCAGATGATTTTTCCCTTAGTGGAGATTAGGCCTAATTTAGTCATGAGGGGTGTTATTTTCATGGCACGTGTGGGTTCATTGTTGTGAGAGCCTGCTTGTCTGCGAAGTAGGGCATTTCCCTTCAGAATATCCATTTTAGATGGGGGCTCAATGTATTTTTTTATCTCTCTGTTGTGGCAGGGAAGTGAACCAAATTAAGTTACTGAACGTCATTCTGTCTCCATAAATGTTTCAAATGAATCAAGAATCTTTATTCCGTGAGCATCAGGGTAGACGGTGCTCTTGTCTTTTTCCTCGAGTCATTGTCAATGCCAACCATCACGGACCTATTTTGTTTGTGATAATCTCAGTGTATGAATGGGGTCGTCTCTGAGCTGTATTTGGTGATGCCAGTAATCCTGGGGAGCTGGTTGGTCGATGGGGAGGGGCTCAATGGCTGCTGCGCTGAACCAGGGTGTGGTGGCGTCTGGAGTTTAAGGGCATTACTGCCACAGAATGGCCGGGCAAGACGCCAGGGCTGGGTGTGTGTGAGGCTCAGTCCCAGACCAACTCATCTCAATCCTGTCCCCTAATCCCTCCACTCAGTCACAGCTCACGAGCACTGTGGAGAGAAGGCGCCAAATCCCCACATTCTTCAGGCCTGGACATAAAGTGCCTTTTCTGTCCCCTTGTCCCTCTCTCTCTTTTCCCAATTCCTCTTTAGTAGCTGCCCCCCCACACAATCCCTCTTTAGTAGCTGTCCCTCCCCCACAATCCCTCTTTAGTAGCTGTCCCTCCTCCCCCCACAATCCCTCTTTAGTAGCTGTCCCTCCCCCCACAATTCCTCTTTAGTAGCTGTCCCTCCCCCCACAATCCCTCTTTAGTAGCTGTCCCTCCCCCCACAATCCCTCTTTAGTAGCTGTCCCCCTCCCCCCACAATTCCTCTTTAGTAGCTGTTTTCCCCCCACAATCCCTCTTTAGTAGCTGTCCCTCCCCCCACAATTCCTCTTTAGTAGCTGTCCCTCCCCCCACAATCCCTCTTTAGTAGCTGTCCCTCCCCCCACAATCCCTCTTTAGTAGCTGTCCCCCTCCCCCCACAATTCCTCTTTAGTAGCTGTCCCTCCCCCACAATCCCTCTTTAGTAGCTGTCCCTCCTCCCCCCACAATCCCTCTTTAGTAGCTGCCCCTCCCCCACAATCCCTCTTTAGTAGCTGCCCCTCCCCCCACAATCCCTCTTTAGCAGCTGCCCCTCCCCCCACAATCCCTCTTTAGTAGCTGTCCCTCCCCCCCACAATCCCTCTTTAGTAGCTGTCCCTCCCTCCACAATCTCTCTTTAGTAGCTGCCCCTCCCCCCACAATCCCTCTTTAGTAGCTGTCCCTCCCCTCTCCCCCCACAATCCCTCTTTAGTAGCTGCCCCTCCCCCCACAATCCCTCTTTAGTAGCTGCCCCTCCCCCCACAATCCCTCTTTAGTAGCTGTCCCTCCCCCCCACAATCCCTCTTTAGTAGCTGTCCCTCCCCCCACAATCCCTCTTTAGTAGCTGTCCCTCCCCCCACAATCCCTCTTTAGTAGCTGCCCCTCCCCCCACAATCCCTCTTTAGTAGCTGCCCCTCCCCCCCACAATCCCTCTTTAGTAGCTGTCCCTCCCCCCACAATCCCTCTTTAGTAGCTGTCCCTCCCCCCACAATCCCTCTTTAGTAGCTGTCCCCCCCCACAATCCCTATTTAGTAGCTGTCCCCCCCCCCACAATCCCTCTTTAGTAGCTGTCCCTCCCCCCCCCCCCACAATCCCTCTTTAGTAGCTGTCCCTCCCCCCAATCCCTCTTTAGTAGCTGTCCCTCCCCCCAATCCCTCTTTAGTAGCTGTCCCTCCCCCAAAATCTCTTTAGTAGCTGTCCCCCCCACAATCCCTCTTTAGTAGCTGTCCCTCCCCCCTCCCCCCATCCCTCTTTAGTAGCTGTCCCCCCCCCCCAATCCCTCTTTAGTAGCTGTCCCTCCCCCCAATTCCTCTTTAGTAGCTGTCCCTCCCCCCAAATTCCTCTTTAGTAGCTGTCCCCCCCCACAATCCCTCTTTAGTAGCTGTCCCCCCCCACAATCCCTCTTTAGTAGCTGTCCCTCCCCCCAATCCCTCTTTAGTAGCTGTCCCTCCCCCCCCAGTCCCTCTTTAGTAGCTGTCCCTCCCCCCCAATCCCTCTTTAGTAGCTGTCCCTCCCCCAATCCCTCTTTAGTAGCTGTCCCTCCCCCTCAATCCCTCTTTAGTAGCTGTCCCTCCCCCCAATCCCTCTTTAGTAGCTGTCCCGATCGCTGCAGCATGTCATTTGGATGTCCGTCCAACTACTATCATTGTTCTCGGTAACGAATCACAGTCCGTGTAGTTTCTGATGTGACCATCCCAGAAAAACAAACCTTTTTGAAATTGTAGTATCAAATAATTGTAATTTCCATAAACTAAACTATTTCCTATCTTAGCTACTAACTTGCGATGAGTGATCAATTTCAGGTGCTAATAGCTTTTTTTGTATGTCTGACCTTGTCTCTGTGTCTGCAGTGCACAGTGCAGGTGAAGCTGGAGCTAGGACACCGAGCCCAGTTGAGAAAGAAGGTGACCTCGGAGGGCTTCACCCATGACTGGATGGTGTTTGTGCGAGGGCCTGAGACGGGGGACATACAACACTTTGTGGAGAAGGTCGTCTTCCGGCTGCACGAGAGCTTCCCCAAACCCAAGAGAGGTGGGTCGGACAAAACAAACTTGCAACAACAACACTTGCTCGTGCGCAAACACACACACACACACACAAACCTGGCTGAAACTGGTTCTATGATTACTTTGTTTGTTTTTGTCTGGGGAGGGGAGAGGGGATTCACTAGGGATGTAACAATTCACTGATACGCATCGGTCCCCGATTCAAATGTTTAAGATAGAAGTGCATCGGTCCATGGACCCTGAACCGATCCAAATGCAGCATGCATAGGTCAGAAAATCGACTAAAACGTTATGAATCACCAGCTCCTACATTTTTTTGCTCGTTACATTCTTTCTACCTTCTGAAAATACCTCATATTTTGTGACAACTGATGCGTCCTCTCCTTCGGTGTCGAACTGCATGTAACTGTGTTGACAGTCATTGATCTAGAAGTAATTTTGCATTCCGAACAACCCCAGACAATATCAATAGCCTAGTCAAACTGTGCGCTGTGCCCAGCTTTGCACGCTGACCAACGCGAGGTAGGTGGCCTGTTCCTGATCTTGCACATCTGCGCGGCACCTTCAGCATTGAAATGATAAAATGGCTAGTGTGATATTAAGCGTTATTAGTTTAGTGCCAAACTATGTAATTTCCTAGGTTACTGTTAGCTATGCACTGTTGGAAATGGTGTTTTACCCAAGTAAGCTACTGGAGAGACATCTCTCATCTGGCTATACCTGCTGAACAAGGCGTACAATATAATTTATTTTGATTGTTCATGTTCACCATCAGCAATATTTTTGGTAGTTTTGCTTTAAAAATTCAGTGTATATGGTCATTTTTAGATATACATGGTACATTTGATAATTTCAAAATGAGGACATTCATCACCTTTGTGAGGCGCACTGCATGGCCGACGTGAGAGGAGAAGAGAAGATCTCTCAGTTAAAAATGTCCAAACGGTCAAAACCATTTGATTTTGAGATGGGGCTGAAATCCAAAGTTGTGCTAGCTATATATTCATTGGCTATGTCATTGCTAATTTGTAAACGATAAATATTGATGCATTACTAGCTCACACTTAATCTGCAAAAAATGCAAGTTAATTAGTGGGTGATGGGGATTTCAGAACCAAAGTTTGGGGGGGGGATTCACCTTGGATTCACCTTGACAACAGTTTAAATCAATATTGTAAAATGTATTCTGCGGTAGCGTGTAGTGCAAACACACAAGGCCTACAGAGGGTTACCTACTACATCAAACATGCATGTTGCTCGGTCAGATTTTGTCCATTCGTGCTGAACGTCAATAAACATTATGTCTTCTATGGTGTACTCCAGACCAGGCACATCTCTCCTCATTAAGTCACTGCAAATCTTTGTGTCACTGTCCACAGTCATTATGGTTATTGCACATTATTGCTCCCATAAGCTTTTACCTTCAGGTTGTAATGACTGGCTCTCTATGGGAGGCTGGAGCTAGTTCACCATTAGCCTTCTAGCAATGGCCATTGATGTTATCCTCCTGAATGTATGTTGATGCTGTGCCGGTGTTGTTTCTGCAGTATGCAAGGAGCCACCATACAAAGTGGAGGAGTCGGGCTACGCTGGGTTCCTCATGCCCATCGAGGTCTACTTCAAGAACAAGGTGAGAGCTCCGTCAGAGCCTCTGTAATGGTACTATGTTAACAGTGTCAATCTATCCCTCAGGATATGGGCCACTGTTACGTGATTCCTAATGGATTAGAGTTCCTCTGGTGCTCTAGGCCTTTTCCTGAAATCAAATCTGATATAGTTCTCCTACAATGGCTTGTTTATATTAACCGGCACAATCTGAATAAGATGGGTGTTTTTCTGAGGGTCGTTGGTCAATATTCATGTCATTTGGTTGGTATTCAACATGCGCGCATGTGTCTGTTGTTTAATTTCCTCAATGGTTCATGTTCTGCTTTTAGTCTGTCATGTGACAGTATTTGTGTGGGTGTCGACACCAGGTTTAGGTGCATGTGATACTGGGGCTGTGTGTGGTGACACTGGTCATGCTGGTAGTGGGCCTTTGGCTGCTGGTCTGGCTGGTGTCTTGTCAGCTGTCTCTGTCTGGCTGCAACTCCTCTTCATGTCACTGTAGCGCCTGTTTTAAAAAGGCCTTACGTTTATCTGGTATGTCTGCTGTGAATGTTTTTACTGTGTCCTGTATCTGTAACCCTATGACTCCTGGCATGATCTGAAAGTGGCGGGTGATCAGAAAGAATCCACTTGTTTACCAAAATGTCATACTGTTTGCTGAAGTTCTCTCCCAATGTGGAATGTTAGCGCTTATCAGAGTGTGCACTCCAGGCATGCCTCTTATTGACTTGGTCGGGGAATCGCTTATTCTTACTGTTAGCTGATAATATTCGGATAAGGGCTTAACAGGGCTCGGTGGCGCTGGGCTAATTAGATATGTGAATTCATTATTATTTACAGGAGGAGCCCAAGAAGGTGTGCTTCAACTATGACCTCTTCCTGAACCTGGAGGGGAACCCCCCTGTCAATCACCTGCGCTGTGAAAAGCTCACCTTTAACAACCCCACCCGGGAGTTCAGACGCAAGTTGGTCAAGGCTGGAGGGGTGAGCTGGGGATGGGGTACAGGGTGGATGTGGGATTGGTTGGAATAAGTGGGAAATGGAATGGCAAGAGGGAACATTGTCTGTGTTTCAGGGTTGAATTGAATTCAAACAATTAATTGGAATTGGCCACACCCCACAGGAAGCAGAATTTGAATTGAAGGAAGTAGAATTTAATTCAAACCAATTCAACTAACACATGAAACATGAAAGTCTCATTCATTTGACAAATATTTTATCAAAAGGAAATGTCACTTATTAATGCAAAGAATACACATACCATTTCACATATTAGTTTGATTATAACTCAGATGTCAAACAGTATTTTCTTTGTCATGAGATGTTAGATTGTTTTCTTCCATACTGCAGTGTTTGATGTAATGAATTCTGGGAAATGTATTCTGATATTGAAAAACATTAAGGGAATTATGAATGGTTATAGACAACCCACAACATGATCTTAGAATATTTTCAGACCACTTTAATTATTTAAAATTGTTTTAGGACAATGAGTTTAAAAAATGAAATGTTATGCTTCAACCTTATACTACATGGTATTGATAACCAAACATGATGTAAAATAAACATTTCTATGGTGATGTGTAGAAAAAATAAGCAATTTCTACTAATTAAAGAGCAAATCGCAACTCAATTCTGAATTGACCCCAACCCTGGTGTGTTTGTTCTCACTCTTCTCCCTGTTTGTCTCTCTCTCAGGTCATGGTGGTGCCTGAAGGGGCGGAGGCGGTGTCGAGGCCCAGTCCAGACTACCCCATGCTCCCCACCATCCCACTGTCTGCCTTCTCAGACCCCAAGAAGACCAAGACCTCCCATGGATCAAAGGTTAGCAGCACTTCTTAGCCTAGTACACTGATAAGAAAGGAGTAGGAATCTGTATAGTATTGCTCAACCAGTCAATACAGCATAGGGTAGGGAGAATAGGAGAGTAGAGTACAGTTGAGATAAGGGACAGGAAACCTGTGTGTGTCTTCCCCCCCCAGTCTAATCATATAATGGGATCCTTTCATTAATTCAGCTGGACTTCTGCTGCCTACTCTAGGTCACAGATGATCCCAAATACACCTGCATGATTACAAACATCCAATCCTGGTTTTGCATTTACCGCTCTGTTGAATTATCATAGTATCAACATGGACGATCAATGTTCTGCGTATGGATACGTGCATGCATGTTGTGCAGAGTATGTGAGCGGAGTTGAGCTGCCGCTCCATTTATTAAAATCACAATTTAACCAACACCCATCTATTTTTGTGACTACCTGGACCTACCATTTTGGTTTTGAAGTATTTAAACCAAACCATATGATTTGAATGAAAAGTATTTTGACAAACATGAAACGGTGAATGTAAGAAGCGCACATTGTATAAATAGGCTACATGTCATATTAAACAGCATATAAACACTCTAAATAGGTCAGGAGCCAGACAGGGAGCCTAAGAAGGAACGGAAATGAATTATTTAGGCTATATTATTTCAAGGCTATAGCCTACAAAGAAATACATTGTGAAGCATTTGCGAGTGCAACACACTAAGGTAAGGAGTCAGGGACATTAAGCGCTCAGCATTTAAACAACGTTTCGTAGTATTAAATCATTATAGTCTATAAATTGGTTATATTGGCTGTGACTTACTTAGAATTAAATACAAATTAAATGGAAAATGCCTTATTAGGCTCAGTCTACTGAGCTCCTGAGTGGCGCAGTGGTCTAAGGCACTGCATCGCAGTGCTAACTGTGCCACTAGAGATCCTGGTTCGAATCCAGGCTCTGTCGTAGCCGGCCGCGACCGGGAGACTCATGGGCGGCGCACAATTGGCCCAGCGTCGTCCAGGGTAGGGGAGGGAATGGCCGGCAGGGATGTAGCTCAGTTGATAGAGTATGGCGTTTGCAACGCCAGGGTTGTGGGTTCGATTCCCATGGGGGGCCAGTATAAATTTTTAAAATAAAAAATATGTATTCACTAACTGTAAGTCGCTCTGGATAAGAGCGTCTGCTAAATGACATAAATGTAATGTAAAACGTAAATGTCTACAGTGCCTTTTGAATTCAAACACCAGTTTGGCCAGAGTCTGTAGCTTCAAGCTCATGCGATGGTGCCTGGAGAGCAGGCCAGCAGTGGAGAATATCCTCTCCGCGCTTGCAAAGCTACTGGGGATGCTAAACACACTTTTGGCCATTCTTGCCAGGCTGGGCAGGGATGCAGAGTTTTTATTTAAAAAAAATATATATATATATATTGGCCTGGCATATTCCAATTTACAAGAAGCTTTCTGTTTTGATTGGGTTATTTTGCCTAAACCTTTAGGCCTACATATATACAGTGAGGGAAAAACGTATTTGATCCCCTGCTGATTTTGTACGTTTGCCCACTGACAAAGAAATGATCAGTCTATAATTTTAATGGTAGGTTTATTTGAACAGTGAGAGACAGAATAACAACAAAATAATCCAGAAAAACGCATGTAAAATTTTTTTATAAATTGATTTGCATTTTAATGAGGGAAATAAGTATTTGACCTCTCTGCAAAACATGACTTAGTACTTGGTGGCAAAACCCTTGTCGGCAATCACAGAGGTCAGACGTTTCTTGTAGTTGCCCACCAGGTTTGCACACATCTCAGGAGGGATTTTGTTCCACTCCTCTTTGCAGATCTTCTCCAAGTCATTAAGGTTTCGAGGCTGATGTTTGGCAACTCGAACCTTCAGCTCCCTCCATGGATTTTCTATGGGAATAAGGTCTGGAGACTGGCTAGCCCACTCCAGGACCTTAATGTGCTTCTTCTTCAGCCACTCCTTTGTTGCCTTGGCCGTGTGTTTTGGGTCATTGTCATGCTTGAATACCCATCCACGACCCATTTTCAATGCCCTGGCTGAGGGAAGGAGGTTCTCAACCAAGATTTGACGGTACATGGCCCCGTCCATCGTCCCTTTGATGCGGTGAAGTTGTCCTGTCCCCTTAGCAGAAAAAACTACCAAAGCATAATGTTTCCACCTCCATGTTTGACGGTGGGGATGGTGTTCTTGGGGTCATAGGCAGAATTCCTCCTCCTCCAAACACAGCGAGTTGAGTTGATGCCAAAGAGCTCGATTTTGGTCTCATCTGACCACAACACTTTCACCCAGTTCTCCTCTGAATCATTCAGATGTTCATTGGCAAACTTCAGACGACCCTGTATATGTGCTTTCTTGAGCGGGGGACCTTGCGGGCGCTGCAGGATTCAGTCCTTCACGGCGTAGTGTGTTACCAATTGTTTTCTTGGTGACTATGGTTCCAGCTGCCTTGAGATCATTGACAAGATCCTCCCGTGTAGTTCTGGGCTGATTCCTTACCGTTCTCATGATCATTGCAACTCCACGAGGTGAGATCTTGCATGGAGCCCCAGGCCGAGGAGATTGACAGTTCTTTTGTGTTTCTTCTATTTGCGAATAATCGCACCAACTGTTGTCACCTTCTCACCAAGCTGCTTGGCGATGGTCTTGTAGCCCATTCCAGCCTTGTGTAGGTCTACAATCTTGTCCCTGACATCCTTGGAGAGCTCTTTGGTCTTGGCCATGGTGGAGAGTTTGGAATCTGATTGATTTATTGCTTCTGTGGACAGGTGTCTTTTATACAGGTAACAAACTGAGATTAGGAGCACTCCCTTTAAGAGTGTGCTCCTAATCTCAGCTCGTTACCTGTATAAAAGACACCTGGGAGCCAGAAATCTTTCTGATTGAGAGGGGGTCAAATACTTCTTTCCCTCATTAAAATGCAAATCAATTTATAACATTTTTGACATGCGTTTTTTCTGGATTTATTTGTTGTTATTCTGTCTCTCACTGTTCAAATAAACCTACCATTAAAATTATAGACTGATCATTTATTTGTCAGTTGGCAAACGTACAAAATCAGCAGGGGATCAAATACTTTTTTCCCTCACTGTATGTATGTATGTATGTATGTATGTATGTATGTGTGTGTGTGTGTGTGTGTGTATATATGTGTATATATATGTGTAGGCCTAAAGGTTTAGGCAAAATAACCCAATCAAAACAGAAAGCTTCTTGTAAGTTGGAATATGCCAGGCCAATTGGGCCAAAATCAATGATGGCCAAATGTATAGATAATATAACAAAAATAAAGGATCTCTTTTAAGAGATCTGATTTTTTTGTATATAAATAATTTGCTACAATGACACACTTAATTAGCTACCCACCTCGTTCCTTTCTTTTAGCATGTGCATGTAGTAACTACACCATCATGCTTTCGGGTTATGTGTCTTTTCAGAAGCACAATTATTCTTTATTTGTGGACATTACATCACCGAACTCCCTCTTGCTCTTGGTCCTTATCTTTGTAAGTCACCTTGATTTTTCACCTGTGTGTTTTATCAGTTTCTTTATGAAAATATTTAGTGAACTCCATGACAGTAGCTAAAGCAAGGGGCTATAGCAGCACACAAGTAGACTACAAATGCATGCTGGGCCGGGCATGCCCTGAGCTGGTGAAATGAGCGCTATTGGAGCAGGCGGGAAGGCCGACGCTCTAGCCTTTGGGAATCTCGCTCCAGTCAAATTGGGGACGTTCCTCGCTCCAGCTCCGCTCACATACTCTGATGTTGTGGAATGATAAGGATCACAGGAGGTGAATGGCAGTCCTTCAGTGGGCCTTTGGCTAAGTGCATTGACAGTGGAGTGATTGTCATAGTGATGGATCTGCTCAGGTATGATGCTCCCACTCAGATCTTTCTTTGCTGACAATCAAGAAATAGGTGGCGGAGCACCTGAGTGAATGGACCATACTTATCTTTATTATATATATTTACAGCCCAGCACCTAATTGAATAGGGATGTGAGTTTGATATCATGTGTAATTGTCCCTGTTTTTAGGAGCCCAGTAAAGAGGGCAGTGGAGGCAGCAATAAAGGGCCGAAGTCCCACAAGCTGACCAAGGAGCACCGCGAACGCCCCCGTAAAGACTCTGAGAGCAAGGCGGGGTCCAAGGGCGACAGCGACCGCGACGGGGGAGGAGGAATCAGCAGCAAGTGCGCCCGCGAGCCCTCCTCTTCCTCCTCTTCCAAGAAGCCAGCAGAGATCAAAGTCAAAGATGAGGGCAAGGTCCTTCCCAAGGCCGCCTTCAAAGAGCCCAAACTCACCCTGAAGGAGGCCAAGATGGAGGGCATGTCCCCCAAAGGAGGGGGGGGAGGGGGTGGTGGGGGAGGAGGAGGAGGGGGCCCGCTGGAGTCCAAAGGCCCCGGGAAGCGGCCTTCCACCGTGGAGTCTCCCAAACCCAGTGCCAAGAAGCAGAAGAAGAGCAGCTCAGAGGGCTCTAAAGGGGCAGCTGCAGTGGCCTTCACCGGAGCCTCTCCCCGGGTCTCCTCGTCGTCTGCAGCCGCCCCTGGCTTCCCAGAGAAGAAACCCCCCAAGGAGGGTCGCTGGCCCAAGGGCAGCAAGGCCGACACTCAGGAGGTCAAGGAGCCCAAGAAGCTGCCTGAGTCTGACGAGTCCAACTCTGAGGATGAAGCCTCGTCCAAATCAGAGCAGTCAGCCCCCTCCAGTCCTTCTAACTCCAGCTCCAGCTCTGATTCCAGCTCAGAATCTGACTTTGAGCCTGGACAGAAACAAGGCCAAGGTAAGCCTATCATTCTCTAGACAGATAACATGGAATTTACACATCCACTGGAGAGGACATTCTGACACATTGGATGTCTTTAGGGGGCCTGGTTTGTGCTTTAATGTAGGAATAGTACTGTGGATTTAGCAAGTGTTCTCTGTTGACGGTGTGTACATCTACTCTAGGCCCGCTGCGCTCTATGGTGGAGGACCTACAGTCAGAGGAGTCAGATGACGACAGCAGCTCAGAGGAAGGGACGCCTGTCAAGACCAACCCGCCCAACCGTGACTCACGGTCAGTCTCTCTCAATTTCTCTCAATTTCTCACTCTTTACCTTACTGTGTCATAGACCTCTGATGCTTCTGTAGTTAGGTCATTTTCACCAGTTAGTCTACTGATGTTTGTGGCACTTATGAAACACATCTCTAGCAAATAAGCACATATGTGTGTTGGCCGTTCTTTATAGGTGTTACAGTTTGTCGAAGGAAATCTTTAAAGATTTTAATAATTTGAGCTGCAAACACTGATTGGAGTTGTTGATCCTTTTACAAAACATGTGTGTCCACCCACCACCTACATACACAGGCTCCCTGTGCTAAATAGCTTTCTGCCTTTCTGACCTTTGCCCTCCTGTTCCCTGTCAGACTGAGCCTGGACAGCGAGAGTGACAGCAGTGACGGCTCGCACCGCCCCAGTCGAGACCCGGTGCCGCCTCCACAGAAACACAGCTCCTCCAATAACAAGGTAAAACACAGCTCCTCCAATAACGAGGTAAAACACAGCTCCTCCAATAACAAGGTAAAACATGGCTCCTCCAATAACAAGGTAAAACACAGCTCCTCCAATAACGAGGTAAAACACAGCTCCTCCAATAACGAGGTAAAACACAGCTCCTCCAATAACAAGGTAAAACATGGCTCCTCCAATAACAAGGTAAAACACAGCTCCTCCAATAACAAGGTAAAACACAGCTCCTCCAATAACAAGGTAAAACACGGCTCCTCCAATAACAAGGTAAAACACGGCTCCTCCAATAACAAGGTAAAACACGGCTCCTCCAATAACAAGGTAAAACACAGCTCCTCCAATAACAAGGTAAAACACAGCTCCTCCAATAACAAGGTAAAACACGGCTCCTCCAATAACAAGGTAAAACACGGCTCCTCCAATAACAAGGTAAAACACGGCTCCTCCAATAACAAGGTAAAACACGGCTCCTCCAATAACAAGGTAAAACACGGCTCCTCCAATAACAAGGTAAAACACGGCTCCTCCAATAACGAGGTAAAACACGGCTCCTCCAATAACAAGGTAAAACACGGCTCCTCCAATAACAAGGTAAAACACGGCTCCTCCAATAACAAGGTAAAACACGGCTCCTCCAATAACGAGGTAAAACACGGCTCCTCCAATAACAAGGTAAAACACGGCTCCTCCAATAACAAGGTAAAACACGGCTCCTCCAATAACAAGGTAAAACACGGCTCCTCCAATAACGAGGTAAAACACGGCTCCTCCAATAACAAGGTAAAACACGGCTCCTCCAATAACGAGGTAAAACACGGCTCCTCCAATAACGAGGTAAAACACGGCTCCTCCAATAACGAGGTAAAACACGGCTCCTCCAATAACGAGGTAAAACACGGCTCCTCCAATAACAAGGTAAAACACGGCTCCTCCAATAACGAGGTAAAACACGGCTCCTCCAATAACGAGGTAAAACACGGCTCCTCCAATAACAAGGTAAAACACGGCTCCTCCAATAACAAGGTAAAACACGGCTCCTCCAATAACAAGGTAAAACACGGCTCCTCTAATCTCTTCCAGGACTGGACTGTTTTCTCCATCTCCATTGTCACTCCAGATTTCTATCTCTATTTTCTCTCCTCTGACAAAAGCCCCATCATTAAATTCACACACAGAATTGTAGATAATTTTTGCATTGTAATTTCAGAAAATGTCCATAATATACAGTTGAAGTCGGAAGTTTACATACACCTTAGCCGAAAACATTTAAACTCAGTTTTTCACAATTCCTGACATTTAATCCTAGTAAAAAATTCCCTGTCTTAGGTCAGTTAGGATCACCACTTTATTTTAAGAATGTGAAATGTCAGAATAATAGTAGAGGGAATTATTTCTTTCAGCTTTTATTTCTTTCATCACATTCCCAGTGGGTCAGAAGTTTACATACACTTAATCAGTATTTGGTAGCGTTGCCTTTAAATTGTTTAACTTGGGTCAAACATTTCGGGTAGCCTTACACAAGCTTCCCACAATAAGTTGGGTGAATTTTGGCCCATTCCTCCTGACAGAGCTGGTGTAACTGAGTCAGGTTTGTAGGCCTCCTTGCTCGCACATGCTTTTTCAGTTCTGCCCACAAACTTTCTATAGGATTGAGGTCAGGGCTTTGTGATGGCCACTCCAATACCTTGACTTTGTTGTCCTTAAGCCATTTTGCCACAACTTTGGAAGTATGCTTGGGGTCATTGTCCATTTGGAAGACCCATTTGCGACCATGCTTTAACTTCCTGACTGATGTCTTGAGATGTTGCTTCAATATATCCAAATAATTTTCCTTCCTCATGATGCCATCTATTTTGTGAAGTGCACCAGTCCCTCCTACAGCAAAGCACCCCCACAGCATGATGCTGCCACCCCCGTGCTTCATGGTTGGGATGGTGTTCTTCGGCTTGCAAGCCCCCCCATCCTCCAAACATAACGATGGTCATTATGGCCAAACAGTTCTATTTTTGTTTCGTCAGACCAGAGGACATTTCTCCAAAAAGTGCGATCTTTGTCCCCATGTGCAGTTGCAAAGCGTAGTCTGGCTTTTTTTATGGTGGTTTTGGAGCAGTGGCTTCTTCCAGGTTGAGCGGCCAGATATAGATCATTTTGTACCTGTTTCCTCCAGCATCTTCACAAGGTCCTTTGCTGTTGTTCTGGGATTGATTTGCACTTTTCGCACCAAAGTACGTTCATCTCTAGGAGACAGAACGCATCTGCTTCTTGAGCGGTATGACGGCTGCGTGGTCCCATGGTGTTTATACTTGCGTACTATTGTTTGTACAGATGAACGTGGTACCTTCAGGCGTTTGGAAATTGCTCCCAAGGATGAACCAGACTTGTGGAGGTCTACAATTTTTTTTCTGAGGTCTTGGCTGATTTCTTTTGATTTTCCCATGATGTCAAGCAAAGAGGCACTGAGTTTGAAGGTAGGCCTTGAAATACATCCACAGGTACACCTCCAATTGACTCAAATGATGTCAATTAGCCTATCAGAAGCTTCTAAAGCCATTACATAATTTTCTGGAATTTTCCAAGCTGTTTAAAGGCACAGTCAACTTAGTGTATGTAAACTTCTGACCCACTGGAATTGTGATACAGTGAATTATAAGTTAAATAATCTGTCTGTAAACAATTGTTGGAAAAATTACTTGTGTCAAAGTAGATGTCCTAAACGACTTGCCAAAACTATAGTTTGTTAACAAGAAATGTGTGGAGTGGTTGAAAAACAAGTTTTAATGACTCCAACCTAAGTGTATGTAAACTTCTGACTTCAACTTTATCTGCCGCTAATAGTGGATGCCGCTCCGGCGGGAGAAATCAATAGGCAAATATCACTGCCAATCACAACACTGGCGGGTAAGTAGTACTGTGAAACACTATAATTCCACTATTAGCGGCAGATATATTATGGACATTGTCATAAGTTACAATGCAAAAATGCAATAAAGTTATATGTGATAATTTCTCCTGCAAACAGGTATACCTCTACAAATGTACTTTGTTGACGTTTGGGTTATTACCAGTAGTTATCATTGATGGCTAAGCAGTGGGTTTTTTTTATTCCTAGCACCACAACAGAAAACTGTGGTGGTGTGTTTAATATTTGCTCTCCTAAAGCACCATCCTTCCCATTCTGATCTCTGTTTATCTGCTTTCCCCTCTGTCCTCCGTCTCTCTGTCTCTGTGTTCCGTCTCTCTCTGAGCAGGTCTTGGGCAGGAAGAGCCCAGACATCTGCAGCCGCCCAGAGAAGGTGCTGAAGAAAGGATACGAGAAGGTAGGAAGGGTAAATACTCACAATTTACATTACCTTTTTTCTTATTTTTCATGTGTTCAAACATCTGTATTAAGTGGTTATATTACCAGTGTAGTGTTCAATATACTCTTGTTCAAATTCTACAATACTGCTTTATCACCACTATTATAGATATATCACTACCAGCTTACCACTCCATACATTCCTGGTGTAAAACTGCAGTAGAAAACACTGGTTAATCAGTAATCGTATACCTAATTGTAGACTCAAGGAGTGCTCCACTAACGACAAACTCCCCCCTCTTCCTGTTCTCCAGGCCTACACAGAGGAGCTGGTGGATCTCCACCGCAGACTGATGGCTCTGAGGGAGCGCAACGTCCTACAGCAGGTATGGAGCCATAACTAGCCATGTTTTTTTTCAACATTTTAGTCATTTAGCAGACGCTCTTATCCAGAGCGACTTACAGGAGCAATTAGGGTTAAGTGCCTTGCTTAAGGGCACATCGACAGATTTTTCACCTAGTCGGCTCGGGGATTAGAACCAGCGACCTTTCGGTTACTGGCACAACGCTCTTACCCACTAAGCTACCTGCCAACCCACCATGTGTGTGGTCAGGTGTATACATGTGTTACAAAACATACTTTTCCACTAGCATCACTACTGTCAGGCCACGCTATTGTGTCATCATCAATGTGATATCGTCGTCATCTAAGTCCTCCTCTCCTCTCTCTCCTTAGATAGTGAATCTTATTGAGGAGACGGGCCACTTCAACGTGACCAACACCACCTTTGACTTTGACCTGTTCTCTCTGGACGAGACGACCGTCCGCAAACTACAGAGCTACCTGGAGACCACAGCCACGTGACAGCAAGCCTGTAGCGCAGGGGATTGTGGCAGGGCCGGTGGTGGCCACTCTCCCTCCTCAGTCCCTGGACCCCCACTGGGGGGGGGTAGTAACAGAAGCTACAGCCACACACCAGACAGAGCTAAACCACAGAACAACAACAGAACACACACTTTCACTAGTCGCTGGAGAAGAACAGAGGAACAGGGTGAGGGGAGGAGAGAGGAGGAGGTCCGAGTAAGAGAGAGCAGCTATGCCACTGTCCCTCGAACCCGGACTGGACTAGATGACAGGACTAGGAGCTGGCCTGTCTGGACTGGGTCTGGCAGGAGATGTATTATATATGTTTCTTGTGGAGAACAGCAGAGCAGCCTGTGTGCAGAACTGTGGAATGCGACCACTCTACTCTCCCTCCTGCCCTCCCCCCTCACTTCTAGCCTTTGCAAACCCAATACTTCACCCCTCTATCTCCTTCCTCCCCACTCACACAACACAACACTCCTCCCCTCCCCCTCCTCTCAGCTGGAGTTCATATCTCTGTAGGAATTTTCCTGTCTGTGCGTGCGTATGTGAGGGAGAGTGTGTCTGGGTGAGTATTTCAGAGGCTTTAGGGGGGATGATATCTTTGGTTAGTGACTCTTTAAGCTTGAGCACAAGCAACAGCCCTTAAACACACACTGTGAGAGGCATTTGGGTCCCATTCCAGGGTGTCTTCACACATGCAGGCACTAAGTTGTGTATGTGCCTGTTGGTGGTGGTGTATTTTAGATGGGGTTCATCTCTTGTCAGTTCAGTTCCCCTTCACTCCCTCTCTTTGAAAGCTGAACCTTGACCCCCCCTTCCTTCTATCTTGATGTGCATGAAAGGGCTCAACTGCTGGGGAAAGGATCACTTCTGAATTGCCTTTTTAATGGTGGGGGGTAAAAAGACGTGACAAGTAGCCATAGTCTCCCAGATCCGAGAAAAAAAAGGGGCCACGCTTTTTTACATTTAATTTTTGTACTGATACGTTTGGAGTATATTTTGGATTGCAGTTCAGATACCTGTGAGCTATGAATGTATTACTGTTCATTTCCTAGGGCTAGCAACAAACCTACTATCCTCTTAGTGCCTTTATGTCTGTCCACTGACACTGGTTAAAGAGCAAAGTCCCTCCTCTGACTAAATGTTACTAAATGTTAATTGGGAAGCCTGAAACTCCAGTTTTGTCTTAACAGTGCCCTCTCTTGAAATCAGTTGATGCTCCTCGTGGGGTTTCTCTGCAGATTTGAAGCTTCTTCCAGTGATCTATCTCTGCTGTTATTAGGAACATAAGCCTTCCAGAAATCCTAAGACACTGTGCATCAGCAGTGGTACTTTAGGGAAAGTTCAGGCGTCTTCTCCAAACGATTGCCTTTTCTTTCCAGATCGTAATATGAACGGTTGTATAGCTCATGTTCTGTTGTCTGAGATGTAGTTTTCTATGGAAAGGGACTGTGCCAGACCAGGCCTATCACTCAGTCAATCTGCTAGACATCTTCCTCTTACTCTGGCCCCTCTAGCCTTCACATCCACTGTGGTTTCACACTCAGACTAATGGTCAGTCTTCTCCTCTCTTCGGGTGATCCCCTCCCTGCTTCATTCCCCCCAAACTTTCTTTCTGTTTCACCTCGTGAACAGTTTTATTTATTCTAATGCTAATAGCTTTAATAGTTATGTCCATTCTGTTGCCTGGCTCTACAAAGTGCACACACACATCTCTGCCCCTTCTCCTCTGTGAGGGCGCTGTGCTGTGGCGTGGCGTGGTGTGTTGAAGACTCAATGTGTGGTTCTGGAGTGAAACAACAACCGCCTTATGTTGCTCTCAGCATCCACTCTGCTCTGTCCACCACCCCTTTATTTGTCTGGGTGTGCCTATCTCAACAGAAGTCCCTGCAAGTGATTTTTAAAAGATGAACTTTGCAACTGTGAGTGTGATGGATTGTGTGTGTCAAGCGAGTGGAAAAAGAGAACGTTGCTGTCCTCTTGTGTGTGTGAACTTTTAACTCCGAAGTCCTAGTTCATGAACTCTACCCCTTGACCGGGGGCGCTCAGTTTTTCCCTTGTGTCATGGAATGGGGGCACGAGGGTGAAGGGTGTGGGGGGGTGGGGCCGCTGAAGGGTTGAGTGGCAGGCAGCTCTGTGCAGTTCTCCCAGAGAACCCCACCTACCATTTACGAACAGTCAATCTTTTATTTATGTACCTCTGCACTTTTGGCTGTGGTGACTTCAGTACTTAAGTAATTATCTAAACTGTATTTTTAAGAATTTTATACAATATTTACATGCAATACAAATAGATTTTTTGCCAACGTTTTTTAAAATTCTTATTTAATTGTTTTTATTTGTATTGGCATGTTTTGTCATTATACATACAGAAACATGCTGTCAATTCTGTTAATTCTAGTGTTGCATCAAGGAAAACTTCCCTGAATGTTGTATTGTGTATCATAGTTGTTGCAGTTGGACACCATGGAACAGGTGTTGGGAATATGTTTGATGTATGAGCTAACCATGTCGATATCAAGGAGGAAAAGGTGGACTTTTCAGTGAGCATATGTGTATGTCCTATTATAATTTGAGTGTTTTTAACTCAAAGTGAGGCAGCGTTCTATTTGTCCGTACTCTATGAGGTATGGTTACGAAGCCCAGGCATAAACTGTCACCCCCTCTTTGGTTCAATATTTATCTGTATTTTTATCAAATTTCGATCCCTTAAACTTTAAAACAATAACACCATAGGAAAATATACCATTTCAATTCAAACTATATTATATAGATTTAAATGTATGATAAGCAAAGGTAGACTATCTACTCTGGAATTTAACAGACAAAAAAGCAGCGAATGGTGACTTTGTGTTCCTTAGGAATGTGAGGTGGCATGGGCAGAGGGGCGTTTCCTGTGTCAGTGGTTGTTATACGTGTCTGTAACCAGGTTTCCATCCAACCTTTTTATGCGAGTTAAGAACATGTCGGATAAAAAATGACCGGCCTATTGGAGACGGAACATTTTCCGGTAAACTTTCCAAATGTCGACAAAGTTGGTTCTTTTTGTGTAGGTAAAATGAATTATGCGAGAAATGTCCCTGGAAACGCTTTTATGCGCAAATATTGATATAATAACCATCATATCGAAATAAACCTATCTAAACCCAGATTCTCGTCGGAAAAGCATGCAGTTTATTAGGTTACAGATTAAATCAATTCTGATGAATTTCACAGGGTGGTGAAAGTGCAAGGTGATGAGCCTTTCTAATAAATATCGAGGGTCTTATTCTGGTGACATGATAATCAATGCTCGGCTGCCGTTTGACAAATACAAATAATCTCGCTATTTTGTCCATAATAATAATCTCATCGTAGGCCAGTGTTTCCCAACTCCGGTCCTCCAGTACCCTCCAACGGCACACATTTATATTGTAGCCCCGGACAAAAACACCTGATTCAATTGGTCAGGGCTTGATGATTAGTTGACAACTAGAATCAAGTATGCTTGTCCTGGGCACAACAGAAATATGTACTGTTGGGGGTACTCGAGGACCGGAGTTAAGAAAGACTGATGTAGTCTATATGCGCTGTTGGCTATAGCAGTATTTCCCGAACTCTGTCCTGCCCCCCTCCCCCTCTCCTTAAATTGTATTTTTTATTCGGTACATGGTAATTTAACCGCAAAAGGTATTTATTTGTATGTAAACTACGTATTCATGCACAGCCTTTTATCTGCAACGAGTCAATTTGATGGTAACGCATCTCTGGTGGGAAAATGCACATATAGTTTTTATGCGGATTTTAGAATATTCGCATGAAAATCTGTCGCCAAATGGATGGAAACCTAGTTTGTGACAGGGAACGGGTTAGCTGTATTTATCAAGGCAGGTTTTGCTGGCGGGAAGGGGTGATAAAAGTGCTACCATGGGCTGAACGGCAGAACAACACGATTTGGTATTTTAAACTTGGCATACGATGCCACCATGTGGCCATACAATGCAAGTTGTATTAAGTACAAAAATGTTATTTTAATGTTATTTTTTATTTTGAAATCATATATTATTAATAAAGTCATTGAGTACTGTCTGTCGTTGTTGTGGCTCATAGTTGGCCAGTGTTTGAACTTCTGAACTCTGGATGGACTCCATTGGAAGGGGTGAATTATATAGGTCACATGGAGGTCATTCATGTTAAGCAGATTGTGGGGTGAATCGGGCACTGCAGAGTTCAATCAGTTTCGCTGACAAGGTTTATGCCGCGTTCAAAACAACTGGGAATGAATGCAATGCCCTCGTTTGAGTGTAGGGACTGATCAGAGCCTGAAGGTACGGAGGTGCCGTTCCCCTCACAGCTCCGTAGGCAAGCACCATGGTCTTGTAGCAGATGCGAGCTTCAACTGGAAGCCAGTGGAGTGTGCGGAGGAGCGGGGTGACGTGAGAGAACTTGGGAAGGTTGAACACCAGACGGGCTGTGGCATTCTGGATGAGTTGTAGGGGTTTAATGGCACAGGCAGGGAGCCCAGCCAACAGCGAGTTGCAGTAATCCAGACAGGAGATGACAAGTGCCTGGATTAGGACCTGTGCCGCTTCCTGTGTAAGGCAGGGTCGTACTCTCCGAATGTTGTAGAGCATGAACCTACAGGATCGGGTCACTGCCTTGATGTTAGCGGAGAACGACAGGATGTTGTCCAGGGTCACGCCAAGGCTCTTAGCACTCTGGGAGGAGGACACAACGGAGTTGTCAACCGTGATGGCGAGATCATGGAACGGGCAGTCCTTCCCCGGGAGGAAGAGCAGCTCCATCTTGCCGAGGTTCAGCTTGAGGTGGTGATCCGTCATCCACACTGATATGTCTGCCAGACATGCAGAGATGCGATTCGCCACCTGGTTATCAGAAGGGGGAAAGGAGAAGATTAGTTGTGTGTCGTCTGCGTATGATAGGAGAGGCCATGTGAGGATATGACAGAGCCAAGTGACTTGGTGTATAGCGAGAATAGGAGAGGGCCTAGAACTGAGCCCTGGGGGACACCAGTGGTGAGAGCACGTGGAGGAAAGCAGGGAGGAGAAGGTGGCAAAGAGCTTCCTAGGGTTAGAGGCAGATGCTTGGAATTTAGAGTGGTAGAAAGTGGCTTTAGCAGCAGAAACAGAGGAAGAAAATGTAGAGAGGAGGGAGTGAAAAGATGCCAGGTGCGCAGGGAGTCTAGTTTTCCTCCATTTCCCCTCGGCTGCCAGGAGCCCTGTTCTGTGAGCTCGTAATGAGTCGTCAAGCCACGGAGCAGGAGGGGAGGACCGAGCCGGCCGGGAGGATAGGGGACATAGAGAGTCAAAGGATGCAGAAAGGGAGGAGAGGAGGGTTGAGGAGGCAGAATCAGGAGATTGGAGGGAGAAGGATTGAGCAGAGGGAAGAGATGATAGGATGGAAGAGGAGAGAGTAGCGGGAGAGAGAGCGAAGGTTGCGACGGCGCATTACCATCTGAGTAGAGGCAGAGTGAGTAGTGTTGGAGGAGAGCGAGAGAGAAAAGGATACACAGTAGTGGTCAGAGACATGGAGGAGTTTCAGTGAGATTAGTAGAAGAACAGCATCTAGTAAAGATGAGGTCAAGCGTATTGCCTGCCTTGTGAGTAGGGGGGGACAGTGAGAGGGTGAGGTCAAAAGAGGAGAGGAGTGGAAAGAAGGAGGCAGAGAGAAATTAGTCAAAGGTAGACGTAGGGAGGTTAAAGTCACCCAGAACTGTGAGGGGTGAGCCATCCTCCGGAAAGGAACTTATCAAGGCGTCAAGCTCATTGATGAACTCTCCAAGGGAACCTGGAGGGCGATAAAAATAGATTCCGTCTCTCACAGTTGAAGTGTACCTATGATAAAAATTACAGACCTCTACATGCTTTGTAAGTAGGAAAACCTGCAAAATCGGCAGTGTATCAAATACTTGTTTTCCCCACTGTACAGTGCATTCAGAATTCAGACCCCTTGACTTTTTCCACATTTTGTTACGTTACATTCTTATTCTAAAATGGATTAAATAAAAAAATGTCCTCGTCAATCTACCTGTTGTATTCGGCGCATGTGGCAATTTTTTATTGATTTGATTTGATGACATGAGGAAATAGCAAGCATTTTTTGAAACAGTCTGTGATAAGTTTCAAGTGGGGTTTTTGAAGTGTTTTTCTAAAATGCATGCTTTGGCCACAAATACAAGTATAGGATGAGTCAACAACATTATTAGGCTTTTGTTCTTTTTAGATTAAAAAAAAATCCCATTGACATGATCAAATAATTCAAGCATAGATTCATATTTATTTATTTATTTGGCACAAACATAATGGCACCAATTGGCCTATAGGTGGCGCTGTGATAAGCAGCATGTAACTAATGCTAAAAATAATCTTCCAATGAACCATATGTCAGATTCACTCCAGGTTCATTCAGCTCTCCGGGTGACTGCTAACCTAAATAATCATAATACAATGTTTGCACATAAAGGAAGATCGTTCCTACATGACGCTTGCTTTGTTATCCAACTGATCCTGTGAGCCCCGTTCATTGCTTCTCGCAGCTATGTTTTGGATATTAGTTAAGTGAGATTTTCACTGGGCAGTTACTTTAAAAGTGCCAACCTGGTATGTTTCAATGTCAAATTGAAGATTTTTCAACAGGAAATGAGTGAAACTGCTCTTGATATTTCAGAATAAATAACCTTTATTTTCCAGCTAGATCACATACATAAGGAACATTCAGGTTTCTCTTTCCTCTCAGCAGCTGCTAGTTTAAAGATGGCGCTGCTCATCAACTCTAGACACCCAGTGACACACACACTTTCTTCTCCACCCGATACTAGAAAGAAACGCTTTCAAAACTCAAGTGTTGAGGGTCAGGTAAAACCGGTATTCTGTCTTTAGATGGCAGTCATGACCTCTCACTGTCTTATATGCATTTTAAGAGATTGATTGCTCTGCTTGTAAAAAAAAAAGTGACAGGTCTGTCAACAGCTAAAAGTCCTTGTGGTGTAAGGAAGTTGACTGCAGTTGCATTTGGCTTTGTTGGTGGTATGGAGCTGTGACCGACTAACTGCAGTAGCTACAGACCTTCAGTAAGTCTTCATGTCAGTACAAGAATCAACAAAGCTATGACACCAGTGAATTCTGCAGGAAGGCAGAAATCAGTTGGGAAAAGAACAAAACTGATACGTCACCTCCACTTTCGACAATATTTTTCCGTCCATATGCAACTTCATTCGATAAACAAGCCGGTCTTCTTGGTAAGCTAATAGTTTATTTCCTAGTCTTCCTGAAACATCAATATTGGTCTCCAGCTGTTGAGCTTCTCGCTGCTGAATGTGGAAGCCCTCTAACATCTCTACAAACGGCAAGGGTCTTGGCCTATTCACTTTCCAGAGACAATGGAATGGTAGTGACAACTGCTTACAAATGGGATCTGTGGATTGCATTAGATTACCTCAATATATATATATTTTATTCTTTAAATTCAAGTATTTCAAAGACAATGGTCAAAGGTGCTGAAAGCCAGAATCAACCCGATTTCTTCCTATTCCAATGTACAAGGAGTATAATTTGCAAGTACTGACAAAGTTGACAAAAGTGGCCCAAATACAAATAAACCCACAATAAGTAAGACACTCAGAATTACACAAGGATCCGAACATGTACAGTAGGTTACTGAGTGAGACAGATATACAGGGTTTTCAACATTCCACACGGCATATTCATATACATGAACCTTAGGGAGAGTATTTGCAGTGTAATATGAGAAAACCCAAGTCCACACCAATCTTGGGTATTATTGGTTTCAGAATGAATGGTTACTTCATTTTGATATGCTATCAAATGTCCTCTATGTACACTTTTATTCTCTTCTGTTTTAGCTTAAGGTAACTCGGGAGAGAACATGTAATGAAAGACAAACTCAGTTCAGTGGCGCAAGTGTAAAGGACGTCACGCTGCTTGACAAGACTGATGATCTGAAGACTAACGAGTTCTTTGAAAAACATTGAACGTAATATAACAGTTTAAATAAAGACCAGAGGAAAGAGGCAATGTCTAAATCTACTTACAGTTAAGTGGTCACAGCAATTTTACACACAATCTTTATAAAACATTCCAACAAGACCAGGCAATTGTGCAGGTAGTATGACAATGTCAAAATACATAACACAGATACAAAAAATAATATTATGGCTTGAATGATATGGTTCCATCGCATTAAAAAAAGTGATTTGGATGCTCTCTGTAGGACAAGGTAGGTGCAGAAGTTCAACATTGAGCCATGTGCTTATGGCGCCAAGGTTTTAACTAAATCTACAACTTAATTTGTCATTGGCCATCCCAGGACTTGTCTTGTGTTTTTATTGCAGAACTGCATATATGATTTAGGACAGAGCTATAACACAATGATACACTTTCATCAAAACTCTGAAACCAGACCAATGCAGACAGCGCAAAACAATACAATAATAATAGGAAAATTATAGGTTCTCTGTGTTTTCTTTCCCTGTCAATTCACTTAATGTCTTTTTTTTCTATCCAGACGAAGCAAACACCTGGATGTGAAGGAAAAACTTGCATCTGTAGTTTTCAGCTGGATAATTCTTTCACATCCAATGTGTATTTGGTCCAAGTAAGTATTGACTTTGACTAAAGAAAAATAAATAATTTTGAGTAACGCTTTTTCAAAACGTAGCCCAAAATTCTACTACCATTTCCTATGGAAATGTTGGATCCTATGCCATGCCTCATCACGTACTTCATCTATCGTATATTATTGTTCATCACAATAATACAAATAAATAGTTGAAATCAGATCAATAACTAATCTTCAAAAATCATAAAGATTTACAATGGCTTCTCATGGATGTTCCTTATATTTTTCTTTAGAACACCCACAAATGTAAACAAAAACCCAATAACCAAAGCAGGAAGCTAACAAAACATTTTCACAGGAGTAAACGGGAATTGCACAGGGAGTGGTAGTCTGTATGAGGTGGGGTATGTGTGTCGTATGTGTGAGAGACTTGCAGGTCTTTTGTCGCGGTTCTATGAATTGCTCTGCTTTGTCCCAGGCCTATTTGGGGGGAAGGGGGTTGTCAGGAGTGCTTGGGGTCACCACCTCTTTGTAGAAATTATCTACTTGTTCTTTGTACATCTTCATGACCACTGGCCTCTTCAGCTTCATAGTGGGGCCTGAGAGAGAGAGAAAGAGACTGCATCAGCTATACACTGAGTGTACAAAACATTAGGAGCACCTTCCTAATATTCAGTTGCACCCCCTTTTGCCCTCAGAACAGCCTCAATTCGTCGGGGCATGGACTCTACAAGGTGTCGAAAGTGTTCCACAAGGATGCAGGCTCATGTTGACTCCAATGCTTCCCACAGCTGGTGGACCATCCTTGATACACACGGGAAACTTGAGTGAAAAACCCTACAACGTTGCAATTCTTGACACACTCAAACCGGTGCGCCTGGCACCTACTACCATACCCCTTTCAAAGCACTTTAAAATGTTGTCTTGCCCATTCACCCTCTGAATGGCACACATACACAATCCATGTCTCAATTGTCTCAAGGCTTAAAACCCTTCTTTAACCGGTTTCCTCCCCTTCATCTACACTGATTGAAGTGGATTTAACAAGTGACATCAATAAGGGATCATAGCTTTCACCTGGATTCACCTGGTCAGTCTGTCATGGAAAGAGCAGGTATTCCTAATGTTTTGTACACTCAGTGTATATCCTGCTGTTATGATCATCAACACCCGCCACTGGATAGGTGGTGAAAACTACTGAGTGACGACATGGTCTGCAATAGACTGAGGAAAGGGCAACAAAAACAATTCTATTGAAATGTGCCATATACATCTAATTTATGGAAATGAAATGAGGAACATTATGGAAAATAGAGTCCAGTCTATGTAATGACCTAGAAAAACAACATCCAGCAGTTAAGAACATGGCACTAAACCAACATGCACACTGTCCACCCCAGGGCCCGCCTGCCCCCCCCACTTACCCAGCTCTCCCCCGGTGATGGAGAAGTCCTGGTCTAGGATGGTCCACTTCTGGATGCGCTGGGCATTGGAGGTGGCGTTCTCGTTCACGCGGTTGATGCCCTCCTGGATAGTGGCATGGATGACCCGGTCACGTCCGCCGGCAATCTCGGAGACTCGCGTGGCGTTGCTGCCCAGCTTCTGGCACAGCTCTACAGCCTCTGGCGTCAACTCATCCTCAGGAGCACCAGTGTCGCCGTTCACCTGGCACTGAGGGGTAAAAGAGACAAATGTAGTTTTAGTCAGGAAGGAGATAAAATAACAACATATGCATTTTCCTAGAAGGCTGTTTTGTGCATGGATAATTTCTCTGTTTCATTAATCAATGCCATTAACCCTCTAGAGTCTAAGCCCTGTCTAAGCCTTCTAAACATATGGAATTGTTTTAAGATGGTCATACCAAGGATCATTTAGCTATTTGATTTTTAATTTTAAGACCCCTTAAGGTATCAAAAAAATATATATAACAAAATTATTGGATGAAACATTGAATTTGGCATTACTGCTATTTGCCAATAGAAACATATTGAATAACAGATTCACTACATCAGATACTCCCCCCAAAATAAATCTAAAGGAAGTTTGTTCTGAAGTGTCTGTCCTATCGTGTTTGTGAGAGTCTCAGCTTTCAAAGGAGAGGTCATTATAGTTTGTAGGCCAAACCGTTCAGACGTTTGTGAGGTCTCATGGTCTGACAAACACCGCTCTAGCTTTGCCACCTTTCACCGCAGATGTGGATGGGCAATATCGGAGGATTGAGATGCAGTCCATGCAAAAAACAGCTCTAGCTTAAACTGAGATTTTTAATAGGGATTTTTGTATTATGTTAATTCGATTTCCATGGGGGTGCGACCATTGTAGGCCAAGGGTTAACTGACAATGATACCATAAAGAATGGCAGTTCTTCCCACCAGGTGGAAGTGGTCGAGCAGAAGTTGAATTGCATGCCTTACAATAAAGAGGAATTGTGATTTTGCTCAAATATTATAATCCACTATGATGTCTTGCCTCATCCTATGATTACATGATAAGCAGTTTACACAGCACTGTGCAATCTCAAGAGGCTGCATCTGATTACACATGGTATTTCTCAACTAACAGATACTCTTGAAGTGGCTGCAATAGATAGCCATCTAAAGGATGTTACACAATCTAAAGGATTTTATAACATCCTTGTTCTAAATAAAAATGGTTGTCAGAATTTAGAAGAAAGATGACCTTTCTTGAATTAAATGGGGTATGAGTTGGGATGGGGATTTGGTTTTACACCAACAATACTGTAGCTAACTGGTCATACCTTAATGGTGAGCAGCATGGCAAGGAACTTCCTCTTGTCTCCAATGAGCATGGCGTTGCTAACCAGCGACACAGCCTCCTTCACAGCATCTTCGATTGGCACTGGAGGGATGTTCTCTCCACCCGCTGTGATGATCAGCTCTGGAAACACACATTGAATCTGACATTTTAATTACGATAATTCAAACTTGTGGAACCAGACAAAATTCCATCTTTCATCAACTAACTGAGGCTTTCAACTAACTTCAGTCTGTTCCGTTTAAAGCTGGAATCTGATGATTGGCCTAGGTTTTTTTTTTTTGGGGGGTTAATAGTGTGTAGAGAAGACTGCGTACCTTTGATGCGTCCGGTGATGAACAGGAAGCCGTTGTCGTCGTGTTTGCCCAGGTCTCCAGAGTGCAGCCAGCCCTCAGCGTCCAGGGCGTCCTCTGTCTTGTCAGCCTGGTTTAGGTAGCCCATGAAGACGTGGCGCCCCCAGAAGCAGATCTCCCCATTGCCCTCCTGGTCAGGACTGTGGATCTTAGTCTCACAGCCAGGGATCAACTTCCCAACGCTGGGGAGACAAAACACTTTAACTTTGCAGTTCTTAAATCACATACATGAAGAATATACAGTAAATCGACAGCAAATACACTTGCTAAAAGCCGATGTATGCATGTGCCTGAGCCTGTTCGAATGAATTTGTCTTGAGTGAGCATGGAAATATGTCATGTCAGGCATTGTGTGTTCAGGGGAGTGTGGAGAGTATATGCTGTAAGTTACCTGGTGAGGCGGAATTGGTCAGGCAGAGAGATGGTGTGAGGCCCAGTGCTCTCACTCATTCCATACAGCTCTAACACTGGAATGTCCAGGCTGAGGAAGAACTCCAGGGTATCCTTGGTGATGGGGGCGGCGCCCGTGTAACACTTGGTGCAGCGGTCCAGGCCCAGGGCCTTACGGACCTTTCTGAACACCAGCTTCTTGGCTAGGCGGTAGTTCATGGGCGTCCTTGTCATTGCGCCATTCCTGAGCAGGCAGGAGGGGAAGCAGAAGTTTAATACAACATCAGAACATGTCTACTATATATCTTTATACCCCAGGCTGTAGTTCACTCCTGTACATACTGTGCAAGCATTATTAAACTGTGCGTGGGCATGAAAACGACTCATCCTGTTCTGTCATGTTTGTGACTGTAGTATTACTTTAAAAAATTAAAAACGCTAAGAAGAAGTCAGAACCACAGGTGGTGCAACAGGTCAATTAGAACACAGATCCCCCTCACCCTACTCAATAGGCTCCATTAGTAATACATACTGGTTCATCTTCCTGAGGTTAGTCTGCAGCCCCACTCCTTTGGCCCAGACTGCCACCTTCCTGCGCACGGTGGACGACTTGGCCCCGATGGACTTCATCTTCTCCTGCATCTTCTCCCAGACGCGTGGTACGCCCATAAAGGCTGTGGGACGCACCTCTCTCATCGTGTTAACCAGGGAGCCCTGAGAAGAGATAGGAAGGGAGGCATTCACACTAAAGGGGTTTGTAAGCACAAAGAGTGTGCGCGCGCGCGAAGTAATACTGACACTAGCATATTGAGAAAGACAGTTCAACTGTTCAAAAGCGTTTGCAACGTGATGCATTTAGTAAAGCTGATGCTTATTTTGGGAAGAGAACCCTTTTTACAGAGAGCAGATACACTAATGCAGTGTTTCCCAACGTCAGTCCTAGAATACTCCCAATAGCACATATTTTTTGTTGTGACCCCAGACAAGCACTCCTGATTCTACGTGCCAACTAATCATCAAGCCCTTGACAAGTTGAATCAGGTGTTTTTGTCCGGGGCTACAACAAAAATGTGGGCTATTGGGGGTTACTCGAGGACTGGAGTTGGGAAACACTACACTAATGAACTGATCAATGGCGAAAACAAAGAGTAGTCTTGTGTGAGTACGTGTCCCCCTCAGGGTATCAATTTAACTTAATCTGCATCCCTTAACTGGATTACACACTAGGTTTAATCTAAAATGAGGGAGAGAACAAGGGGGAGTAACGGACTGCATGACAATCTTCTCAGTCACATGGAGAAACTGGAAAAGGTCCTCTTATAAATGAGAATAGACCCTCACCTTCAGTGCGTCTGGCTGGGCAAAATAGGTTGCCCCTCCGACCTTCATGGTGACCCAGATGTCCACCATCTGAGCAGCGATGTGGCTGAGGGGCAGGTAGCTGACAACTATCTCCTGAGACTTGGTGGCTTCTGTCAGCCGGACATGGCGGCCTACGGCGAACGCTGTCCATGTCAGCTACAGAGAGACAGACAGTCATTACAACACCGGTCATTCACAAGTAAACTCGGACCAAAAGGTGGATTTTGAATAGATATGAGGCTACATTTTGATACGTTTACATCATTCTGATAGTGTATCATTCTCATAGATCTTTACAAATGTGCAGCCAAAGACTAAAATCACATTTTGCAGACGTTATCGTGGGTGTAACGAAATGCTTATATTCCTAGCTCCAACAGTGCAGTAACACCTAACAATACACGCAAATCAAAAACATTAAAAAGGAATTAAGAAATACAGAAATATTAGAACGCGCAATGTCAGTCCAAAATATAAATATGTATATGATGGCGTATACAGACATTATGGACAGTTTATGGATAGAAAAAGTGTGTACAGCAGTAGTTATATAGGATGAGCCATGACTAGAATACAGTATATAGAGTTGAAGTCGGAAGTTTACATACACTTAGGTTGGAGTCATTAAAACTCGTTTTTCAACCACTCCACAAATTTCTTGTTAACAAACTATAGTTTTGGAAAGTCGGTTAGGACATCTACTTTGTGCATGACAAGTAATTTTTCCAACAATTGTATCACAATTCCAGTGGGTCAGAAGTTTACATACACTAAGTTGACTGTGCCTTAAAACAGCTTGGAAAATTCCAGAAAATGGTGTCATGGCTTTAGAAGCTTCTGATAGGCTAATTGACCATTTGAGTCAATTGGAGGTTTACCTGTGGATGTATTTCAAGGCCTAACTTCAAACTCAGTGCCTCTTTGCTTGACATCATGGGAAAAATCAAAAGAAATCAGCCAAAACCTCAAGAAAAATATTGTAGACCTCCACAAGTCTGGTTCATCCTTGCGCCTGAAGGTACCACGTTCATCTGTACAAACAATAGTACGTAAGTATAAACACCATGGGACCACGCAGCAGTCATACCGCTCAGGAAGGAGACGCGTTCTGTCTCCTAGAGATGAACGTACTTTGGTGCGAAACGTGCAAATCAATCCCAGAACAACAAAGGACCTTGTGAAGATGCTGGAGGAAACAGGTACAACAGTATCTATATCCACAGTAAAACGAGTCCTATATTGACATAACCTGAAAGGCCGCTCAGCAAGGAAGAAGCCACTGCTCCAAAACCACCATAAAAAAAGCCAGACTACGCTTTGCAACTGCACATGGGGACAAAGATCGTACTTTTTGGAGAAATGTCCTCTGGTCTGATGAAACAAAAACAGAACTGTTTGGCCATAATGACCATCGTTATGTTTGGAGGAAAAAGGGGGCTGCTTGCAAGCCGAAGAACACCATCCCAACTGTGAAGCACGGGGGTGGCAGCATCATGCTGTGGTGGTGCTTTGCTGCAGGAAGGACTGGTGCACTTCACAAAATAGATGGCATCATGAGGAAGGAAAATTATGTGGATATATTGAAGCAACATCAAGACATCAGTCAGGAAGTTAAAGCATGGTCGCAAATGGGTCTTCCAAATGGACAATGACCCCAAGCATACTTCCAAAGTTGTGGCAAAATGGCTTAAGGACAACAAAGTCAAGGTATTGGAGTGGCCATCACAAAGCCCTGACCTCAATCCTATAGAAAATGTGTGGGCAGAACTGAAAAGGCGTGTGCGAGCAAGGAGGCCTACAAACCTGACTCAGTTACACCAGCTCTGTCAGGAGGAATGGGTCAAAATTCACCCAACTTATTGTGGGAAGCTTGTGGAAGGCTACCCAAAACGTTTGACCCAAGTTAAACAATTTAAAGGCAATGCTACAAAATACTAATTGAGTGTATGTAAACTTCTGACCCACTGGGAATGTGATGAAATAAATAAAAGCTGAAAGAAATCTACTATTATTCTGACATTTCACATTCTTAAAATAAAAGTGGTGATCCTAACTGACCTAAGACAGGGAATTTTTACTAGGATTAAATGTCAGGAATTGTGAAAAACTGAGTTTAAATGTATTTGGCTAAGGTGTATGTAAACTTCTGACTTCAACTGTACATATAAAGTGGGTAAAACAGGGCGGAGGCCGGCTAGTGGTGACTAACAGTCTGATGGCCTGGAGCGAGAAGCCGTTTTTCAGTTTCTTGGTCCCAGCTTTGATGCACCTGTACCGTCTTCACCTTCTAGATGTTAGCGGGGTGAACAGGCCGTGGCTTGGGTGGCTGAGGTCCTTGACGATCTTACTGGCATTCCTGTGACACCGGGTGCTGTAGATGTCCTGGAGGGCAGGCACTGTGCCCCAGTTGATGCGTTGGGCTGACTGCACCACCCTCTGGAAAGCACTGCGGTTGCGGACGGTGATGTTGCCGTACCAGGCGGTGATACAGCCCGACAGGATGCTCTCAATGGTACATCTGTAGAAGTTTGTGAGGGTCTTAGGGGCCAAGACACATTTCTTCAGCCTCCAGAGGTTGAAGAGGCGCTGTTGCGCATTCTTCACCACACTGTATGGACCATTTCAGGTTGTCAGTGATGTGCACGCAGAGGAACTTTAAGCTTTTCGCCCTCTCCATTGCGGCCCTGTCGATGTGGAAGTGCTCCCTCTGCGGTCTCCTGAAGTCCACGATCAGCTCCTTCGTTTTGTTGATGTTGAGGGAGAGGTTATTTTCCTGGCACCACTCCGCCTGGGCCCTCACCCCCTCCCTGTAGGCTGTCTCGTCGTTGTTGGTAATCAGGCCTACCACTTGTGTCGTCTGCAAACTTAATGGTTCAGTTGGAGACGTGTGGCCACACAGTCATGGGTGAACAGGGAGTACAGGAGGGGGCTGAACACATACCCTTGTGGGGCCCCCTGTGTTGAGGATCAGCGTAGCAGAGGTGCTGTTGCCCACCTTCACCACCTGGCAGTCTAATGTTACTGGTGGGTGTCACTCACATTGTCATGGCTGAGCATCACTCCTTTGGGCTGGCCCGTGGTCCCTGATGTGTAGATCAGTGTGCAGCACTGGTTGGGTTTCTGGGTAGCGATGATGTTATCCAGCTGAATGTTGGACTCATCACGGCCCAGCTCCATAAACTCCGGCCACTGTACAGAGAATACAAGATACATTCAGGATACAGTGGGGGGACACAAACATTTTAGTCATTTAGCAGACGCTCTTATCCAGAGCGACTTACAGTTAGTGAGTGCATACATTTTTCATACAAACCTGCAGGAACTGTAGTGCGTTATGAACACTTCTAAAGACACAGAAGGCATTGATCCAACTTCTAAATGTTCAAATTAAATTAAATAGTTTGACATTCATACCGTGTAGAGGTTTGGTCTCTTCTCTTTAAGTGCATCTTTGTACTGGATAATGGCTTTCAGGTGTGGCAGCTTGTCTTGAACCTAGAGGATAGAGAATAGTTATCAGCAGTTGAGGAATACACCGATTAAGGTTTTAAAAAAAGGTTGAAGGTATCCCTGATGTATTGATGAATCTAATCAAATCCAAAGCTCTCCATCCTCTGTGCTTACCTGTAGGATCTTCTGCAGCTGTTTGTGGTTCTCCACCACGACAATGTTGGCCTTGCAGTTCTCTGCTAAGTACTGGCACGCCTCTGGGGAGTTGGTGGTGTAGATACCCACTGCAAACCCACTGGCAACACAAGACAACAGTGAGTCATGTTGCCTTTATGTTCCATGAAACTCAAGATTCCTTTCCCACAGACAGGTTTGGCAACTCTGCTAGGTAAGTATGTATTTCATAAAGTTATGCTCATCATGAAAGAACAATGCAAGATGTGAGGAGTCACAGCATTGTTAATCCATCCAGAACAGTCAGTAATTGTAACAGTCTGTACTAGGGGTGTTACGGTTCACCAAACCTGCGGTTCGGTACGTATTGCGGTTTTGGAGAAAATTAAAATGCCATTCACAATGTTCAGCATTCACAATGTACCTTGCATTGTCTGTTGTTTATCGGATTGTTATGTTGGGCCTCAAGTTTCCACTCTGATGCTACGTTTGTAGGGAGGTGGGAATTTACCAGTTGCGAAGTCGTAAATACCAGTTGGACGCATTCATGGGATTTGAACTTGTTGAGAAACGCCGATTGGCTAATGGCCAACAAGCCGTGTCAAGCGTACACTAAAAGTACAGCCATCATGCTTGTAAACAAATTATAGAGCGTTAAAAAAAAACACATGAAATGAATAGCTTTTTATAAATAATGTTTTGATGTTGCATTTAGCTACGAACGCACCATGACACTGCCTTCTTCAGTGCCAGATTCATACTTGTGACTCTCATAAGGGGGGGTGGGGGTCTGTCGCGCGGTACATCTCCAACTCTGAGGTAATGTGATGGGCCGCCACGAGTTAAGTAAGCACAACAGGGTGTATTGGCCAATTCATTGGAAACTTTGGAATTGGTTGCTTATATAGAGCAGGTACTACCCATTTGCTGAAATGGGTGCAAGAGGGAAGTTCGTAACATGTTTCATGATCTGAAATAAAAGTTCCCAGAAATATTCCATATGCACAAAAAGCTCATTTCTCTCAAATTTTGTGCACAAATGTTTAAAATCCATGTCAGTGAGCATTTCTTCTTAGCCAAGATAATCCATCCACCTGACAGGTGTGGCATATTAAGAAGATGATTAAACAGCATGATCATTACACAGGTGCACCTTGTGCTGGGGACAATAAAAGGCCACTAAAATGTGCAGTTTTGTCACAACACAATGCCACAGATGTCTCAAGTTGAGGGAGCGTGCAATTGGCATGCTGACTGCAGGACTGTCCACCAGAGCTGTTGCCAGGAAATTGAATGTTAAATTCTCTACCATAAGCCGCCTCTGTCATTTTAGAGAATTTGACAGTACGTCCAACCGGCCTCACAACCGCAGACCTCTTGTACGGTGTTGTGTGGGCGAGAGGTTTGCTGATGTCAATGTTGTGAACAGAGTGCCCCATGGTGGCGGTGTGGTTATGGTATGGGCAGGCATAAGCTATGACAACGAACACAATTGCATTTTATCGATGGCAATTTGAACGCACAGAGATACCGTGATGAGATCCTGAGGCCAATTTTTTTTTTCAAGGTGACCAACGGATGCATATCTGTATTCCCAGTCATGTGAAATCCATTGATTAGGGCCTAATGAATGTACTTCAATTGACTGATTTCCTTATATGAACAGTAACTCAAGTAAAATCTTAGAAATTTTTGCGTTTATATTTTTGTTCAGTATAGTTCCCGGCTGCGCCTCTCCTGCAGCAAAAAGGCACCACAGCACAGCAAGTGTTTATTGCGCTGTCCGTGCTGAAGCTGCAACATAATTTCCTCCATTTCGTTTCTTACTTGTTTGACTGAAAAGTTCCGTTACTGAAATCCCTCATTTGTTTAGGAAAAACATTCCCTATTCCCTCAACCCTTGCTCTCTTTGTGAAACATTTAAGCGTTGCATGCATGTGACCAATCAGAGCATATGAGCGGAGTGGAGCGGTGAGAATCTCAGCTCCTCGCTCACGGAGCTGTTCACCCCTCCGCTCCCCCCGCTCAAAGCCACATCAGGCCAGTCCGCTCATTATCGCTCAGCGCTCAACGCAGTTTGCATCACGCTCCACTCAAATCGCCCCCGCTCACTCCAAAAAAGGAACAAAATCTGCATGTATTTCACTTTTAGCTTAAACCACAGCCTTACTTTATCTCCCCGAATTTGTTGCATACAGACTCATCTCGGATTATCCATTCTGTCTTGAAACGGGGATCTAACACTGACGCTAAAATTAGATGTTAATCAGTATAGTATATTCCATAGCGAATTGACACGTTGTTTGCCAATGTTTCTGCAAAAGCAGCGATGCCCATTGGAAGTGCAGCGTGAGTGTAATCGGTGAGCAGGGATTTTGATTTCTGTGACAGCAGGGAGGATCATCCCCAGGTTCCCCAGCTCCTTCTGCATTTTGTCTGTGAGGTCTGCTAGTGGTGTCAGCACACTGACAAGGTGCGTCAGCTGCCGTACTTGATTCAGGGTGATGTTAGCAACATTAGACTTGAGTTTGTTTTGCCATAACGGGTCTTTTTGGAACAACCGGATGAACGACTGAATCATCCGCAGCTGGCTGCTCCATCGAATGGCGCAGGCATTTGTGGGGCGGACACCTAATTGGTCGGTTTCCTCTGTGCTCTTGCGTACACTTTTCACCAGGTGCCCGACTTTCACTAACAGCCTATTAATGTTGTCGTGCTCGTTAACAGCGTTTTTCATCGCCAGCTGAAGCATGTGAATGGGGCATCTCAGATGTCAATTTGACAAAGTAAAGTACTGATTTATCATAGTTTCTTGGGGGGGTGTAGCCCGGTTGAGCTGCGCTGGTGAAGTGTTGCATCCCTTCACGTTCTCCTTTACTCATCGGTTCATAGTCCATGAAAATCATTTTAAAAAATGCTACATCCAGCTCTCTTTTTCTCTCCCTTGTTATGGTTGGGCCTTTGCGTGCAGTGAATAAACTTTTGAATTCCTCAACCCTTTTCTCTTGTTGCTGCTGCTGCTCCTCTCGCTCTATAAAATACAAATTCATGGACGACACAAATTAAATTAAACAGATGGATTCTGGGTCAGGCTTGAGCATGCTTCAGACTCGTGGTGTGAGCGAGCGAAATTGGAGCGGGACATAGGGCGACGCACCGTCCTTTTAAAAATGCCGCTCTGCGCTCTGTTCAAAATCCGTCCGCTCACGCTCCACGCTCGCTCCCGCTCCACTCCGCTCATATGCTCTGTGACCAATAGGGCCTGACCTACAGCCTATCATAATCGCATCAATAAATTGGTTATAACAAACTGCGAACACGTGAGAGCAAAATGGATGCGGAGGACGAAAAAATAATAATAATTGAAACAGGCAAATGTTTACTGGTTGCTCAGGAGGGAAAGGGGAAGTCAGATCTGTGGAAGACATTTGACTTAGTTGTGGAAACTACTGGAGATCAAGAAAAAGGAGCATATAGGAGCAAGCGTTGCGTGAGTATTGTGTGTGCCAAACAGTTGCTGATAGATTACAATAATATTCTTCACTAAATAAATGTACAAGAGTCTAACGAAGACTGTTCTAACGAAAGAAAAAGCCTGTATTACAGCAGACTAAAAACAGTTGCATGCATTTGTGAATTGCGGTTTATTTATTGTTTAGACTAATTATTCAAAGCTCCCTTTGTTATTTAATTTTAAAACTAAAATGCTTGATTGCATTTCAAAGCATGAATGATTGATTGATACAGTAGCCTATATATTGAAATATAGGCCTAAGTAAGTTACGGTTTTAAGACTAAACAGGACGCGCTCTTAGGCCTACAGCTCGATGGTGGTTATACAAGGCTACTATACAAAGCTACTACACAAAGCCTACGAATGATAACGACATTACTCATTATTATAATGACAATAATAATAACAACAATAAGGAGCTCAAGAAAAGGGAGGGTATAGGAGTGAGAGCTGAGTGCATATTTTGTTAGATTACAATATTATTTTTCTGCCTGTTTGGAACAGTGTAAACACTAAATAAATTATAAGTAATACCAGTCTGTTCTAATGAAAACTTTTGTAAAGCCTTTATTACAGCATAGCAAAGATAAAAAACAGACGAATCTGTGAAATTGCTTTATCCGACATTTTGCTGTTGCATGAGGCTTGGTGCTCACGGAATCAGTAGGCTATTAAACAAACACTCAACAGAAGCAAGATCTGTCTTATTGCTGTAGATTATATATATATATATATATATATATAAATAAATAAATAAAGCCAGGCACATTTAACTGTCAGGCTATTGACTATAGTCCTAATTAAGTTGGGGTTTACGCTCTCCTCAATTTTCTTGGACAATTAGGCTAAGGCAAGGGCTGTTTTCTCATCTCTGCTGCTGCTGCCTCCGCCACCTTTTTCTCAATCCCAAGAGGCTGGTTAGCTTTTCTATTATGCACATAGCAACATAGGGAAAGGTGCCAATTCTACGGCGCACTGAAGATTATGTTCCAGAACCATGGGAGAAAGTGCATTAGTTATAAAATAATATTATTTAAAATGATATTAGTGTTGCACCATTATTTGTACATAATATAACCATATACAATTTCAGCATCACGTCTTAGAGTGATGGACAGTGACATCCCCATGGCCTCCGCAATGGATTAGTCCACTGAGATGGGCGCCAATCAGACGGGTGTCTTGTGCACCATGAAAAAAACAAAACAATTGCGACTGCTCGGCAAGCGCTACCGATGCACCAAGTCTGGAACCAACAGTACCCTGAACAGCTTCTACCCCCAAGCCATAAGACCCTGCACATCGACTAGGCACCCCCTGTATATAGCCAAGTTATCGTTACTCGTGTATCTATTACTATTATGCGTTTGTTCTTTTTTCTTCTATAATTTCTCTATTGTCTTTCTCTCTGCATTGTTGGGAAGGGCCCGTAAGTAAGCATTTCACTGTTAGTCCACACCTGTTGTTTACGAAGCATGTGACGAAGAACATAGGATCTGATTTTGATCTCAGGTCTTTGGCAGTAGTCACATAAGTTACTTACCTACACAATATAGACTGGGCTACAGTAGATCAGTGAGCAGGGAACATTCTGCACATCACACGAACACATGACAGGGCTAGTGTAAGTGACAGGGAGTGTGTCAGACCCCCTTGTGAACAGAAGTGTAGAGAGACTCACCCAGCCAGAATGGCAGCAATGTCAGATATGAACCACTCAGCAGAGTTGAAGCCCAGAATGCCAACCCCATGGTAGCGCTCCAAGCCAAGCTGTGGACACACACACACAGCATGATAAAATATGTACACATACAGTTGAAGTCGGAAGTTTACATACACTTAGGTTGGAGTCATTAATGCTTGTTTTTCAACCACTCCACAAATTTCGTGTTAACAAACTATAGTTTTGGCAAGTCGGTTAGGATATCTACTTTGTGCATGACACATTTTTCCAACAATTGTTTAGAGACAGATTATTTAACTTATAATTCACTGTATCACAATTCCAGTGGGTCAGAAGTTTACATACAAAGTTGACTGCCTTTAAACAGCTTGGAAAATTCCAGAAAATGATGTCATGGCTTTAGATGCTTCTGATAGGTTAATTGACATCATTTGAGTCAATTGGAGGTGTACCTATGGATGTATTTCAAGGCCTACCTTCAAACTCAGTGCCTCTTTGCTTGACATTATGGGAAAATCAAAGGAAATCAGCCAAGACCTCAGAAAGAAATGTGTAGACCTCCACAAGTCTGGTTCATCCTTGGGAGCAATTTCCAAAAGCCTGAAGGTACCACGTTCATCTGTACATACAATAGTACGCAAGTATAAACACCATGGGACCACGCAGCCATCATACCGCTTAGGAAGGAGATGCGTTCTGTCTCCTAGAGATGAACGTACTTTGGTGCGAAAAGTGCAAATCAATCCCAGAACAACAGCAAAAGACCTTGTGAAGATGCTGGAGGAAACAGGTACAAAAGTATCTACACTGCTCAAAAAAATAAAGGGAACACTTAAACAACACATCCTAGATCTGAATGAATGAAATAATCTTATTAAATACTTTTTTCTTTACATAGTTGAATGTGCTGACAACAAAATCACACAAAAATTATCAATGGAAATCAAATTTATCAACCCATGGAGGTCTGGATTTGGAGTCACCCTCAAAATTAAAGTAGAAAACCACACTGCAGGCTGATCCAACTTTGATGTAATGTCCTTAAAAAGGGTCAAAATGAGGCTCAGTAGTGTGTGTGGCCTCCACGTGCCTGTATGACTTCCCTACAACGCCTGGGCATGCTCCTGATGAGGTGGCGGATGGTCTCATGAGGGATCTCCTCCCAGACCTGGACTAAAGCATCCGCCAACTCCTGGACAGTCTGTGGTGCAACGTGGCGTTGGTGGATGGAGCGAGACATGATGTCCCAGATGTGCTCAATTGGATTCAGGTCTGGGGAACGGGCGGGCCAGTCCATAGCAATAATGCCTTCCTTTTGCAGGAACTGCTGACACACTCCAGCCACATGAGGTCTAGCATTGTCTTGCATTAGGAGGAACCCAGGGCCAACCGCACCAGCATATGGTCTCACAAGGGGTCTGAGGATCTCATCTCGGTACCTAATGGCAGTCAGGCTACCTCTGGCGAGCACATGGAGGGCTGTGCGGCCCCCAAAGAAATGCCACCCCACACCATGACTGACCCACCGCCAAACCGGTCATGCTGGAGGATGTTGCAGGCAGCAGAACATTCTCCACGGCGTCTCCAGACTCTGTCACGTCTGTCACATGTGCTCAGTGTGAACCTGCTTTCATCTGTGAAGAGCACAGGGCGCCAGTGGCGAATTTGCCAATCTTGGTGTTCTCTGGCAAATGCCAAACGTCCTGCACGGTGTTGGGCTGTAAGCACAACCCCCACCTGTGGACGTCGGGCCCTCATACCACCCTCATGGAGTCTGTTTCTGACCGTTTGAGCAGACACATGCACATTTGTGGCCTGCTGGAGGTCATTTTGCAGGGCTCTGGCAGTGCTCCTCCTGCTCCTCCTTGCACAAAGGCGGAGGTAGCGGTCCTGCTGCTGGGTTGTTGCCCTCCCACGGCCTCCTCCACGTCTCCTGATGTACTGGCCTGTCTCCTGGTAGCGCCTCCATGCTCTGGACACTACGCTGACAGACACAGCAAACCTTCTTGCCACAGCTCGCATTGATGTGCCATCCTGGATGAGCTGCACTACCTGAGCCACTTGTGTGGGTTGTAGACTCCGTCTCATGCTACCACTAGAGTGAAAGCACCGCCAGCATTCAAAAGTGACCAAAACATCAGCCAGGAAGCATAGGAACTGAGAAGTGGTCTGTGGTCACCACCTGCAGAACCACTTTTTTATTGGGGGTGTCTTGCTAATTGCCTATAATTTCCACCTGTTGTATATTCCATTTGCACAACAACATGTGAAATGTATTGTCAATCAGTGTTGCTTCCTAAGTGGACAGTTTGATTTCACAGAAGTGTGATTGACTTGGAGTTACATTGTGTTGTTTAAGTGTTCCCTTTATTTTTTTGAGCAGTGTATATCCACAATACAACGAGTCCTGTATCGACATAACCTGAAAGGCCGCTCAGCAAGGAAGAAGCCACTGCTCCAAAACCACCATAAAAAAAGCCAGACTACGCTTTGCAACTGCACATGGGGACAAAGATCGTACTTTTTGGAGAAATGTCCTCTAGTCTGATGAAACAAAAATCGAACTGTTTGGCCATAAAGACCATCGTTATGTTTGGAGGATAAAGGGGGGTGCTTGCAAGCCGAAGAACACCATCCCAACCGTGAAGCACGGGGGTGGCAGCATCATGCTGTGGGGGTGCTTTGCTGCAGGAGGGACTGGTGCACTTCACAAAATAGATGGCATCATGAGGAAGGAAAATTATGTGGATATATTGAAGCAACATCAAGACATCAGTCAGGAAGTTGAAGCTTGGTCGCAAATGGGTCTTCCAAATGGACAATGACCCCAAGCATCCTTCCAAAGTTGTGGCAAAATGGCTTAAGGACAACAAAGTCAAGGTATTGGAGTGGCCATCACAAAGACCTGACCTCAATCCTATAGAAAATGTGTGGGCAGAACTGAAAAGGCATGTGCGAGCAAGGAGGCCTACAAACCTGACTCAGTTACAACAGCTCTGTCAGGAGGAATGGGCCAAAATTTACCCAACTTATTGTGGGAAGCTTGTGGAAGGCTACCCGAAACGTTTGACCCAAGTTAAACAATTTAAAGGCAATGCTACCAAATACTAATTGAGTGTATGTAAACTTCTGACCAACTGGGAATGTGATGAAAGAAATAAAAGCTCAGATAAATCTCTACTATTATTCTGACATTTCACATTCTTAAAATAAAGTGGTGATCCTAACTGACCTAAGACAGGGAATTTTTACTAGGATTAAATGTCAGGAATTGTGAAAAACTGAGTTTAAATGTATTTGGCTAAGGTGTATGTAAACCTCCGACTTCAACTGTAGATCTCACATTGCCACCTAGAAGAGGTACATAATGGATACAATGCTTGTTTATATTAATTTTTCTAAGAGTTCAGATAAAAGGGGAAGGTGAAGCGAAACCAAATATGAACAAAATGAACCCTTGCTTGAGGCACAGCCAGAAAATTATTTTTGAATGACTAGAGTCTTTCATAACAGGAGTAGCAATAAAATACAGCATCATGATACTTCAACCAGAAATGTACGGCTGTTTGCCTGCGTTTGTGGGTCAATGCAGAGTAGCACTTACACCCTCACCCAGACACTATTGTTCTCCCTCTCCTTCCAAGTGGAGGCAGTCAGGTTGAGATTTGTGGATGTGTGGCTTCCCCTGGGCCTGAGCCAGCCCTAGCCCTCACTCTGGTGTACAGTATGGAGTTTCACAATAAACAGTAGCGTGGCCTAGAGCTGGGACGATAAACCGAACATTAGACACCGACCACTTATCGCAGGCATTTCGCGGCTATCGTTCATCACGATACGTAGCCTATACTAGAGATATGATTTATGTTTGTAGCCATCAATTGTCCCATTAACAAACTAGTAGTTTAAAGGATAATTAAAAAACGGTGTTGCACATTAATATTATAATTGTATCGTTCTATTTATCATTATCGCATTAATTCAGGCAATTTATCACAATATGGATTTTTGGTCCATATCGCCCCACTCTAGCATGGCCTGCATCTAGAGGTTGCCCCCAGCAGCACGCTGCCTCTACCTCCCACGTCACTGACCTTTCATCTCACCCTACGCATGCTGGTGACAGTGACACGGCCACCACAAGGTTAAAACACACACTGATCTGAGGTTAGGATGGTGGACTATGATCAGTTAGAGGGGAAGTAATCGAAAGCCTCCCTTCTTAAAAAGGGCACACATCCTCCACAGTGGTTCTCTTCTGCTTGGCTTCATATTTGGTTTGAGGATACATTGTTGCCTTGCCAACAGAGAACTTGTTCTCATACTTTGTTTCTTTGTTGCACTTTAGGAACTGATATTTATAAACCTTTGTTATGACTGGAAATGTGGAGACATGAGCACCAGTATTTTATAATACTTTACATCTCCTATCGGTATGGAACCCTTATCGTTTCCTATTGCAACACTGTTCTGGCATCCATATTTACAGCAGTAAAGTGTCAGTTATGGTCTGATTTCCATAAGTACAGTTGGTCTGTGTGTTTAGTCTCACCTTGAGGAAGCTCTTGGCAGCGGTGCGGCAGGCCTGGTAGTACTCCTGGTAGTTGATGGTCTTAGTCTGTTCTCCCTCCTTCCAGCCCAGGGCGGTGTAGCTGCCAAACCTCTCCACTGCAGTTTTAAACATCTGGTCTACAGTAAGTGAGGGCTCAGCGGCAAAGCCCGACTCTCCCATCCTCAGCTTCACCTCCCCGTCACCCCTGGACGTCCACCGCTCTGGCTCAGCCACCGCCAGGGACAGGGAGTCTGGTCGCTGGGCACTCACTGAGGGAGAGAGGGTTGTAGTTTTTTACCAAGGCAAGTCAATTGAGAAGGAAAGGAGTGTTTGATTGGTGAGCTTTGTCTAGACTCACTTTTTATAGCACCTCAGAAAAGAGGGATATTAAGTGGATAAAATGTGCGAGATGATTTGAGTGCTTTCTTTCCCTTTCTGGACACTTTAGTGATGGTGATGGCCAATGTTCCCTCCAATTTTTTCCGGCACTGAGCAAATTTCAGGTCTGCTGAGCGCAAACCTGAGTTGTGAAAATTCTGTGCAACTTCTGGCATGCTTTTACTGTGAACACTGAGGCTGTACCCACTTTGAGTTAGTTTTAACATTGGCCAAGTAGGCTACTGTGACTATTTGATCATGATGTAGGCAATGGAGAAAACAATGGAGAAAATGCATCCCATAACATCTGAATATGGAAATAGCCATTGAAATAGCCGTTCTATGATACAGCCTACAGCAGCAGCCAACGTGTGGTGTTCAATGTAGGCCTACATTCCATGATGGTTGAAGAAAATGCAGGCCTTGACATGAATCTGTTTAGCCACTCAGACAAGGAGGTGACAGAAAATGTTGTATTGTGTTTGATGCAAGAAACCATTAATTAATAATTCATTAATTATTGATCAGATAAAAATGTACAGTGAGTGAAAAAAGTATTTGATCCCCTGCTGATTTTGTATGTTTGCCCACTGACAAAAATGATCAGTCTATAATTTTAATGGTAGGTTTATTTGAACAGTGAGAGACATAATAACAACAAAAAAATCCAGAAAAACGCATGTCATAAATGTTATAAATTGATTTGCATTTTAAATGAGGGAAATAAGTATTTGACCCCTCTGCAAAACATGACTTAGTACTTGGTGGCAAAACCCTTGTTGGCAATCACAGAGGTCAGACGTTTCTTGTGTGCAAACCTGGTGGCTACATCTCAGGAGGGATTTTGTCCCACTCCTCTTTGCAGATCTTCTCCAAGTCATTAAGTTTTTGAGGCTGATGTTTGGGAACTCGAACGTCAGTGGGATTAAGGTCTGGAGACTGGCTAGGCCACTCCAGGACCTTAATGTACTTCTTCTTGAGCCACTCCTTTGTTGCCTTGGCCGTGTGTTTTGGGCCATTGTCATGCTGTAATACCCATCCACGACCCATTTTCAATGCCCTGGCTGAGGGAAGGAGGTTCTCACCCAAGATTTGACGGTACATGGCCCCGTCCATCATCCCTTTGATGCGGTGAAGTTGTCCTGTCCCCTTAGCAGAAAAACACCCCCAAAGCATAATGTTTCCACCTCCTTGTTTGACAGTGGGGATGGTGTTCTTGGGGTCATAGGCAGCATTCCTCCTCCTCCAAACACGGCGAGTTGAGTTGATGCCAAAGAGCTCGATTTTGGTCTCATCTGACCACAACACGTTCACCCAGTTCTCCTCTGAATCATTCAGATGCTCATTGGCAAACTTCAGACGGGCATGTATATGTGCTTTCTTGAGCAGGGGGACCTTGCGGGCGCTGCAGGATTTCAGTCCTTCACGGCGTAGTGTGTTACCAATTGTTTTCTTGGTGACTATGGTCCCAGCTGCCTTGAGATGATTGACAAGATCCTCCCGTGTAGTTCTGGGCTGATTCCTCACCATTCTCATGATCATTGCAAGATCTTGCATGGAGCCCCAGGCCGAGGGAGATTGACAGGTCTTTTGTGTTTCTTCCATTTGCGAATAATCTCACCAACTGTTGTCACCTTCTCACCCAGCTGCTTGACGATGGTAGCCCATTCCAGCCTTGTGTAGGTCTACAATCTAGTCCCTGACATCCTTGGAGAGCTCTTTGGTCTTGGCCATGGTGGATTTCTGGCACCTTTAAGAGTGTGCTCCTAATCTCAGCTCGTTACCTGTATGAAAGACACCTGGGAGCCAGAAATCTTTCTGATTGAGAGGGGGTCAAATACTTATTTCCCTCATTAAAATGCAAATCAATTTATAACATTTTTGACATGCGTTTTTCTGGATTTTGTTGTTGTTATTCTGTCTCTCACTCAAATAAACGTACCATTCAAATTATAGACTGATCATTTATTTGTCAGTGGGCAAACGTACAAAATCAGCTGGGGATCAAATACTTTTTTCCCTCACTGTATGCTATCCTCCGCCAATTGGCAGCTTAGCTTAGTCAAGCCTGTCCCAAAATAAAACACTGCCCCTTTAAGACATAAAAAAGCTCTTACCTGACTCACTTTTCAAAGATGGCTAGAAATATACACATTTTGTGAGCACCCGCAACTTAGAAGGAACATTGGTGATGGGCGTAAATGCCCAGTATGCAGACACATGCAAATCAATCTGTCAAACGGCTCCCAAACCCCACGAGGAAGTCCAACCAATCACTTTGAATGGCGTGCCTCCTGCTTACACAGGCACTCACAGAAATTAGCTTAGACCCTCTTTAGGGACATGAGGGAGTGAGAGGAATTATGGTTAATGACAAATTGTTCCACCCCGATACTGATGACTGTGTAAACTGTGTTAGGGTTATCATTATAAACCCACTAACAGAGTGGGTTAGACTGTGGAAATGTACAGGCCGCCTAAAGGTGGGCGGAGCTAAGTTCCTTTGTGTGTGTGTTTGGGCACCAGAGCTCTCATGAATAAACATACTGATGATTCTTGCTGACTCTGGACCTTGTTTAATTCATGATTAAACCAGAGCCTTACACCCTCTGGGAATTATTCAAAGCATTGAGTTTAATTAGAGATAGAAATTCTCGTGACAGGGAGGCTGCTCTGACTTCTGGTCTTAAATCCCAGTAGCCGTTTGTCCTCGTGTTTGCTCCACTGTTGTCTGCAGTGTTTGTGGAGAGCCAGAGGCAGTGGGTTGTGCTGACCCTGGCCCCCAGTCTCTGCCGGTACACACACCAGGCCCAGTGTGAGTCGCCAATCAGCCCAACACCAGACAAAACAAGGGAGGGCCAGACAGGGGATCCCAATGACTGCCTTGGCAGCCCCTACAGAGTCCGGGCACACAGGCCGCACAAGGAGAGCTCCCACTAGTAGGGACTAACAGGGCAGGAGACTGAACTGTGAACCCCTCAGAGCTAGTTATCAGACTGTCCTGTTCAATAATTAATTCTGTAAAAAAACATAATACAAATATTATAGCCAGTTATTTAAAAAATGGGGGCCCATTAGCCAGAAACTAGCCTCTGCAGAGTCCTCAACATCCTCAATGGATATTCCGGTTTTCAGGGGAAATGGAAAGCGAGCCTGTGACGAGTCAAGCGACTTCCGCTTTTGGACGTTAACAAGATGATGTTCCATCTTAACTCCTCCTCCACATTTACTGAATTGGTTTTACATTGCAGAAGAACCCTCCCGACAGTTTTGTCTCTTTTCCTTAAGACCAGTATGTAGGAAATCTACACTGAAAATATAAACAAAACATGTAGTGAGCATTTCTCCTTTGCCAAGATAATCCATCCACATGACAGGTGTGGCATCTCAAGAAGATGATTAAACAGCATGACCCTTACAATATGTGCATCTTGTGCTGGGGACAATAAAAGGCCACTACAACATGCAGTTGTGTCACACAACAATGCCACAGATGTCTGAAGTTCGGAGGGAGCGCGCAATTGGCATGCTGACTGCAGGAATGTCCATAAGAGCTGTTGCCAAATAATTGAATGTTCATCTCTACCATAAACTGCCTCCAATGTTGTTTTAGAGTACATCCAACCGGTCTCACAACCGCAGACCATTTGTATGGCGTTGTGTGGGTGAGCGGTTTCCTGATGTCAATGTTGTGAACGGAGCGCCCCATGGTGGCAGTGGGGTTATGGTATGGGCAGGCATAAGCTACGGACAACTAACACAATTGCATTTTATTGATGGCAATTTGAACGCACACATACCATGACGAGATCATGAGGCCCATTGTTGTGCCATTCATCCGCTGCCATCACATGTTTCAGCATGATAATGCACAGCCCCATGTTGTAGGGACCTGTACACAACCATGCCGTAAGGACCTATACACAATTCCTGGAAGCTGAAAATGTCCCAGTTCTTCCATGGCCTGCATACTCAAACATGTCATCCATTGAGCATGTTTGGGATGCTTTGGATCGACGTGTATGACAGCGTGCTCTAGTTCCCGCCAATATCTAGCAACTTTGCACAGCCATTGAAGAGCAGTGGGACAACATTCCACATGCCACAATCAACAGCCTGATCAACTATGTGAAAGAGATGTCGCGCTGCATGAGGCAAATGGTCACACCAGATACTGACTGGTTCTGATCCACGCCCCTACTTTTATTTTATTTTAAAAGGTGTCTGTGACCAACAGATGCATTTCTGTATTCCCAGTCATGTGAAATCCATAGATTAGGGCCTAATGAATGTATTTAAATTGACTGATTTCCTTACATGACCTGTAAAATCTTTAAAATATTGCGTTTATATTTTTGTTCAGTATACATTACATGGCCAAAAGTATGGACACCTCATTGAACATCCTTTGCTGCTATAACAGCCTCCACTCTTCTGGGAAGGCGTTCCACTAGATGTTGGAACATTGTTGCGGGGACTTGCTTCCATTCAGCCACAAGAGCGTTAGTGATGTCGGGCGATTAGGCCTGGCTCGCAGTCGGCGGTTCCAATTCATCCCAAATGTGTTCGATGGGGTTGAGGTCAGGGCTCTGTTCAGGCCAGTCATGTTCTTCCACACTGATCTCGACAAACCATTTCTGTATGGACCTCGCTTTGTGCACGGGGGCATTGTCATGCTGAAACAGGAAAGGGCCTTCCCCAAACTGTTGCCACAAAGTTGGAAGTACAGATTCACGCGTTTACAAAGTCCAATGGCGGTGAGCTTTACACCACTCCAGCCGACGCTTGGCATTGCGCATGGTGATCTTAGGCTTATGTGCAGCTGCTCGGCCATGGAGACCCATTTCATGAAGCTCCCGACGAACAGTTCTTGTGCTGACGTTGCTTCCAGATGCAGCTTGGAACTCGGTAGTGAGTGTTGCAGAGGACAGATGATTTTTACGCGCTTCAGCACTCGGCGGTCCCATTCTGTGAGCTTGTGTGGCCTATCACTTCACGGCTGAGCCGTTGTCTGAGCTCTTCCGTACGGGCCATTCTACTGCCAATTTTTGTCTATGGTGATTGCATGGCTGTGTGCTCGATTTTATACACCTGTCAGCAACAGGTGTGGCTGAAATAGCTGAATCCACTAATTTGAAGGGGTGTCCACATACTATGTAGTGTAGTTTCAGGTATTTATTTTACGCCTGCTATGCTAGGTTAGCCAGAGAAACAGAAGCTCTAACTCACCTAGTACTATTAGCAGTCTTAATAAAAAAAATTGAAAGGTCACCATGTTAAGACTGGAACTATAGATAATCCAATATTTTGAAGCTTTTGAAAGAAGTATAAAACTGAAATAGCAACAGAGAAGCTAGGGATCATTTGGCCTGGTGTTATGCTGACCCCGTTTTCATAGAGCACCGTGTTGCTGTGTGTTGTCAACAGCACAGAGCTGTGGGTTGAACCTCCTGGGAATTCAGGGGGGGACTGTTTATGACCAAACACTTCTTTATTCAACAGCCGCACAAGGCCATGGTGCCAGCCTCAGCCAGATCCTCATGCTACAGGTGGATGTGATGGAAGAGAAAGCTCCACTGATTTAAGAGCAACATAGGGTTTACTGACCAACTGACAAATCTCAACACTTTGAAATGTGAATTAATTTATTCATTTGAAGTTTTGAATAGCTTTAGGATGGGGTTTTCTAAACGCCAGCCCCCCCTAATATAGTTTTCATACTTAGGGCATTAGGAATGTTGATGACTGAATGTTCTTGGCCAGAGGAGACAGGAAAGGGAAGTTTGGGACCTCACTTCACCTCCCTTCCCTTTGGCCCATTTCCTCAAAGTTGAAAATGGGACAATGAATTTTGTCTACCTCACAATTAATGTACTGGTATACCTTCTGTACCCAAGTGCCAACCTCAAGAGTGTGTGTGAACCAGTTTGTGTACACTAACAGTTGTAAGCCAGTTTCCTACATTGTTTTGCGTCCTTTCTAAAATGCTCTCCTTGTGGTGTTTGCCATGTAAATGTGTGTCTGTATATGTCAGCTCACCAGTCTCTGTGTGTGTGGGCTGTTCAGTAGGGATGTCTGTGGGGTGGTTGGTGAGCTCAGTGTTGGCCCCAATCTCCTCTTCCCTCTCACCGGCTGACTCCTCCTCTGATGACTCACTGAGGGGAAAAACGTTATAAACAATGTTAAGTGGATTCCCAGTCCTGTCCTGCTGCATTCCACTGCCATGTCTAAGATGAAGCCTTTCAGTGTCAGAAGGTAAAGAACCTGTCTTGTTAACTGACAGCACATTCTTTCGAAACCAGTTTACAATGTTGACATGACAAAGTGTAAGGAATGTGCCCTGTCATCTTTGTGTGATGAAGTAGGTCAAATATCTCTGTACGCAGTCATTTGATGTGGAGGTGTTAAGACAGTGACAGGGTGCTGGTCATCGTTTCCTATCAGATTGCATCATTCCTGTGTGACGAGAGCCTTTCGATCAACAGTCCAAACAAGCGTCACACCATCGGACCAGATAATGGTTTCAATCCAGGTACGTACTTGGCTATGAAATCCACAGTGACGTCATCCAGTGAGGCGACGCTGTCCCCGATGCCACAGGGTGACCGCAGGTAGCTGACGTCCCTGGGGGGGTCCATCACCACAGCTGTGGACATGGCAGTAGGCTCACACACAGTAACTGCGGGGGGAAGAGAGATGGAGATAGGGGACAGTAAGACACAGCATATGACTCATTCACACATGACCCACACACAAATCTCAGGGACAGAGTTTCCCCAGCGGTAAGTGTCTGAAGTTTCGGTCAGGCTTCGAGACAAATGTGACACAAAGAGCATCAGTCCTTCCTTAGAGCAGGGGTTCCCAAACGTTTTCACTCAGGCCCCCCAACCAGCATTGGGGAACATCCCGCACCCAGTCTATTTCTATGGGCACAAGCACTGTTCATGACAAACTGTTCACACACACCTCTTGTTGGTGGAGAGAAAATGTAGCAGGTTTAAAGCTAATTTTCTGCAATTCTACACATTATCATGGGGTGCAGAGAATTTGGCCGTTTTAAAGCTCATTTTCTTGTTATTGTAGTTATGAATAGCTCTAAGGCAGTGGTCACCAACCAGTCGATGGATGTTCAAGGCATCCTAGTCCATCACCAAACATTTCTGTAGAAAAGCCAACGATAAAGGCATAAAGGCTTGCGCTCCTTTTTTCCCCCGTGTTGCGCTGTTGGCGGTAAGTGCACTTGATTCAGAAGTCATGCGCACCGGTAGGCAAAGTGTTCCCATTTTGAACCATATCATTTGTCCGAAAAGACAAACTCTGCCTACCCGGCGGAGCGGGAGATCTCTGGATAAATCGAGTGTGCCTACTGCGCTGGCCAATCGTATAGCTCAAATCACCATGCCTACCAATAGCTTCCACAACCCCAGCAAAGTTTGATACTAGCCTACGTGAGATTTCATAACTTTTAAAACCATGACCAGAGAGACTGTCAAAGAACACAGCAAAGAGCTGCTGTTTTTATGCGCGAGTTCATGTCTAAGTTGTATTCAGCACTGTCAACACTTTATTCAAACACTATTACAAAACATAAAACATGCTTCTCTACTTCCACTCGCGCTGCAGTTGCAATGAATGAGTAGCCAAGTGTATCAATAGCCCTGCGTTTTTATTATTATTAGCAGCTCGTCATGTCTATTTTAATATCGAGGAATATTTCACTTTGTCTAGTCATAGGAACAACATGAACTTGTACCTGAGGCAGATGCGGTGAGACTCGAGTTTCACCATCCGGTGGAAGACTGTGTCCCCTCTCTCTAGTCAGCCTCACCGAAGGAGAGAGCAGGGACCGTGAGAGGCAGACCCTCTCTCTGCTGAGACTAATGCAGTGTTCAAAACAACTGGGAACTCCGAAAGAAACAAGATCCGACCGGGGAAAATAGTTTTGAACGGTCATCCAACTCGGAAACTTTCTAGAGCTCAGACTTCCCGACCTGAAGTTCACTGACGTCATAATTTGACAGTCCCCCCCCCCACTACCCAATTTCAAAATTGCACCCTTGTGCAATTTTGCGCACGCCACGGTTTGGGAACCACTGCCTTAGAGTAGAACCTGCTGTAGCATGTGACTGCCAAACGGCTCACAAGACTCCCACCACTGTGCTGCATGTCACAGGGTCATGCTCTGGTCTCTGGATAAACATAACACATGGTCTCAGTCATTACACTGCTTGGAGAGCAGTCGGCAAAGCTAAATAGTTTTGATCACCAAATGCTTTTATGGACATCTTTTTACAACGGTATTTTACAACAGTAAGTGTCGACAGGACTCAAATGGGTACAGATCCAAGAGGTGCCATTACAAAAACAGCTACTGTAGACTGAACTGTGCTTTTTTTTAAACAAATGAGGCTTCCTTTTAAGTAACTGCTTTCAGCCAAAACTAATAAACCATGTTTATTCAATGTGGTCGTTTCCTAAAATCAGTAGAAGCCTAAATTAACATTTAGGCCTAATCGTGTTATGAAACCCCCTTTCAGAGATATAAAGCCATGTGGACACATGACGACAACGGGGCAGCAGAGGTTGCATAAGATGGACTCATTTGGCTGGCTCGTTCATCCTCTGGTTATTGAACTTCAATGGCTCCATCTGTGTGAAAGAGACTCAAACGGAGCACAGTTCAGCCCCTGTTGATCTGTTTGTTCCATTGTGGGAGGTTAACCAAGAGGGGGAGAGCTGAGCAGAGCGCACGTCCCATCTGTCATCAACACGGCACAGGAAACACGTCAGCGCTGTAGAACAATAACCACGACCACGTAACCCCGCTCCACCATCGACTCGACCCCCTTGCTGGAGAGCCAACACCGGCTGCGGTCCTGTTTATCTAGGCCTGGCTCTCTGTGCATTGAAAACACATACCAGCGGCCCTTTTAGCCTATTCCACAATAGGCCATCTTAGTTCACCAGCTGAGGACAATTAAGCAGCGGCAGGAGGAAAGAAAACAGCCTCCATGGGGAGGTCACAGAGCAGAAACATTCTCCTGAGCCAGGGACAGGGTGCAGCAAACCCTTATTAAAACTCAGTCAAATTTCATAACCTGGTGCTGAGTGGTTGGTTGTAAAAAACAAAAAAAAAAAACAAATATCTGATTCATGGTTTATGGGCCGTACCTCAGCAGATTGATAGATTCTACCTCCCCGCTCCCTCGGTGACACTGCTGTCAGCTCATTACCCATTCCTGCAGAGCCTGTCTCAGCCCAGCCAAGGAGGCAGATGCCATGGAGTGAGCTCACCGCTTACACCCGACAGCCCCCCTACAATAGTTGCCATTGTACTCTCTTCTTCCTTCCACCAGTAACAGAGCAGCTGCAAGATTCCCCATGGTCACACACAATCAGACACAGCTGTGGCCAGGGCTCACGCTGCATGGCTGTAATGTACGGGGGTGGGTGCTAGGGCTGCACGATAATCCATATTGCAAGAGGCTGCGATATTTTGAAACGCCACTTTGCTGTCTGTCAGTTCTTTTTACTTTTAATTTATTACTAGAGTTGATGGAGTGCTCGTTTGGCCACATCCCAATCCCCCACACACCAAGCCCCGCCCCATCACTTAAGCAGGCAGTTCCTCATGCTCAAGATTCACTCTGCAATGCATGCACTGACCAAAAAGCATGCAGTCAACAGGTTTTTGTGGTCCTCAATTTGAATGGGTGGTCACCACCCGACCCACCAGGCCCAGTTCATTATAATGCCTGAATGATGTTGCACATGCTGATGGCCTGCCATGAAGATTCCCTCAATGCTCACTGGGTACAGCTCAGATGGATTTAGCATTGTGCTAGGGCTGCAGAATTAATCAAAATCGCATTGGAATATTGACATGTGCAATATCCATATCGCGAGAGATCATTATCGCATGCAATATGAGGCGCAGCGTCCGTTTTTATTGTTTACTTCATTCTCTCCTCTTGGGGCTTTGCTTCTTAATATAAATCATTGTATTTCTAAGATTCCAACAGTTCACCCAAGTGTTTTGATCCATATTGCATATCAAATCGCAATATTTGTAATATTTTTTTTTTTTATAGCAATTAGATTTTTGCCCATATCGTGCAGCCCTACATTGCGCACAGTTTCATCACAATAGCAAATGACTGCCTCGTTCCACTCAATTAAGAGAGGATTAGGTCCCAAACAGTATGTCCAGTACACATAACTGCCAAATGATGTCCATTCAAAAACTGATTGCAACCATAGACTGTTTGGCTAATTTGAGTAGAGGCTTTTCTTGAAAAAGTCACATTAAATATATTCTCAGACACCAGCATTAACTACAACTGAAACAAATCCTCCCCAAAACTGGGCGTCTCCAAAACCAAGCAGGGTCTCCCCACACACAAAAACCAAGCCCTCTCTCCACCCACACAGCATTTAAATACCCAACATTTTAGAGAATTTCAGATGCAAAGAAAGCACTTGCTACATTATTCAAATCCCTCTCCTTCCCATCTCTCGCTCTGCCTGCCTCTCCCAGATGGCCAACTCACCCTTCTGCCTGGACCTGTTTCTAAGGCTGCTCAAACACTGGGGGTGAATCAAGTTCCCATCAATCCATCCACCCAACTGCTGTTTCTGGCAGCAGCAGCCTGGCAAGGAGTCCCAGTAATTCTTTCTGCCTCACCCTACCCTGTCCTATTAGCTCTACATGGAGGGCTGGATGCTGCATCCCAGCCAGCACACATACCTGCTAACCACATGGGCTAGTGAGGTGGATGAACCAGTACCACATATCAGCCTTCATAGCAGTAGTACATTAGTTGTTTTGAATTCAATAACGTACTGTTAATGTAAGAACTAAACCTTAAGGACATGGTTCAAATTTAAAACAAAGAACACAGACAGAGGGACTCAGATGTAAATACTGATGGTACAAAGGAACCATCAGCTCACATCCTAAAGGAAATGCCACACCTTTAAAAAGAGCCCAATGATGCTAGAGAAATGCCTTCCCAAAAGCCAAAGCCAGAAGATTATTGATATAAAGATCATACGTATCAACTGACGTAAGCGGTTGCCTGTCAGATTTAGGCTACCCAAGTGAAAGGGCTGTACATCTAATTCTAAATCATGTAGAAGGACTTACAGTGCATCCTAGTAAGCAAACTTCTGATCTCTTGTTTCAGTTCTGGTTGCCGGTTCTCTGGACTGCGTAAACACGCGTTGTATTCTGTCAGCCGCTAGACACAAAATATGCTGGCGTCAGTCTCTGTAACACATCATTCATTTTCAAACTCTGAGTTTGTCCCTCCTCCAAAACCCCACCCTCTCAGCGCTAGCCTCTTTCCTGCAGACATCCTTGCACACTTCCCCCACTAGTATTCCAACACTACAGCCCTTTTCATTGGCTGAAAGGGCTCACACCACAAGACTCGTCCCACATACACGGTCACGTCAGCCAAATGAATGCAAGAGGGAGGGGAATGGGTCTGCAGTTGGTGAAATACCATTTCCTCCCTCTTCTCTTGGATGATGCTGTGAGGACCCCACCAGACCTATCCCCCCGCACACACTTCTGCACCACACACAAACAATGCAGATGTCAGCTGGGGTTACTACAGGACAAGGAAGGGGCGGTTCATCTGGTTATCAGGCCAGGTTGCTATAGCAATCCAGCAGCTGTGCTAGCTGAGCTTTGACTTTCCAGAGACTAAATGGATAATAACATTGCCAGGACATCCTTATCCTGCTGACCTAGTTACTGTTGCTACATCAAATAAGTAACCCAAACTATTGGCGCCTTTGGTCTTCCATCAGTTATATATATATACACATTTATAGGATGTTATATTACTTGTAGTTAATAAATCCATCCACTAATAACTCATTCACCACAAAAAAAAAAAAGGTTTAAGGCCCAATACACAAGACTGAGTCTCAGGACTGAATTTACTGAAATGTAATAGAAAAGGTGCAAACAGAATAATGATTACAGGAGAATGAATCACCAAATTATCAAAATAGACAATTTTGTAATCACTGCTGTAGGCGAAGAGTTAGGTCAGACAGACTGATGCAAACAGACAAAATGTCAAACCGTTTTGTCCCCTCAAAGTTCAGACAAACTTTTGACAGTAAAAACTCAGGAGAGTTTCATATGTAAAACTAAGGACCAAACTATGGAGGCGCTCAGTTGTCAACGTATGAGCTCCATTGAAAAACCATTAGCCTATTCGTTTTTGAAGGATACAAAATCTGTCTGTCCGGCCCCTTACAAATCCTCTAGACTAGGGGTGTGCTGAGTACTCGGACAAAACGAGTATCGTAACGGATATGGAGAATTTTCCGAATACGATTATGACAAGTATTTTTTGCAATTATCAGTGATCGGAAAACAGTAATCTTCTGTCTAAAGAAACGGGCGGGGTATTGGTTGAGCCTGCTGAGTCCAAGCTCTCCCTCCGCTCTCATTTTCCCTGTCGACTTTGCTGAAGCCGTATTCTGTCTACTTCGCGTAGTTTAGTAGGCCTACTTAGTCATTATTCCATTGCTGATGATGTCTGTCCTTATGTCGTTATCCAAGCCTATTATTATTTATTCTCACCCAGGCATGTTTATTGAGCGACAGATCATTAGAAAATAAAAATGACAAAATGTAGATTGTAGAAATGTGGCATAAGTGTCGGGAGAGAAAAGTTCTGCTCCTCTCGAAATTGAAACAATATATGGGCCAAGTGAATTAGCCTACCCTCATCTGGAATAAATGCAGACAGTAGTAGTCAGCCATGCATTAGGCTATTTATTAGTCCTATTCAATTATCAACAAAATAGGCTAAGTAAGTAAATCATGTGCATTTGAGCTGAAAGACTCCGGATTGTACTATTAATTTGAGATAAACATCCATTTCCTGAACCTAAAATTAAGTCTTAGTACACTGCTCAAAAAAATTAAAGGGAACACTTAAACAACACAATGTAACTCCAAGTCAATCACACTTCTGTGAAATCAAACTGTCCACTTAGAAAGCAACACTGACTGACAATAAATTTCACATGCTTTTGTGCAAATGGAATAGACAACAGGTGGAAATTATAGGCAATTAGCAAGACACCTCCAATAAAGGACTGGTTTTGCAGGTGGTGACCACAGACCACTTCTCAGTTCCTATGCTTCCTGGCTGATGTTTTGGTCACTTTTGAATGCTGGCGGTGCTTTCACTCTAGTGGTAGCATGAGACGGAGTCTACAACCCACACAAGTGGCTCAGGTAGTGCAGCTCATCCAGGATGGCACATCAATGCGAGCTGTGGCAAGGTGGTTTGCTGTGTCTGTCAGCGTAGTGTCCAGAGCATGGAGGCGCTACCAGGAGACAGGCCAGTACATCAGGAGACATGGAGTAGGCCGTAGGAGGGCAACAACCCAGCAGCAGGACCGCTACCTCCGCCTTTGTGCAAGGAGGAGCAGGAGGAGCACTGCCAGAGCCCTGCAAAATTACCTCCAGCAGGCCACAAATGTGCATGTGTCTGCTCAAACGGTCAGAAACAGACTCCATGAGGGTGGTATGAGGGCCCGACGTCCACAGGTGGGGGTTGTGCTTACAGCCCAACACCGTGCAGGACGTTTGGCATTTGCCAGAGAACACCAAGATTGGCAAATTCGCCACTGGCGCCCTGTGCTCTTCACAGATAAAAGCAGGTTCACACTGAGCACATGTGACAGACGTGACAGAGTCTGGAGACGCCGTGGAGAACGTTCTGCTGCCTGCAACATCCTCCAGCATGATCGGTTTGGCGGTGGGTCAGTCATGGTGTGTGGTGGCATTTCTTTGGGGGGCCACACAGCCCTCCATGTGCTCGACAGAGGTAGCCTGACTGCCATTAGGTACCGAGATGAGATCCTCAGACCCCTTGTGAGACCATATGCTGGTGCGGTTGGCCCTGGGTTCCTCCTAATGCAAGACAATGCTAGACCTCATGTGGCTGGAGTGTGTCAGCAGTTCCTGCAAGAGGAAGGCATTGATGCTATGGACTGGCCCGCCCGTTCCCCAGACCTGAATCCAATTGCGCACATCTGGGCATCATGTCTCGCTCCATCCACCAACGCCACGTTGCACCACAGACTGTCCAGGAGCTGGCGGATGCTTTAGTCCAGGTCTGGGAGGAGATCCCTCAGGAGACCATCCGCCACCTCATCAGGAGCATGCCCAGGCGTTGTAGGGAGGTCATACAGGCACATGGAGGCCACACACACACACACACACACACACACACTACTGAGCCTCATTTTGACTTGTTTTAAGGACATTACATCAAAGTTGGATCAGCCTGTAGTGTGGTTTTCCACTTTAATTTTGAGGGTGACTCCAAATCCAGACCTCCATGGGTTGATCAATTTGATTTCCATTGATAATTTGTGATTTTGTTGTCAGCACATTCAACTATGTAAAGAAAAAAGTATTTAATATGATTATTTCATTCATTCAGATCTAGGATGTGTTATTTTAGTGTTCCCTTTTTTGAGCAGTGTAGTTTAGCAGGTGTCTTAACTGATGACTAGATAGAGGGAATCCCCCTCCTACCTCTTTAGGGCAGTTTAGGGTCACAATGCAAAAAGGAAACCGGGAAGTTCCCATATTCTCTTTCAAACTGAATGACCAAGATAAGTAAAACTACCCACGTTTTTTGCAACTATTGAACCCAGACTTAAAGCACAGAGGATGTGATTAATGTGGTGGTGACTGTACTAGCATAAATTACTTTTGCATAGAGGGTTTGTGCTAGTGTTGTCCCGATAACAGAATTGACTTTGATATAAGGTTTTATATCACAATTCTCGATACTCAATACCAAAACGATACCACTGCAAAAAAGGCATATTAATAAACCAATGTCACAGAATGGCACTTGATCCAGACAAACTCAGCTACTAGGCTTGGGCGGTATACCATATATACGTATATACCGTATGCCAGGGTATTTAGAAAAAGCCACAGGATGGTTTTTCAATACAGTTAATAAAGTTGAAACTATTTCTTTGAAGTTTAATAAATATGAATATTTGTAGCTACTTAAGTAAATACCTAGTCAACTTGTGCAATACGTTAGGAGATAAAGAACATTGCGTTCTTCATTTCACCTATTACATTATTATGTAGCATATGGTAGTCCCCAGTCACGTGATGTTTGTTTACAAACATAAAACGAGAGACCGGAGCCTTGAGTCACTCACTGTTGTGCAGCATGCGCCAGGTGATCTAATTACAGTATGGAATTCACAACTAAATGCTTGCCAGCTAGATATCTTATAACTATTAAGTTAACTGTCTAAAATGTGCTAAATGCTCTGCAGTTGTGCATCTGTTTTGCTAATTTTGTAGCTAGTTAGCCATCTAGCTAAGTGGTTAGCTAGCTTCTTCCAAAAATCAAGCATTCACTTGGTAACAGCAGAGAACCCCCTCCTGGATCATTAGCCTTGCTGGCTAATATTCGTTTTGTGCGTGCGGCAAACTATGTAGCCTTTGAGTTACTTTAACATTTAAGTCATTTAGCAGACGCTCTTATCCAGAGCGTGTATAGTTTAGGTCAGGAACTGTACAAAATGTTTACAAAGCGCTTGTTAGCATACTCTATGAGGATTCCTTAGTACTTGTTAGCATTTTGTTAGCATTCTGGTAAGTGACGGTTTTGGGGCCTTTAAGTTTCAAAAATAAATAAAAAATAGCGCCCCTTGTGAAGGTATCTGCATACCGCCCAACCCTAACCAAAATTAACAAATTCTAGTACCGAACCATTTTTCATGTTCTAGTATCAAAAAAGTACCAAAGTTTCAGAATACCATGCCACACTAGTTAGTGCTGATCACAAGAATGTAGCCAATGACACCAAGGCTGAGAAAGAGCTTCCCAACTGGACAACACTGATTGGTGAGAATTTGCAGGTCATGGGAAATGGAGAGAAAGACAAAACCGGTCATTTGCCATTGCATTATCATATAGCCTACATTTTTAGGACTGTCCCAGACAAAAAAAATAATAACCTTGGTCAACCAAGTCTTCTTTCAACCAATCGATTAGTAGAAATTGTATCATTGTATTTTTCCATATATTGACACACCCCATTTGTTTTAATAAAATCAACTAATATATAGCTATATATCTGGAAAAAATTAAGAGACCACTGCAATTTCTTCTTAAATCAGCATCTCTACATGTATGACAGCCATTCCATTCCAGTGTCTGTTGAATTCCAACACAGGCACACCTCATTCTACTGAATTAGGTACTGATTAGGTGATCACCTGAACCAAATCTTATTTAACGAGGAAAAGTATAAAAACCACTGCTGTGGTCATCACTATCCTCTTGCAATAGCACTGTTTTGCTATCCAGCTGGTCCTAAAAGTACCTCAAAAGTAATATTAAATCAAAAAATAACTATTGACCATGCCAAAAGAGTTGAAAAGGAATGTTTTGAGTGAGGAAAAGAAGGGTTCAATTCTGGCTTTACTCGCAGAGGGATACAGTGAGCGTCAGGTTGCTTCCATCCTTAAAATCTCAAAGACAACGGTTCATAAGAACAAGGTCAAGCAGCAGACATTGACAACAAAGCTACAGACGCGAAAATGACTCTACTGACCACCAACTCATTCGAATGTCACTCAACAACCGTAGGATGACATCAAGTGACCTACAAAAAGAATGGCAAACGGCAGCTGGGGTGAAGTGCATGGCGAGGACGGTTCGAAACAGGCTCATAGGGGCAGGGCTGAAGTCGTGCAAAGCTAGAAAAAAGCCCTTCATCAATGAGAAGCAAAGAAGAGCCAGGCTGAGGTTTGCAAAAGACCATAAGGATTGGACCGTAGAGGACTGGAGTAAGGTCATCTCTGATGAGTCCAATTTTCAGCTTTGCCCAACACCTGGTCGTTTAATGGTTAGACTGAGACCTGGAGAGGCCTACAAGCCACAGTGTCTCGCACCCACTGTGAAATTTGGTGGAAGATCGTGATGATCTGGGGGTGCTTCAGCAAGGCTGGAATCGGGCAGATTTGTCTTTGTGAAGGACGCATGAATCAAGCCACGTACAAGGTTGTCCTGGAAGAAAACGTGCTTCCTTTTGCTCTGACATTGTTCCCCAACTCTGAGGATTGCTTTTTCCAGCAGGACAATGCGCCATGCCACACAGCCAGGTCAATCAAGGTGTGGATGGAGGACCACCAGATGAAGACCCTGTCATGGCCAGCCCAATCTCTAGACCTGAACCCCATTGAAAACTTCTGGAATGTGATCAAGAGGAAGATGGATGGTCACAAGCCATCAAACAAAGCCGAGCTGCTTCAATTTTTGCGCCAGGAGTGGCATAAAGTCACCCAACATCAATGTGAAAGACTGATGGAGAGCATGCCAAGACGCATGAAAGCTGTGATTGAAAATCAGGGTTATTCCACCAAATATTGATTTCGGAACTCTTCCTAAGTTAAAACATTAGTATTGTGTTGTTTGAAAATGAACATGAACTTTTTTTCCTTTGCATTATTCGAGGTCTGACAAAACCGTATATTTTTTGTTATTTTGACCAGTTGTAATTTTCTGCAAATACATGCTCTAAATGACAATATTTTTATTTGGAATTTGGGAGAAATGTTGTCAGTAGTTTATAGAATAAAACAAAAATGTAAATTTTTCCCAAACTCTTAATTTTTTCCAGAGCCGTGTGTGTACGTATATATACATATATACACATACACACAAAAAAAATAAACGTCCCTTTTTCAGGACCCAACGTCCCTTTTTCAGGACCCAACGTCCCTTTTTCAGGACCCTGTCTTTCAAAGATCATTTGTAAAAATCCAAATAACTTCACAGATCTTCATTGTAAAGTGTTTAAACACTGTTTCCCATGCGTGTTCTCTGTACTTTGTGGTCCTCTGTAGCTCAGCTGGTAGAGCACGGCGCTTGTAACGCCAAGGTAGTGGGTTCGATCCCCGGGACCACCCATACACAAAAAATAAAAATAATAATAAATGCACGCATGACTAAGTCGCTTTGGATAAAAGCGTCTGCTAAATGGCATATTATTATTATTATTCAATGAACCATAAACAATTAATGAACATGCACTTGTGGAACAGTCATTAAGACACTAACAGCTTACAGACGGTAGGCAATTAAGGTCACAGTTATGAAAACTTAGGACACTAAAGAGGCCTTTCTACGGACTCTGAAAAACACCAAAAGAAAGATACCCAGGGTCCCTGCTCATCTGCCTGAATGTGCCTTAGGCATGCTGCAAGGAGGCATGAGGACTGCAGATGTGGCAATGGCAATAAATCGCAATGTCCGTACTGTGAGACGTCTAAGACAGCGCTACAGGGAGACAGGACGGACAGCTGATCGTCCTCACAGTGGTAGACCACGTGTAACAACACCTGCACAGGATCGGTACATCACACCTGCGGGACAGGTACAGGATGGCAACAACTGCCCGAGTTCCACCAGGAACGCACAATCCCTTCATCAGTGCTCAGACTGTGATAGATGAATTTGTATGTTTATTATAATTACTAAAAAGATTCCACCCCAATACTGTATAAATGTGTAAACTGTGTTAGTTATATAAGACAATAAACCCACTAACAGAGAAGGGGGTTAGAAACTGCTGAGACAAACATTCCAGGAGAAAGGAAACCTAGAAACTGTCAAACTAACCATTCTGTGTAAATTTACAGGCCGCCTAAAGGTGGGCAGAGCAAAGTCCTTTGTGTGGACGCATATAAAAAGGCTGTGTGTTTTTAGCGCCAGAGCGCTCTCTGAATAAAATTGCTGATCCATTGCAGACTGGAGAATTTGTTTAATTCTTAATTAACTACAGCCTTACAACCTCTGGGAATTATTCAAAGCTTGAATATTAGAGATAGATATTCTCGTGACAGACTGTCCGCAATAGGCTGAGAGAGGCTGGACTGAGGGCTTATAGGCCTGTTGTAAGGCAGGTCCTCACCAGACATCACCGGCAACAACGTCGCCTATGGCACAAGCCTAACATCGCTGGACCAGACAGGACTGGCAAAAAGTGCTCTTCACTGACAAGTCACGTTTTTTTCTCACCAGGGGTAATGGTCAGATTCGCGTTTATCGTCAAAGGAATGAGCGTTACACCAAGGCCTGTACTCTGGAGCGGGATCAATTTGGAGGGAGGGTCGGTCATGGTCTGGGGCAGTGTGTCATAGCATCATCGGACTGAGCTTGTTGTCATTGCAGGCAATCTCAACGCTGTGCGTTACAGGGAAAACATCCTCCTCCCTCATGTGGTACCCTTCCTGCAGGCTCATCCTGACATGACCATCCAGCGTGACAATGCCACCAGCCATACTGCTCGTTCTGTGTGTGATTTCCTGCAAGACAGGAATGTCAGTGTTCTGCCATGGCCAGCGAAGAGCCCAGATCTCAATCCCATTGAGCACGTCTGGGACCTGTTGGATCGGAGGGTGAGGGCTAGGGCCATTCACCCCAGAAATGTCCAGGAACTTGCAGGTGCCTTGGTGGAAGAGTGGAGTAACATCTCACAGCAAGAACTGGAAAATCTGGTGCAGTCCATGAGGAGGAGATGCACTGCAGTACTTAATGCAGCTGGTGGCCACACCAGATACTGACTGTTACTTTTGATTTGACCCCCCCTTTGTTCAGGGACACATTATTCAATTTATGTTAGTCACGTCTGTGGGACTTGTTCAGTTTATGTCTCAGTTGTTGAATCTTGTTATGTTCATACAAATATTTACACGTTAAGTTCGCTGAAAATAAACGCAGTTGACGTTTCTTTTTTTGCTGAGTTTATATGTACTGGGCTTGGCTGATGCTTTAAGCACACTGTTTGATTAAATTATGAAGACACACAAATGACTCAAGAGGAGCCACAGATCAAGATAGCCTAACCAGAAGAAGAAAAATAACTGTTCCCGACCCCCCTCCTCCCGCTGCTGCTGGCCTTCGCAGATTCTGCAGTTACGCTCCTGAAGTTGCTGGTAATAGGCTACATCAGGGGTCGGCAATTTATCTTACAATTTCTGCCGATCTGCATGCCAGTTCTAATTTTCACATAAACATTTTCATTGAACAGTTTCATTTATAATAGTCCTTGTAAGTCCAAAAAAATAAAAAGTAAAAAGTTCTAAATGAAAATTATACAAATCTAAAAGTAACTTCTATTGGCATATATGTAAAAATTGCCTAAATAAAGCCAACAAATAAAAACATTGCAGCCTGTAGGTAGAAAACACAGTGATAAAATAAATATCCTATAAAACCACATTGGCTATGCATGGCCTGTCTGCAATGAACTTGAAACATTGTATCAACTATCAAAATGTGTCTGGCCCGAAAGCTAGCAAACTTGCAACATCGTATAAAATATTCTGGTGCCTCAGGTCGTGTCTACACTCGACACTTACATGCGACTTCTGCTATCAGAATACGAAGATCACATTGAAAATTTAATAATTTTAATAATTTAATTGGGGTCTAGACCCAAAGATGGGGTCAAAACCCAAAAACGTCGCTTTGTGGTCTGATTGTGTTTAGATCTGGTTGACCACTTCAGGTTGTGGTCAGGGATGCATTGTGCGCGCATTTCTCCTCAGTCTGGACCAATCAGGCTACCGAAAGCGCATTCAGTGGGCGACATCATCAGCACTCCTCCCACAAGTCTCCAGAAAACATGCGTTTTGGGACCGAGAGGCACCTTTTCATTATAACGTTGGAAGAAATACATTCCTAGCGTGTGAGGAATGTGTTTGCTATTTTTAGTTTGGCTAGAGTTATGCTAACCCATTTGCAATCCCTTTAGCGTTGCTCGCTAGCGCCTATTCCACTATTTGTAGAATGCATTCTGGCATTTGATTATAGCGCGGGAAAAGGGAATCCGGACACACTGTGGACTCATTTAAATGTAGATGTAGACGCTTGACGCGTTCGTAACTCCATGATCAGAATACTTATGCTGCATGACACTGCCTCAGTTTCCAGTGCCAGTGAGCTTGGGCCCAACACAGCTGTAGGCTATGTGTGCAAGGGATAAGTAGTAATCAGGTATTTTATGACGTTTCCACTGGATCAGAGCATTACATTTTTCCCTTTCATGCAGTGGTTATTGAAAGGGAGAGCCAACAGCCTATTGACCAAACAATGGGGTCAGCCCTAATTTACATAGAACTGTGCAAGGTGACAGCCTGCCAGGACTACTATATGTGCACCTTACTTTGAGGGACGAACAATCAGTCACAGGAGAATGAAGATGCTCACGGTCGGCCCGCTCATTAGGAAGGATTAGGCGGCCGCCGATGGCTAAACTGATCAAGACGCACCTCCAACAACAACACATAAAACCTCACATAATTCTGCCCAAAAACAATGACAATTTCTCTCAACCAGTGGCATATGGGCTTTTAATGTGAGCGCTGATGCCGCCCTGTGATAAGCAGTGCCCACTTTGTCATAGGCAGGGGTGCAAAATATTTTGCTAGTCCAGTCCAAGCGCGCCTCTCCAGGGTGCTGTTGGAGAAACGCATCGCTGTGGCGCTCCACCAACATTCTGCCAAAAAAATTAACATAAATCATGTAGCAGATATAGGATATGATAGAACGAGTATGTGGCCTTTTCTGTAGCCTACAGGCTGGAGATAAAATGTATGACAATGTAACGAGACTGACACTTTTTACATCATGCAGGTTTCTATGATAAAATAGCCTAACCTAAATGGCGCTCAATCAAATAAATGCGCTGTCATGTTAACAAAACATATCCTAACAGGACAGGTCAAAGTAAAATGGACAATATGGAATGGACAATCACAACTATTGTCCAGGAGTTTCACCCCATTGTCACGATCAGTGGTTTCAAGTTTGTATCCATCAATTTTTGACAAGCTGATCATAGCGAAAAAATTTAATATTTCTGCATTTCCCATTGTGTAAACACATTGCAAATAGGCTCACGATAACTCCTGATAAAGTTGGCTAGCTGATATTACATTTTAGTCATTTAGCAGACGCTCTTATCCAGAGCGACTTACAGTTACTGCATATTTCTTTATTATTATTTTTTTTCATACTGGCCCCCCGTGGGAAACGAACCCACAACCCAGGCATTGCAAACGCCATGCTCTACCAACTGAGCTACACAGGACCAGAGCTTAAATAGCCAAATTGATTAGTCACAAGAATCTAACAGGACTAACAAAGCAAATGCAACAGCCTGTTTTACAAACGGTGGGCCTACAACATGGATGGGCATTTCCATTGCAGGCAACATTGTAGGCTACACCCCAGTAAGCACAAGCCGAAGTCTTTCTTTGGATTTTTACAAATGGTTGGCTTACCACACAGATGGGCTACACCTCAGTAAGCATGGACCAACGCCGACGTCTTTTTTTGTGCAGTTCGTTCCAGCCTTCATTTCCACATCCACGAACATTGGTTTTTGGTCCGGCCCGGGCCAAATCTGAACCAATCATAGATGTCTATGTTTGGTTCATATTTTGTCCGGTCTGGACCAGCCTTGATTTGGCCCAAACATAGAAGTCTATATAAAATGACTTCTTTTCAACTTTCATTCAGAACCAAAAATGAGCCCGATTTCAAAATCCGGAAAATACATATTTTCAACTACTGGGAAATACGCATTTTCAACATCTGGAAAATAAGTATTTTTTACTTTTCAGAACCTAAATTGAACCTAACTTCAACGTCTGGAAAATACACATTTTCAATGTCATTTTGCTCACTGGGACTTTTAGTTTTGCAAGGGGCAGCATTTTTTTGGTGTCACCTAGGGCAGCAGAACGGCAAGGACCAGCCCTGAAAATGCTCATTAATAAAAGGAGACAAGATGTGTCCTTCCACTATAGCAAGATCGCTTCAGCCAATTGCCATGAGAAACGCAGAGATCCACCGGACCATCACATGATCGCTGGTGAGCCCATCTCCCCGTGATGGGCGAGGCTTGCGTGGCTGTGCTGCTGCATCCAGCGATGTTACTACATATCATTGACATCCCCTTCATGAATTCTCCCCGTTCACAGTACAGTGAATCAAGCAGGACCGGCACCAGAACGAATCAGTAGTACGGGCATTTGATTTCTATAGGGCCAAGTTTTTTTCAAAGGACCTCCTATGTACGCACGCAGTTGCGTGCACACATTTAAATGGGTTTTATAGTAAATACATGTAATTTAACTGTAAAAATGTATTACCTTTTAATGTGACCATTCATGACAAAACCAGTCGTGTTTTCTTCCAATTGTCAAATCACGTCAAAAAGCAGGTTACCTTCACACGTTCGTGAAAAAATAATTCCAGCATCTGAACAGTGCATTGCGCCGCCAACTTCCTTCAATTTGCAAGTGGGAGAAAGCATCCGAGCAAGCAAAACAGCGCCCTTGTGTCTTACTATATCAGGATGGTCGCTCTCCAGGAACAGGGTTGGAAAGCCCTATACTGGGGCGGCAGGTAGCTTAGTGGTTAAGAGTGGCTAATCCCCGAGCCGACTAGGTGAACAATCTGTCGATGTGCCCTTGAGCAAGGCACTTAACCCTAATTGCTTCTGTAAGTCGCTCTGGATAAGAGCGTCTGCTAAATGACCTAAAAATAAAATAAATACTATATGTAGCCCATGTATCTGATGCGGTCTGGCCAAAAGCACGACATGCCATACTCTTTTTGGCCAGACAGCATCACACATGGACTACTCATACTGAGACAGGCTTTTTCGCTCGGATGCTTTATGTGCGATTGATGATTCATTCTGTCGGCGCCCCTCTCCATCATGCAAATAAATTACCAATATTTAAATACGGTAGGGCGGACCAGGCCCCCTAATTATATCCTATTACACTGGATATAATTTTTTAACGTTTTATAAGTTTTATAAACTGAAAGCAACTAGTTTGCAGTGTTGGAGTGAACTACATTTAGTTCCAACTAGTAATTCAACTACATTTTACAGTAGCTTGGTGGCAGTTGAACTAAATTCAACTCTTGGTAGTGTTTTCAGTAGTTAATTACTTTTTACTTCTGTTAACATCCGACTCCAGTGTTCAATTCTTGCAATTTGTAATCTATGATATTTCAGACTTAGATACGATCATTTATCACGAAGTATATCGATATAGTGAACTTTCTTAAAGTAACTTTAGTTTTCTTAAGGGTAGCTTTAGTGTAACTTAAGCTCTACTACCGGTAACGTTACCTAGTTAATTAGCTGTCAAACCAGCCGTCGTGTGCAAACAAAAGTAACGTCAGCTAGAAGAATGGCTAATTGTAGCGAAGGTTAACCAAATTAGGTTCAAATTACAAATGTCCCCGTTTCAACTAAGATATTCCATTTCAATTAAGCGCATCATCGTGAACAAAACCTACAGCTCCTCTCCGAACGTTCGCTACACCATTTCTGAGTCAGCAGCACGCGTTCAGCACCGATATCGTTAGTTAACTTGTGTTGTCAAAAGTATTTGCTAGTAAGTCAAAGTAATGTTGGACCTTACCGTCAAAACAAAACAATCAACCTTTTTCCTGATAGAAACAAACTTTGACGCCGAAGTTGTTGATTAGGGAATACAGACACGTGAACGTCACCTGCCCTGGCCTGCAAGTGTGCGCATGCTGATTCTTTGTGAGGAGAATGTGACGTGGCGGAGTTTAAGCACGCCTTTAATTTGGCCATGTAATTTCAAACCGAAAGTTTTGTATCTGACTTAAAAGATCAACGTGTCGTTTGAAATAATTTCCCTAATAGTAGAACAAATAATAGTGGTGATGAAACATTTTACATCCACCACATTCAGGGGATGACGTTGTTTGTATGTTGGTGCCCATAATAATGATAAACGTGTTACAAATGTGTTTTATTCTATTTTTTTATTATAATATCTTGAAATGACTTCTAAAGTATGTGGAAACCTACATCCATAAAAACATTTTTGACTGTACCAACAATAACCGACCATATTTCTCTCTGGTAATACATTGATAAAAAAACAAAAAAAACATGAGCACACAAAAAGGATATGACCCTAGCTAGGTCCTTACAGCATTTTCTTCTGGGATAATGTCTTCAAAACCATATACATCATAAAACCATTTTAAGATGCAATATAAACCATTTTTGTGTCCTCCTTTGCTCTAAATAAGGGTAGCAGACCCGAGCATGCCGAGGATTTTCAGGTAGAGCAAGGTCTTGGTCTCTGTAGAGAAAATCCGTGTTTCAAATCCCAGGTGAAATTAGGGTTGATAGATAGTACAAGTAGCAATAAGTGGAAGAGAAAGAGAACATTGAGAGGCACTGTCTAGCAGCTATGGAAAAACTACTGCTACCAAGTGGTTGAGATTTTACGCACTGGCAAGGTCCTATTTAGACTAGACTAGAGGTTACATTCATTACATTTATATTTATTACACACATTACTGATTACAGCATTATTGTTGATTCTTTTTTTGTGTTGACCTTTCCTCAATAGATGCTTTTTTTTCAGCAGCTGCACATTAACTTTCTTGTGGTATCCACTTCTACTCTCTCGCTCTGGCATTACCCAATTAATGAATTACCATAGATGTTTTATACATTCTGTGAAATGTTGCAAGAAACAAATGGCACAAATCTGCAGATTGTTGGATCCCTCACACATACATCTAAAATTCGTGACCAAATGTATACGTTTCTGGCCTTACCTGAGATTAATAAGGTCAGAGCGCCCTCTAGTGGTCTAGTGGTCGATTTGCCTTAGTGGGCGGAGTCAATGCAGTATTCCGCCCTCATATATATATATATATATAGATATATATATATATAAAGATATATATTTATTTATTTTGGCCACTGACGTAAGAAGGAGAGGATAGCAACAGTTGCCTCGAGACCCCCGCGCGCCATAGTGACTGTAGCCGTGGAGACAGTTACTTACCAACGGGCGCAACACTCAGCAACAGCAGCAGAAGCAATTGGAACTCAACGAGCAAGTGAGAGAGGGGAAAGAGAGCACAGCCAGGGCAGAACTTATACAAGGCAAAGGTGAATATATCTTTACGGAGTTGAGACGATACATGTATTCTAATTTGGGATAACGATACTGTGGTATTGAATGCACACCAATCTATCTTTCATACCCTAGTTAGCTTTCTAGGTAACGTTAGCTAACGTTACTTTCCCTTCGTCACATCCACCCCACGAATCTTCTGTCAAGCATTAGCTACCTAACGTTAACTAGCCAGTTAGCTAAGCTAACGTCGTTTACTCCATCCAACGCGATTGCTTGTTAGCCATTTCTATAAGTTTACCAGCAAGTGAACTATCGTATTACTAACTATTTAGCTAAGTTAGTTCCATATTTGTACACATTTTTAATTTTTATACACGGGTTTAAGCTTTGTGCCAGGTTGTATGCAGAATGGAATTATCGTTTTTTTCTGCTATCATATATGCCTGCTCTGAAGCCGCCAAGCTAGCTACCTACATGTTGTACAGTAGCTAGCTAACGTTAGCTAAAATATCTCATCATGGGTGAACATTTTGTTAAATTTTACTTTGTGGATGTGACTGACAACTTGCTGAAATTTCTAACTCAATTTAGCTAAGTTAGCTCGATTATACATGGTGCACACCAAATGCATTCACCTACTATACCAACTGTTTATCGCACAGCTATCCGAATTAGCCAACATTAGCTAGCTAGCTCCAGCTGGGTCAGTTAACGTTAGCATTAGTCTACCTTAAATAGCTAAGCATAGCTATTCCAAAATTGGACGGACAATTATTATATTTTACCAACACCCATCTCTAATGTCGACGTGTTAGCTGAATTAATAGATCGATAATATTGAATCTCGCTGCCAACAGTCGTTACTCGTTCTATTCGCAATGCGAAACTTTTTAAACATGGAACAGTGGCGCGAGCTCATCTCCAATAGCTCACTAACAGTGAGTAACGTTAGTCGTTATTTGCTAGTTATGTTTATTACCTATCCTGTTACACAACACGCGGAAAGCTTGCCGGCTTACTGGCTACATCAAATTCAGGGTACCTGGGTGCCACTGTCGTGTCGATCTCGTTTTGGGAAGGGGGTGCATTGATGGCACAGTTTATTTCGCATGCTTTTTTGTTTTACTAAGAGGCTGTGTAAAAGCTGATTGAAAAGCTGTAAGTAGGCTAAGCCAAAGCAAATAGTAATTATGCTATAACACGTTAATAACCATATTCTTAGCTAACTATACATATTTTCCACACCTTAAAAAATATGATTACCAAAAAGATGTTACAGCTAGGTGGTGCTATGATAGTTATTCCTCCTCAGTGGTCCTTTTCTAATTTGTGGCTAATTATTTTGAGTGGTTTAATATAGTTATCCCATATGAAATTTGAGACATTATCACACCTTTGAAACAAATATACTTATCATTTATTATACAATTCAGCTGAATGTGGAACCCTAAACTGTGCCCCAGATCAAAATATCTCAAAGATCAGATGGACATCAGGAGACATTAACTTTAACAGCTTGACTCCGCTTGTCTGACTTCAGTCCAAATTTCTAGGAACAGTTCATCACCATTCACCACGGTGATGTTACACCTGTTCAACAGAGCCAGGGCAGTTGATGAGTTCTATCCAAGATAGTGACATATCGTCCAGGTGTTAGTTCTCATTAGGCGTGCTGCGCTATATAATTATCTTTAGAGCCGAGTGCCCATACCAGTGAAAACCATGGTGATAATGAGGATAATAGGCACGGAAGTGGCTAATGCAATGACTACAGCGAAGCCCTTCACTGTACTCTGATATTGCATTAATTTCTTGAATAATTTGTCTCCGCTGACAATTTATATGCAGTTTGGTTGGGTTGCCTTTCAAAGATTTTGTTTTTTTGTCTCTGGTCCCAACTGAGTTCATCCTAAACTAATGACAGCTGTCAGACGCTCCTTTGTGAGACCTGTTTGCTGTAGTTGCAACAGTTGTTAATAATCTTTGTGGCATGAAAATGCACTCTTTTAATTAACTATTTTAATTAAATATCTGTTTTCTGGTAATGGAATACACCGTCACAGGTGCACTTCCCCATAGGATGCCTCTCCCAAGGCGGAGAACTGAATGATTCATGTTGAGATGTATTATTGATGAAGCCCAATACCTGTTTCCTTTCATGTGAAATGGGGAGTATATTTTGTGTATTTTCATTAGCCAGTCTGTATATTTATGAGAGTTAGGTTGATGGTGGCTTTTTGAGTGCCATCTCTTAATGGGTCTTTTGTTGAAGGTTGTTAGTCTGCTACTCCACTAAATAGGCCTATAGGGACTGTGCTCTTAAAGTTTCCTTCAAAACTAAACTAAATTTCTTGCAGTCTAATTCTTATTTTACTAATACACCCTGATCTTGAACAAGGATAAAATCAATGTTTAAGGGATTACTGCACTTTTTTTTGACAAAGTAGCCTAATTCTGAAGTAATCTAGCTTTGATTGGTCTACAAAGAAAATAAATGTCCCTGAACCTCCATGCAGCCAGAATCCGATCGTGCTGCTGTTATGTTTACATGGCAACTTGATATATAAATACACCCAAAGTCATGGAAAGTGAGGGGATGGGTTGGGCCAGGGGGTAACGTGTTATTCTTTTAAAAGTCAGTGTTTTTAATCAGGTTATTTTCATCTCCCTGGATGTGGCGGGTGTACAAAGTTTTGGCTAGCAGAGGCAGGTCAGGTGGAAAAGGTGCTCAATAGAGGAGAGTGAGACGGAATGGAAAGAAGCTGGTACTGACTAGTTAAACCCATTCTGAGGTTTTGTACTAATTGTATTTTGGGAAGTGGGTGTCTTTCTTGTGCTCCATTGAAAATGACATCTTTCCTCTTGAGTAGCCTTCTTAATCAACAAACATCAAAACCTTTTTTAAGGCATGCTCAAGCAACAAACAAAAAAAAACATTTGGATCAGGTGAAGGAATACATGCTGTTTGAGTTTACTGGGTAACTTTCAACATATATTTTCTTTTGGTCTGCCAGTGGCTTCGTTATTGACACAGCCTACATACAGCCTGTGATTGTGGTCATACTTCGGTGCCTCCCAGCGATGAATGCCACTGTGACCTGTGATTCACCACTGCTGCCTGTGGTCCAGGTTTAGTCCTGTCTGTACTCTTCCTATGGACCCCTGTCTTAAGCATCCACTCTGGTGTTGCTTTTGTGATGGTTTTAGCAGTGTCCACAGTAACCCTATACCATGTTGAGGTTTTAAGGTCCCTGGTACAGTGCAGCTCTCAAATGGACAGCTGCAGTGGTCCCTGTGGGTGGGGGGAGGTCAAATGTCCACTGTGTGTATGTGTTTATGCTGTATTTAGCTAATCTGGATGAGTTCCAGCACTGAGGAGAGGCGCTCAGTCTAATACCCGGCCAATGGCTGCCTGATAAGTTATTGAGTGTCTGCACAAAATCAGACCACTTGATAGAAGCAATTCTGCATGTCACAAATGAACAATGTTAAGAACATACTTTTTTCAAAGAATTGTCATCACGACAGAGTAGGCTAATCTCGATTGCTGGCAATGGTTCACTGCTGGAGCATTTGCCAGAACCCAGTCAATCAATGTGTGGTGCTGATGGCCCATTTTTTTTTACACGAGTTATCAGCCATTCAATTATTTTAGTAGCTTTTGATTCACATCCTATTTTAAAAGCCAATAGTTGGTGCACTAGCAGCAGCATGCCTAATTTATGTAGATGTCATCACTGTTGTTTTTACAGTTATGGTGTTAAGATCCAAGAGCATTTAAAATTGGAATTCGTCCTTGCTGTGCTTACTGAGCCATCTGGTCTCTGTACATTTGATTATCTGACATTAACTCTGATTTTAATGAGATTTGCCAAACCTCCAGTCAGAAATGTCATGAATTCACTGAACAGAGCAGAGGCACAGAGAAGAAGATTAATACCTTTGGGGAGTTGTTAATGTGTACATGGAAAGTAATGGTGTGGCGGTTTTCTACATAAGAAAGGGGCAGGACTCAGGTTGTTTTTTTCTCTGTTGTTATTACAGTTAACTCTTAACTCCGCCACCACTTGTACAAAACCAACGAGGGAAATTCTTTAATTTCAAGTGTCCACGTGCAGTAAATCTGTTTTGTCTTGCAGACAGTGTTAAGTTGTCGACACAGGTAGTGCGATTTGGAAATCACAAAGTAGGTTTTTGTCTCCAAGCTACTGAGAACCAGTCTCACCAGGTACAAAAAACGTAACCCATGATTGGCTCTCAGTAGCAACAGGTTAAAACTTGTTGTGAAATTAAATGTTTTTCAGTTGTTTTCTCTCTCTCGTCACCAGGGGCATTCTTTACATTCCACCTGATTTGTATCGTAGCTACACAACTGCTAATTAAATTTCCTGCCACAAACAGCAGACAGGGTTCTGACATTTGCATCACAATGATGGCCCCCCCTCAACTTTTTTCAGCCAGAGACCGTAGACCTCCCCCAACCCTCTCTCCACTTTCTCTCTCTGGTTCTTTTCTTTTGTGGAGTTTTCCTTAGTCCAAATATTTATTTTTATGTGGATGTTTTCATTTCTCATGTTAAAAAAGCAACAAGTATGCACGCATTACTGCACATCACGTTTAGATAAAAGTGTCTGATAAATGGCATATATTATATACAGTGAGGGGGAAAAAGTATTTGATCCCCTGCTGATTTTGTACGTTTGCCCACTGACAAAGACATGATCGGTCTATAATTTTAATGGTAGGTTTATTTGAACAGTGAGAGACAGAATAACAACAAAAAAATCCAGAAAAACCCATGTCAAAAATTTTATAAATTGATTTGCATTTTAATGAGGGAATTATGTATTTGACCCCTCTGCAAAACATGACTTAGTACTTGGTGGCAAAAATCACAGAGGTCAGACGTTTCTTGTAGTTGGCCACCAGGTTTGCACATATCTCAGGAGGGATTTTGTCCCACTCCGCTTTGCAGATCTTCTCCAAGTCATTAAGGTTTTGAGGCTGACGTTTGGCAACTCGAACCTTCAGCTCCCTCCACAGATTTTCTATGGGATTAAGGTCTGGAGACTGGCTAGGCCACTCCAGGACCTTAATGTGCTTCTTCTTGAGCCACTCCTTTGTTGCCTTGGCCGTGTGTTTTGGGTCATTGTCATGCTGGAATACCCATCCACGACCCATTTTCAATGCCCTGGCTGAGGGAAGGAGGTTCTCACCCAAGATTTGACGGTACATGGCCCCGTCCATCGTCCCTTTGATGCGGTGAAGTTGTCCTGTCCCCTTAGCAGAAAAACACCCCCAAAGCATAATGTTTCCATCTCCATGTTTGACGGTGGGGATGGTGTTCTTGGGGTCATAGGCAGCATTCCTCCTCCTCCAAACACGGCATGTTGAGTTGATGCCAAAGAGCTCGATTTTGGTCTCATCTGACCACAACACTTTCACCCAGTTCTCCTCTGAATCATTCAGATGTTCATTGGCAAACTTCAGACGGCCCTGTATATGTGCTTTCTTGAGCAGGGGGACCTTGCGGGCGCTGCAGGATTTCAGTCCTTCACGGCGTAGTGTGTTACCAATTGTTTTCTTGGTGACTATGGTCCCAGCTGCCTTGAGATGATTGACAAGATCCTCCCGTGTAGTTCTGGGCTGATTCCTCACCGTTCTCATGATCATTGCAACTCCACGAGGTGAGATCTTGCATGGAGCCCCAGGCTGAGGGAGATTGACAGTTATTTTGTGTTTCTTCCATTTGCGAATAATCGCACCAACTGTTGTCACCTTCTCACCAAGCTGCTTGGCGATGGTCTTGTAGCCCATTCCAGCCTTGTGTGGGTCTACAATGTTGTCCCTGACATCCTTGGAGAGCTCTTTTGTCTTGGCCATGGTGGAGAGTTTGGAATCTGATTGATTGATTGCTTCTGTCTCTCACTGTTCAAATAAACCTACCATTTAAAATGATAGACTGATAATTTCTTTGTCAGTGGGCAAACGTACAAAATCAGCAGGGGATCAAATACTTTTTTCCCTCACTGTATTATAACAAGTATGACCATGAACTTGCTTCAAAATAATAACGGTATGTCCATTGAGAAGAGATTTGCTTAGATTTGTGAGCAGGCTACTTACCGTTTCTTTGCTGTCTGCATGGCTGCACTTCAGAAGCAATTTAATAAGAGGATTTGACAAGGAACAGGGGCAGAGGAGGCTCGCAGGCCTTGCAGGTGGAAGGCTTCCTGGGTTTAGGGCTGAAAGTAGGGCTGTGGTGGTCATGACATTTTGTCAGCCGGTGATTGTCAAGCAAATAACTGCCGGTCTCATGGTAATTGACCGTTAATTAACAAACACATTTAGCAGCTCCTGGCATCCACGCATAGCCTACAAGCCACTGATAGAACATCTACATTTTAAAAAGTCTAATAAATCCATTTAATATAGCCCATACCATCACAATAAATCTGTTATTTATTTTAGACAGGTCTAAAGAAACACAATATGAAGAAAATGTAGTTTATTTCAGAAGAACAGAATAGCATACTCTGAGTTGTCCTTATGTTAGGCCCTGATCTGACTATGTCATATGGCTGTGGGCTATACTAGTTCATTTAGCTTAGATTAGTTTAGAATTCCATGGCATTATTTTGTAGTATGAAGAATACAATTGAACATAGCTGAATAGAATAGAAAGGATATTTTCTCCAAAATATTTGAGGGAGTACGCACAAGGCTATTCTGTGTTGAATGGTTAACAAAGAAACAGGTCCTCCTATATGCTTAATTTAGAGTTATTTATGCAACTGTAGTTGTGATCCAAACGTTGGGTTATATGTTTTGACTTTTAATACATTCTAAGGCTGCATGATGCGACTCTAATGATGATTTGAAAAAAGTTGCATGAAAGGCATGAGCTCTGCTTTGTTTTTTGCGCGGGCTGCACAGTCTCTGCAACAGTCTCTCATTCATAATTTGACAAGCACTTGATAATGCCTCGAATTTCCCGTCAGCATCCCCTTTGTTTGGCCGTAATGCCCCTTAAAAAATCCATGCCTTTTGCAACCAGTGGCCATTGTGCCCTTGGGCTGAATATAATAATTATAATTATCTTCTCCCGGCTGCGTGCTCCGAAACACCTCGCACTCACATGGCTCTCTCAGATATATACATTCTTATTAGCCAATGCCCGTCACATGATCGGGTCCTTCTCACAGGCTACAAGTGAAGACAGACACATCGGGGACGCAACTGCGCGTGTCCTTATCGAATTCCAAGGCGCATATTGAAGATGTTGGAAGAACTGTCCACATTTACTTTTTGTCAGCAACAAGATGAGTAGGCCTAACGAACAGAAAAATCACTAGCCTATGTCCATGTACTATCCCCCATAGTACAAATGTTGACCTATTCTGTGAGAGAAATAAATATTCCAAACATAGTCTGGGACAGTTGTGGGATGCAATAGATCCCAAATTAATACACCCACTCGCATCAAAAAACATTTTAAAAGCAATGAGGCTGACGCAACAGATCAGAACGTTTATCTTAAAATGTTGATAAACTATTAGGCTATTTCTTCACATTATGAGCGCAGCAATGTGCACACGGCTGTAGGCTATAAGCGCGAATGTTCCAAAATGCAATTAACGGGAAAACACCATTCTCAAAAGTGACCGCAAATGCGATTATGCATGAAATGCTTTTATTATAAAGGAGCATTTTTATGGTGAAAATCTTCCCCAAACTTCATACTCACGCGTTGCATATGTATGCCAGTTAGGCTCTACACCCGTTGTAAAGTGGATTCATGTGCTTAATTTTAAGAAGTTATTTGGCCACTTAAGTTGTGATACAAACCTTATTAAAACATATAGGCCTATGGGCTAGGCTACATGAGGTGTGCGACTATGATTTGAAAAAGTTGCTAAAAAAGGCATGCGCTGTTTCTTTCCTTAATGCACACAAGCTGGGCGTCATTCACAAATGATAGGCTAATATTGGCACCCCATCACACTATTCTTGATTTAATCTTGTCTTTAAATATACTAAATAATATGTGTGAAATTTGTTTTGATTTAGAATGGACCATTATCATGCACCTGTCTCGAAACAGGGACAGGGGAAAAAATGTATGTAATCTATGCGCTTAAATAGCGAATGGAGGACGCTTTTCCCGTGGTTCATTTCATCATGCCAGCCAGGTAGGCTATACTCCTGTTGTAAAGAGAAGCAATGTGTTTAATATTAGGAAAGTTGAGAAATAAAAATAATAGGCCTAGCCTATAGAAAGCTGATGGGATCCTCCTCTTTTTAATAGAGGCCATCAAAACTCTGTTTTCTCACGCAATTGCATAGCCTATAGAAATGTTGCGCAACATGAGCTCATGGGCTCTCATTAAGTGTTTGATTAGACTTTCGATAACATTTGCATTGATGTCAGAGTGATTAGAGGGACAATGGAGTGCTGAGTACCAGGCAGTTAGCAAATTTGGTAGGATACTAATGACCATCAGCAGCAACAGAGCTAGGAGAAGCATAATTACCGTGACTAAACGGTCACGTGGAATTTGACTGCCATCATGACTCGTGACCGCCGGTGTGGCGGTAATATCGGTCACCGTAACAGCCCTAGCTGAAAGCACTCCTCAAATTGTCCTTCAGACAAATTGTAGCATTTTTCTTCCTCTAATCAACATGAACCCATGAGTCACAATGATAAGACATCCAAAAAGTTCCTCTCTGACACAACAGCCAGTAAGACTACATTAACCATTTTAAATGTTTGATTTATTAAGAAATTGACATTGACTGATGTCATATACAACCACACAGTCATGTTGTCATTAAATGTAGGAACCAACACCCATCTGTAATATCTTCTTACTACTAATAAGTTCTTAATATCAACTCAGGAAGAGGCCCATCATATTGCTGTTAGATTTTGGCGTGTTAGCTGAATTAATAGATAGATTATATTGAACCTTGCTGCCATTTAGCAGTCACGGAGATTGTGATGTTGTATTGTAAGGATAAAACAGACTGGTTGAGTCACATTCATCGGATAGTAGAAGACTAGAAGTGGTCAGCATACTATCCATTGCATGATAAACCATTTGTACGTTTAATGGGGAAACCATTTACTGGGTGACTCATTGGTTTGTTTAACGTATTGCTTGTGAAATTGTATGATCAATTACTGTGTGTCATGTCTGCATGGAGTGAATCCCCTGTCAAGGAAATGCAGATTCCTCTTGTGAGATAAAACCTGCTACTTGGGTTCAGAGGCCAGGATGATAGCTGGAGCACTACCTCTGCCAGCTACTGAGGTCATCTCTCCGGTATCTCTCAGTCTGGAAAAAATGATTCACCCCTGCACAAGAGCAACTGAAAAGAGATCTGAAATGTGCTTTGTCTGTTTTGACTGCTCTCAGCCTTTCTTCTACAGGCAGTTACCGCTTGCATACTTTAGTCTTTGAAAGTGAAAAGATAATATGCACATCTCGACAGGAAGCTAATGTGGGTTTATATTTAGATATGCCTGGGATGTGATTATGAAAAGTCATAGTCCATGGCTTACTGTGATAGTGAACTTGCAAAGCAGCAGAGGCACTGAATTTATTTGAGCCTTATGTTCATTAGGAGTTATCCAGAAACCCTTGAATTAAATATTTTCTCAAATTACAGCTGCAAGATTAGTCAACCTACCTTAATGGATATGTGCTTGGGTTTTAGGACCAGGTTAACACGTTAGTGAGCCCAGAGCACTAAAGCAGTTCCACCTACAGTTTAGGGAAAGTCTGGACCAGGGTTTCCGTTAGCCGGTATACAGTGAGGGAAAAAAGGATTTGATCCCCTGCTGATTTTGTACGTTTGCCCACTGACAAAGACACGATCAGTCTATAATTTTAATGGTAGGTTTATTTGAACAGTGAGAGACAGAATAACAACAAAAAAATCCAGAAAAATTATAAATTGATTTGCATTTTAATGAGGGAAATAAGTATTTGACCCCCTCTCAATCAGAAAGATTTCTGGCTCCCAGGTTTCTTTTATACAGGTAACGAGCTGAGATTAGGAGCACACTCTTAAAGGGAGTGCTCCTAATCTCAGCTTGTTACCTGTATAAAAGACACCTGTCCACAGAAGCAATCAATCAATCAGATTCCAAACTCTCCACCGTGGCCAAGACCAAAGAGCTCTCCAAGGATGTCAGGGACAAGATTGTAGACCTACACAAGGCTGGAATGGGCTACAAGACCATCGCCAAGCAGCTTGGTGAGAAGGTGACAACAGTTGGTGCGATTTATTCGCAAATGGAAGAAACACAAAATAACTGTCAATCTCCCTCAGCCTGGGGCTCCATGCAAGATCTCACCTCGTGGAGTTGCAATAATCATGAGAACGGTGAGGAATCAGCCCAGAACTACACGGGAGGATCTTGTCAATGATCTTGGGACCATAGTCACCAAGAAAACAATTGGTAACACACTACGCCGTGAAGGACTGAAATCCTGCAGCGCCCGCAAGGTCCCACTGCTCAAGAAAGCACATATACAGACCCGTCTGAAGTTTGCCAATCTGAATGATTCAGAGGAGAACTGGGTGAAAGTGTTGTGGTCAGATGAGACCAAAATGGAGCTCTTTGGCATCAACTCAACTTGCCGTGTTTGGAGGAGGAGGAATGCTGCCTATGACCCCAAGAACACCATCCCCACCGTCAAACATGGAGGTGGAAACATTATGCTTTGGAGGTGTTTTTCTGCTATGGGGACAGGACAACTTCACCGCATCAAAGAGACGATGGACGGCGCCATGTACCGTCAAATCTTGGGTGAGAACCTCCTTCCCTCAGCCAGGGCATTGAAAATGGGTCGTGGATGGGTATTCCAGCATGACAATGACCAAAACACACGGCCAAGGCAACAAAGGAGTGGCTCAAGTAGGAGCACATTAAGGTCCTGGAGTGGCCTAGCCAGTCTCCAGACCTTAATCCCATAGAAAATCTGTGGAGGGAGCTGAAGGTTTGAGTTGCCAAACGTCAGCCTCGAAACCTTAATGACTTGGAGAAGATCTGCAAAGAGGAGTGGGACAAAATCCCTCCTGAGATGTGTGCAAACCTGGTGGCCAACTACAAGAAACGTCTGACCTCTGTGATTTTTGCCAACAAGGGTTTTGCCACCAAGTACTAAATCAGGGGTCAAATACTTATTTCCCTAATTAAAATGCAAATCAATTTAACATTTTTGACATGTGTTTTTTCTGGATTTTGTTGTTGTTATTCTGTCTCTCACTGTTCAAATAAACCTACCACTAAAAGTATAGTCTGATCATGTCTTTGTCAGTGGGCAAACGTACAAAATCAGCAGGGGATCAAATACTTTTTTCCCTTCATAGGTACACTTCAACTGTGAGAGACATAATCAAAACAAAAAAAATCCAGAAAATCACATTATATGATTTTTAAGTAATTCATTTGCATTTTATTGCATGACATAAGTATTTGATCACCTACCAACCAGTCAGAATTCCGGCTCTCATAGACCTGTTAGTTTTTCTTTAAGAAGCCCTCCTGTTCTCCACTCATTACCTGTATTAACTGCACCTGTTTGAATAATAATAATAATAATAATAATAATATGCCATTTAGCAGACGCTTTTATCCAAAGCGACTTGCAGTCATGCGTGCATACATTTTTTTGTGTATGGGTGGTCCCGGGGATCGAACCCACTACCTTGGCGTTACAAGCGCCGTGCTCTACCAGCTGAGCTACAGTACACTCGCTCTACACTCGTTACCTGTATAAAAGACACCTGTCCACACACTCAATCAAACAGACTCCAACCTCTCCACAATGGCCAAGACCAGAGAGCTGTGTAAGGACATCAGAGATAAAATTGTAGACCTGCACAGGCTGGGATGGGCTACAGGACAATAGGCAAGCAGCATGGTGAGAAGGCAACAACTGTTGGCGCAATTATTAGAAAATGGAAGAAGTTCAAGATGACGGTCAATCACCCTCGGTCTGGGGCTCCATGCAAGATCTCACCTCGTGGGGCATCAATGATCATGAGGAAGGTGAGGGATCAGCCCAGAACTACACGGCAGGACCTGGTCAATGACCTGAAGAGAGCTGGGACCACAGTCTCAAAGAAAACCATTAGTAACACACTACGCCGTCATGGATTAAAATCCTGCAGCGCACGCAAGGTATCTCTGCTCAAGCCAGCGCATGTCCAGGCCCGTCTGAAGTTTGCCAATGACCATCTGGATGATCCAGAGGAGGAATGGGAGAAGATCATGTTGTCTGATGAGACAAAAATAGAGCTTTTTGGTCTAAACTCCACTCGCCATGTTTGGAGGAAGAAGAAGGATGAGTACAACCCCAAGAACACCATCCCAACTGTGAAGCATGGAGGTGGAAACATCATTCTTTGGGAATCTTTTCTGCGAAGGGGACAGGACGACTGCACCGTATTGAGGGGAGGATGGATGGGGCCATGTATCGCGAGATCTTGGCCAACAACCTCCTTCCCTCAGTAAGAGCATTGAAGATGGGTCGTGGCTGGGTCTTCCAGCATGACAACGACCCGAAACACACAGCCAGGGCAACTAAGGAGTGGCTCCGTAAGAAGCATCTCAAGGTCCTGGAGTGGCCTAGCCAGTCTCCAGACCTGAACCCAGTAGAAAATCTTTGGAGGGAGCTGAAAGTCCGTATTGCCCAGCGACAGCCCCGAAACCTGAAGGATCTGGAGAAGGTCTGTATGGAGGAGTGGGCCAAAATCCCTGCTGCAGTGTGTGCAAACCTGGTCAAGACCTACAGGAAACGTATGATCTTTGTAATTGCAAACAAAGGTTTCTGTACCAAATATTAAGTTCTGCTTTTCTGATGTATCAAATACTTATGTCATGCAATAAAATGCAAATTAATTACTTAAAAATCATACAATGTGATTTTCTGGATTTTTGTTTTAGATTCCGTCTCTCACAGTTTAAGTGTACCTATGATAAAATTACAGACCTCTACATGATTTGTAAGTAGGAAAACCTGCAAAATCGTCAGTGTATCAAATACTTGTTCTCCCCACTGTGTATATATATATATATATATATATATATATATATATCTCCTTACCATACACATATACAACCCCACCACCCCTTCCCTAATTGGAGTAAACTAGTGAACAACAATGCTTAGGCCTCTACTTCCAGCTTATACATACTATATACATTTTATGGACACAGTCAATTTTACAATAATTATATTTTGTTTGTTTTTACTCCTGAACTTCCTCTACCCTCAACCTCTCTGATCATTTTCATGATGTCCATCCGGTTTGTTTCTAAATGCCATATCTTTCTAACTGTGCTCTTTCACAAAATCTCTCAACCTATATACTTATTATGGACACAGTATGCTTTACATTAGTTATCTTGTTGTTATTAGTTGTTGTTAGTTGTTTTTAGTCCCATCCTTCAACTTCAAATAACACCATCCATATTGGATTTCTATTTGCCATATATTTTTCAACTGTACTGTGATGTTTTACAAAAGTTTTGAACCTTTCTATTCTCATTGTTTCTACAGTTTGTGAATTGAAAATAAACATTTTTGCTAAAAGTATTATTATATTATTGATCGATTGACTGACCTTTCAGATCACCCAGTAGTGCTATCTGCAGGGTCAGCTCCATGCAAATATTGCAATCCTTCAGCCATTCCTGGACCTGTGTCCAAAAACAAGCTACAAATGGACAGTACCAAAACTAATGATTCTGTCTCTTCACAGCCAAATCTGCAGAGCTGGGAAGATTGTATCCCCCATACAAATAACATTCTATTGGTAGCAAGAATTTTATATAGTAATTTAAATTGAAAAATTATAGGTTTTGAATCCGGCGTCGTTTTGCGTATCAGTTCATAAACACTATGCCATGGAATCGGTACGTCAAAAATCTCATTCCAACTATTTTGCAATCTGTATGGGACGGCTGTCAATCTTTTGGTCCTTAAATGAAACTGGTAAACTTGTTTATTCATCACAATTTTCTTTAACCAATTATGGTCTTTAATGCAAGGCCGACAGACAAGTTCCTTACTTTTTCCTCCTTCCACTTTCCTCTTCCATTTTTGTGGTAATGCTGCAATTAGTTGGTTGTAATTTTGGGTAGAGCAGACATTTCCATATGTTTTTGTTAGTAGCTTGTAAAATAAAATGGTTTTTTATCTATTAGTATATTTGAGTTTAACCAAAATATTTGTTGCATTCTGTAATTTCTGGATGATTAAATTGAAATTGCAACCAACTTTCTATGGCTTGTTTTTAGAAATAGTGATATTTGGGAGATGATTTCCTTTTCAAATAACTGAAAGTGAGAGGTTGTAATCTGAATAAAAGGGTTCTACTAAGCTAACATATGGAATTGTTTTAAGGTTGTCATACCATGGACCATTTAGCTATTTGATTTTAAATTTTAGGACCCCTTTAGGTATAAAAATATATATGTAAAATATAGAATTTGGCCTTTACTACTATGGCCAATAGAAACACATTGAATAACACATTAATAAATGGCAATAAAGACAGTAAAAAATAAGGAATAAGGTTTTGAAGTGTCTTTTATATCTATGAGATATAAGAAAGCTCAGCAAATATTTTAGTTTTTTTGGACACATATTTAACCTCTTAGTTTTGTTGCCACAAAACTACCTCCATATTTCCATTAATTTGTTATGGGTCACCTTCAGATGAGTCCCGTGACACTTGTGGGGGTCGTAGAGAACACCATAGTGCTCGTCAGAGTCTCACCTTTCCATAGGGAGGTCATTTTAGTTAGTAGGCCAAACGTTCGGACGCTACAGACGTTTTCGTGAGAAGACCGAGTTTCAGGATGTGTCTTGGTCTGACAAACCTTCCACTGCAGATGTTGAAGGGCGACATAGGAGGATGCGGTGGATTAAGACGCTGCCCATGCAACCCAAAAAAAGATATCTAGTTTAAATTGACAGACTGATGTGGATTTTTTTTTATTATGTTCATTAGATTGACGCATAGGCTCTTAAGGATTAAGATGAATTACAATACTCTAAATGTGATTTTTAGCGTTACACACCCAATGCATATACACTGCCGGTCAAAGGTTTTAGAACACCTACTCATTCAACGTTTTTTCTTTATTTTTACTATTTTCTACATTGTAGAATAATAGTGAAGACATCAAAACTATGAAATAACACATATGGAATCATGTAGTAACCAAAAAAGTGTTAAACAAATAGCCACAGCTTTGTACATTCTTGGCATTCTCTCAACCAGCTTCATGAGGTAGTCACCTGGAATGCATTTCAATTAACAGGTGTGCCTTCTTAAAAGTTAATTTGTGGACTTTTTTCCCTTAATGCATTTGAGCCAATCAGTTGTGTTGTGACAAGGTAGTGGGGTATACAGAAGATAGCCCTATTTGGTAAAAGACCAGGTCCATATTATGGCAAGAACAGCTCAAATAAGCAAAGAGAAACGACAGTCCATCATTACTTTAAGACATGAAGTCAGTCAATATGGAACATTTCAAGAACTTTTCAAGTGCAGTCGCAAAAGCCATCAAGCGCTATGATGAAACTGGCTCTCATGAGGACCGCCACAGGAATGGAAGACCCAGAGTTACCTCTGCTGCAGAGGATACGTTCATTAGAGTTACCAGCCTCAGAAATTGCAGCCCAAATAAATGCTTCACAAAGGTCAAGTAACAGACACATCTCAACATCAACTCTTCAGAGGAGACTGTGTGAATCAGGCCTTCATGGTCGAATTGCTGCAAAGAAACCACTACTAAAGGACACCAATAAGAAGAAGATACTTGCTTTGGCCAAGAAACACGAGCAATGGACATTAGACTGGTGGTAATTTGTCCTTGGGTCTGGAGTCCAAATTGGAGATTTCTGGTTCCAACCGCCATGTCTTTGTGAGATGCGGTGTGGGTGAACGGATGATCTCCGCATGTGTATTTCCCACCGTAAAGCTTGGAGGAGGAGGTGTTATGGAGTGGGGGTGCTTTGCTGGTGACACGGTCTGTGATTTTATTTAGAATTCAAGGCACACTTAACCAGCATGGCTACCACAGCGTTCTGCAGCGATACACCATCCCATCTGGTTTGGGTTTAGTGGGACTATCATCTGTTTTTCAACAGGTCAATGACCCAACACACCTCCAGGCTGTGTACGGGCTATTTTACCAAGAAGGAGAGTGATGGAGTGCTGCATCAGATGACCTGGCCTCCACAATCCCCCGACCTCAACCAAATTGAGATGGTTTGGGATGAGTCGAACCGCAGAATGAAGGAAAAGCAGCCAACAAGTGCTCAGCATATGTGGGAACTCCTTCAAGACTGTTGGAAAAGCATTCCAGGTGAAGCTGGTTGAGAGAATGCCAATAGTGTGCAAAGCTGTCATCAAGGCAAAGGGTGGCTATTTGAAGATTTTCAAATATAAAATATAGTTTGATTTGTTTAACACGTTTTTGGCTACTACATGATTCCATATGTGTTATTTCATAGTTTTGATGTCTTCACTATTATTCTACAATGTAGAAAATAGTAAAAATAAAGAAAAACCCTAATTTCTCAAATGTCCGGTAAATTAGAATTTTGCCGGTCACGTTGTCCAGCGGCAAATTTTCCTAGCAGAAACCCTGGTCTGGACTAAAGCTTAACCCAATGAGCCTTAACCCACTTCATGTTCTTAGTCACAGGTTGTTTTGTTTAAATGTGATCCATCTATGATGATACCATGCAACAGGTCATGTTTTTCTTTGGATTATCAAAGGGAAAGCTGCTCAACTAGTGTAGTAAGAAATCAGAGGAAGACTTCTAACAGAAAGCACACGTAATGTCTAGAAAATGTTGCATGACAGAGTAGCTTTAGGAGTTTTTTCTTTGCATCTTGCTGTGTATGATTCTTTTAAGATGCCGTTCCGACCTCATCTGCTTTGACACTCAGATGGAATGGATTTTCTGGAATGCTTGAAAAGATGTGTCTACAGTGCACACTTCACCCATTACCAGTAGAGTCAAACTGTCTAGGTCTAGACAATGTATTGTTTGTAAAATGTTCTACATTGTCAAACTAAATGGTAATAGGCAACATGGGGAGCTACAAAGCAGTTTATTTGTTTTAATGTTTGCATTATTAGTTCATTATTATAGGAATGCCTTAGGTTGTGTTTCATCTGGTGCCCACAATTGGCTGGTGTATTTGTCTGTGCTGATAATGGCACCAAGTCTATGGTGCCATGCAATGAGTTTATTTGAAATCCAAAATTATTAGAATCAATATTTTTTGCGGACAATGACTTGGTAAAAATACATTGAGCATCACTTAGTGATGTTTCAATTAGCTTTTGTCTAGGCTATATCGCCACCTTCAGATGTGATGGATGTGAAACATAAAACCGTCTCCATGCTAGCTGCCATGTTGGAACAGTTTCGTTGCATTCCACAAACAGTTTTTCTATCTCTATGGGCAACAAGGTGGCATGACAACAAAGACTGATGTTCCCTCCTGCACTCTGTCATCACCCCGCCGGAAAAACAGGAGATAAATGATAATTAAAGAGAGAGACAACCACATGCAACAGATTACTTTCAGGACACTTAATTCATCCCTGCCCTTCTGCTTTGTTTTCCAGCAGGTTGACTGCTCCTCACAACTGTACTTTATTATCCTCTAACACAGTGTTATTCATCTTAGGGGTGTATGTAGAATGGGGATGGGAGGTGGTGGTGGTGGAGGAAATCTGCAAAGGGTTACAGAGGTGGGGGGTTGGGGGAGGTGTATGGGTTAACACAGTCTCCTTGGCAACCGTTTGATAATTCTCTGGCTGTCAGGCCTGCGCTCCACATGGTAACAAATGGCGTGTCGACGAGCTGTGACCAGAGGTGGAAACGGGGAGAGAGTGGATCCAGGATCAGTGGCTGGTTTATCGGCCCCTTGAACAGCACCTCTCATCTGATAGCTGGCCACATCCCCTCCTCTCCCTCCATCTTCGCCATCTGCAGATCCCAAGAGCTGCTTTCATTGGATTAGCCACAAATTCATGAGACAGGCTTGAAGAACAGCCTCTGTCGTGAAAATCTCTTATCATATCTTAATTTGCTTTTTGTGCGTGCGCCTTTGTGCTATGTTTTTTTATTTTTTTTATAGAATAAAAAAGAAGCCAACCTGGGTTTCTTACAATGGGGATGGCTGTTAGATTGGTTACCCAATAAAGATTACATTGATTTAACTTTTTTCAGAGTAGAAAGTCTTATGGAAAGCTTGTTGCTTCTCTTTTGAAGTACATTTATCTGTTATATAACTTAAGGAATAGGCTAGGGATTGGGCGTTGGGGTGGGGGCAGGATATGGTGAACAAAGCAGTGGTGCACAAATGTCCCCCATAGACAGGAGTTTAATGGCAACAAGTGTCCATGCTTTATTGCCTGGTTGTTTCAACTTCCGATGTGCAGTAAAAGCCCCTGGAGTCGGACTAGTCTGTGGCAGTGCTCTCCTCAAGGTGCTTATGTCTCCTTCCTGCTGCATGGATTATACATGTTGGAAAAGTAATCTTTGCTTGGCTTTAAAAGTAATTGTTGTTTTTGGAATGTGGAGGTGTAAGCCAAGCTTCGAGGATCGGCTGTGGCCTTTCTGATGACTTAAACATTCCTCCTTCATTTGACCACTGAGTGCATAAAAGAGAGAGAACAGTTGAAACCAGCATGGAGTTTTTATATAATCTTTCCTCTCCATGGCACAGGAATGAGTCTGCCCTCTGTCCCCCCCCCCCGGTGTCTGAAATGAATAGCTTACCTATTTATTGTTGTAAGTTTCTGCTTAGTGTGAGATAGAGGGATCAGTTGGGGGGATGGCATTGTTTGGTTTGGGAAGTATTCTGTTGGTTGCATAGCAACAGGCTCCTGGAAACGGGAGTGGACGGTGTTGCCACTAGCAACCGTTGTTGCTCTGCAAACAATGTGGGCCAGTGCAAACAAGAGCCAAGACTGTGGGCTCCTGTTTTTAATTGAACATCTGTATGTGTTTTTCTTAGATTGAGCGCTGTTTAAGTTAGATTTGTCAGTGACAGATGTTTAAATATTGTCCAGATTTTCATACCAAATAGCAGGTATAAGTTTATAGTACTGCACGCTTAACTTTAAGAGGTCTAAAATTGACATGTTCCTAATTTCTCCCTTTCCCTCACAGCTTTTAAAACTCAGGTGACGCTTTAAAGCTGCAATATGTAACTTTTAGGGCGATCCTACCAAATTCACATAGAAATGTGTGTTATAGATCTTTCATTCTCATTGAAAGCAAGTCTAAGAAGCGGTAGATCTGTTCTATATGTGCTATTTCTATGCTACCCATTCTTAAGTTTCGTTTTTGTGTCTTTTACTTTCGGGTTTGTACACCAGCTTCAAACAGCTGAAAATACAATATTTTTGGTTATGGAAAATATATTTCGCAGCAGTTTAGATGGTACAATGGTTCTCTACACTATACTTGCTTGTTTTGTCATATAAAATGAAATTAAGCTAACTATTTGAATTTTAGCAACCAGGAAATGGTTTAACAGAGGGAAATTGGTCCGCTCACACAATTGTCTTAATTGCTCATTTGTGATTTGCTTGAGTGAAGACGAGCTAATTATTTCGGGGTTTGTGTGTGAAGTGGTCTCGGCTGTGAGGAGAATGTTTCTGTTATAAAGTGCAGCCCATTCACAGTTGGGTTCTGCAGTGGTTTGCTGGGGCTCCCGCAGTGTTCCTGCCGCTCATAGCAGCTGGTGGGGAATTTGTGTGGCTTTTAACCTTCATGGGGGGCTCAACTCATAGAGGCTTGGGGAGAAAGCCCTCTAACCAGCCTGTCTGCCTGCACTCTCTCCCTCCAGTCCAACGCATGGCGCCCTTCACCACTACTACCAAAACACCCACTTATTTGAGCTTTAAGCATGAAAACTTTAAAGGACAAAGCCTAGGTTTATGAGCCCCTACACCACCCCACCCCACTCCACTGCTCCCACTCCCTCCCTTCAGTGCATAATAACCGCGCTAAGGAAAGAAGTCCAAAGATAACTGCAGGGATTGTTATCAGTGTATTTATAACTCAACTGACACCCCACGGACAAATTCCTTCCTTTTGAAACATCTGGCCGCTGGAGCTTTAAATAAAAATGTTTTCCTTTTTAAAGATGTAGTCCGGGATCTTAAGCACTTAAACATTCTTAACATATCATACAAATTTTACAAACAAATACATATATTTTTTATGCACAATTTTAGGGGACCCGTTTTGGCTTGTGAGCACTACTTTCAAAACTACTGGCTGAATTTATCCAAAAGCTCTGGTGCATCACATTAACTTCTTCAGAAAATGCTAAATGAGTACTGTGATTATTTGCTTTTGTATTACAAGTTTGCCACAAGGAATAATGTGAGGAATAGACAAATAAAGGAGGATTGTCTGTCTATAGTCTGCTCTGGACCCTTACAGACGGGTGCTAATTTTGCCTCCTGTCTGACAAATACATATGAGAGGGACTAGAGGTGGCTGAAAGTGACAGAGGCTTTTTGTGACTGTTTCGAGAGGTTACATAGAGGACTTGGCTGTCTCCTCAAACAGTTTTATATTGAGTTTTATCCTGTGATTAATGGTTAGACAACGATTGACAAATGGCAGCCTAAAGTAATGGAAGAATTTCAACATCAGCTACACCATTTGGCTATAAGGCTATTACTCATCTAGACAGGAGTGTCTTTGCCAATCCTCCTGTGTGGAAAATGTCAGTGGCACACCAGCTCTGTGATAGTCCGTGCCAGGGTTTCCGTTAGGAAAATGTGGCGCCGGACATTTGACCGGCAGCATTTTAATGTACTGGACATTTGAGAAATTTACCGGACCCATATGCATTGGGTGCGTAACCGGATTAGGGCGTCCACCCACGGTGCTCAGAATGACAAATCACATTTAGATTATGGTAATTCACATTAACAGAACATGCAAGTCAAGGATGCAATGACTATTACCCAATTCTGATGCGCACTTTGAAGATGTTAGAATAACTGTCCACATTTACTTTTCCTCAGCTAACAAGACGAGGAAGGAACAGCAAAATCACTCTAGCCTATGTCAATCTACTATCCCCCATAGTAGAAAAGTGTACCTATTCTATTGGTCAGCTTGTTGAGAAAGAAATAGCATATTCCAAACAGACTCTGGGACAGTTGTGGGACGATAGATCCCAAAATCATCCAACCAGTAGGCCTAGGCAAAATGTTATTTATATTTTTTTGAAGCAATGTGTCTGATGCCACAGATCAGAACGTTTAGCTTAAAATGTTGAACTATTATTTCTTCACATTATAAGCGTAGCAATGTGCACACGGCAGTAGTCTACGTGTGAATTTGTTCCACAATGCAGTTAGCAGGAAATCCCTGTCGTCAAAAGCATGTGACAGAGATGAAAATATCCATTAGAAATGTTGAAAGAGGGGAGATCTAATATGCAACAACTAGCTTGGTTTTCTAATATGACTAGGATTGTGCCTTTGGCTACTGGGCAATGAAAGAAAATGTATGTCAAATAATTGCTTCCACGGATATGGTCTGATTTTGGCTAGGCTACTTTGAAGCAATGTAAGACATGCCTCATAATATGTAGTAAAACGTTAAGGTTTCAAACAATTAAGTATATGTTTTCAAAATGCATACGGCCTCCAGCTCATTGCAAAGTGGCTGATGAAGCCTGCCTTCCGTTGCCTATGCATTTGCTGTTTGAAATACTGTAACACGTGCCAATTTAATCCCTATAGACTGATAAGCATGACCAGTCAAATGGATTTACATGGACTAAAAAGCATTATTTTCGCAATGGGATTTTTTTCTTCTTCTCCTGATCAATTGGCCTGCACCAATTTTATTTATCGGCTTTTCAATTTTTTTATCGGCCAAAAGCCGTCTATTTCCGGCTAATGGAAACCCTGGTTCACGTCCATTGTTGTGAAAAATAGTACTTCACAATTCCGTTTGATTAGCCTAGGTATGGTGTTGCTCACAACTAATTGGGCGGCAGGTAGCTTAGTGGTTAAGAGCGTTGTGCCAGTAACCGAAAGGTCGCTGGTTCTAATCCCCGAGCCGACTAGGTGAAAAATCTGTCGATGTGCCCTTGAGCAAGGCACTTAACCCTAATTGCTCCTGTAAGTCGCTCTGGATAAGAGCGTCTGCTAAATGACTAAAATGTAATATGTAATTGTCCTCATGCCCTAATGTTAATATTTTTGTATTTGTCATCTGTCTTTCATTTGGTGTACAGCTCTGAAGAAATTTGCCACCAGAATCTTAGCAATCACAATGTATTTTACATTCACTCACTCTCTAACTCTACTCTCTCTTATGTGTAAAAACAGATTTTTAAAAATACTGAAATGTAAAGAGTTGGGGGTGTTTGAGCAAAGCTGAACAGCACCTGTTGCCTACCCACTAGCTTGATGATTAATGACTGTCTAATCAAACAGTCTTAAAAGCAGCCTGTTAATGGGCACTGTAAGCTATTCGTGCTTCAGGCAGTGTAGTACTGATCTAACAGGCAGCAAGCAAGCAAGCAGTGATACTGTTTACATATCAGCTTTGATTATGGTAGATGTGATAAAGCTTTGTGTATTATTATCCTGTGTAATGATGGGGCTTTTATAGCAGTAATTGTGTATATATATAGGGAGTGGTTATCAGTCTGTAAATTATTTTCCTTGTTGAGCATGTTTCTGGTATGGTGGCCTTGTTTAAAGGGGAAATCTGCAGTTGAAACAACAACAACAATGGGACACCCCGACACCGTTTTGGTAAAAAGCTGAGGAATGGGGCTAGATAAATGTAACCACTCTCAAATTCATAGGCAGGGCTATGGATGCAAGGACTGACCACCAATGAGATCCAAATTATAGTTTTAACCACGTTTTAACACTATACAGTGTTTGTTTACATTTACACTGTTTTTACAAACAATGGAATTAAAACAAGCTTATCATTTGGGTTCTGATGGAGTACGACAGTTGAACTAAGCTCATGAGGCATTTATACGTTTTATTCTTCAAGAATCAATAGGTATACATAATTAATTTTAAAAGTCCACAAATGGATGTAGCAATCGCATATTGCCCCTTTACGGCTGCTCCTCCTGGCCACTGATTGAGGATGAATAAGTAACGGAAGAGGCTTGTCCATGTCTGCTGACTGATTAGGCCTCATTTGTTTAGCTGCTGATCTTCTAGAGATGTGCTGCCTCCCTCCCTCCCTCCCGCAAAGACACCCAACCCTCCCTTGCTCTGTAGCCACACTCGAAAGTTCCTGTGCATGAGCTTTAAAAAGAAAAGAGGAAGGAGGGAGCAGCGGGGGGAGGGAGAAGAGTGGGGCAAGGGTTGAGGGTGGTCGTCATGGATTCCTCACCATAGCAACTGGCAAACGTTTACAAAGCATTAAAGAATTTCCTCATATCAGCTGGATTATTGGAGCCCCCAGAGAACGGCTCTCATTTGAAACAAATGCTGGATATCATCAGGACCCTGGCGGTGCTAGGAGCAGCACTGCCATTTTTTTGGAGAGGCTGTGGAAGTTTTTTTTCCTTAACCCCCTTGCAGTTCCATTCTTCCCTACAACCCCTCCCTCTCTTTCTCTCTCTAAAAGAGAGAGCCTTTGTGTCACTCCATTTTTAGCTCTCCTCACTCCCTTTTGCCATGCGGTGCACATTTTCACCCAATGTTAGTCAGAGTTTGGGGTACCAGTAAGTCCTGACAATACTCACAACAATGGTTTTCACCATAACTTTTCCACCTGCTTCCTTCCTAGCAGCTGGACTAATACTAAGTAGCAGTTTGCTGCTGGCTTTACCAGGGTTGTTAATATTCCAGTGATAAATGCCAGAGGTGAGGTGACTTGGACCCCCTTCATGGCAGCACATGTGCAGGCCTGGCTCTGAGTAGGGATGCATTCTGACTGTTCTCCTGTCCTGTCTGACAAGGCTGCGCGTCTTGACTATTCTCTTGTATGTCCTTGTGCTCAATCCCACTCCTCTTCCCTCTCTCCTCCTCCTCTCATCCCGCTCTGCCCTGTAGGGTCCCAGCATGCAGAGTTCAGAGGGAGGGTCCGATTCGACGTCCAGTGTGGCGCTGCGTACGTCCACCTCTACCCAGGCCCCTGTGGTGCAGCCCGTCCCAGCCTCACAACAGGTACACTACTACACAAAACCAGGCTGCACTCCCTCACATGCAGCGCAGTGGTCTATCTCACTCAACCACAACACTCTTCCTCACAGCACTCACCCCACTACTAACAACACAGAACTCTACATTTCACCTTTATTTAACCAGGTAAGCCAGTTGAGAACAAGTTCTCATTTACAACATTGACCTGGCCAAGATAAAGCAAAGCAGTGCGATAAAAACAACAGCACAGAGTTACATATGGGATAAACAAAACGTACAGTCAAAAACAAAAAATTTAAAATCTATCTACAGTGTGTGCAAATGTAGTAAGTTATGGAGGTAAGGCAATAAATAGGCCATAGTGCAAAATAATTACAATTTAGTATTAACACTGGAGTGATAAATGTGCAGAAGATGATGTGCAAATAGAGATACTGGGGTGCAAATTAGCAAAATAAATAACAATATGGGGATGAGGTAGTTGGGTGGGCTAATTACAGCTGGGCTGTGTACAGGTGCAGTGATCGGTAAGCTGCTCTGACAACTGATGCTTAAAGTTAGTGAGGGAGATAAGAGTCTCCAGCTTCAGAGATTTTTGCAGTTCGTTCCAGTCATTGGCAGCAGAGAACTGGAAGGAAGGAGATTTAACTTTGGATTGGAGATGCTTAATGTGAGTCTGGAAGGAGAGTTTACGGTCTAACCAGACACCTAGGTATTTGTAGTTGTCCACATATTCTAAGTCAGACCCGCCGAGAAGGTACGGTGGGATTCGAAATGGTCGGTGATCTGTTTGTTAACTTGGCTTTCAAATACTTTCGAAAGGCAGGGCAGGATGGATATAGGTCTTTAACAGTTTGAATCTAGGGAGTGTCACCCCCTTTTGAAGAGGGGGATGACCGTGGCAGCTTTCCAATCTCTGGGGATCTCAGACAATACGAAAGAGAGGTTGAACAGGCTAGTAATAGGGGTTGTGACAATTCCGTCGGCAAATTTTAGAAAGAAAGGGTCCAGATTGTCTAGTCCAGCTGATTTGTAGGGGTCCAGATTTTGCAGCTCTTTCAGAACATCAGCTGTCTGAATTTGGGTGAAGGAGAAGCAGGGGGGTCATGGGCAAGTTGCAGCGGAGGGTGCAGAGCTGGTGGCTGGGGTAGGGGTAGCCAGGTGTTTTTCCACATCAGAGTACTCGCTCACAAACATGATATTCTCCCAATGGGAGCCAAACCCCTCTCACACCCATGCACTGGGGAAGAGCAGCAGAATTCTCAAAAACCTGTTGATTTCATTAATAATGTATCATGACAGATTCCAGATTTATTACACTTCAGAGCAATCCTTTAATGTGAATGTATTTCCTGTATAGTAAGAACCACATACAGTGCCTTCAGAAAGTATTCACACCCCTTTACTGTTTCCACATTTTGTTGTTACAGCCTGAAGTTAAAATGGATTACATTTAGATTTTGTGTCACTGATCTACACACACAACACCCCATAATGCCAAAGTGGAATGCTTGTAGGAATTTTTCAAAATGTATACAAAATGAAAAACTGAAATGTCTTGAGTTAATAAGTATTCAACCCCTTTGTTATAGCAAGCCTAAATAAGTTCAGGAGTAAAAATGTACTTAACAAATCGCATAATAAATTGCATGGACTCATTCTGTGTTCAATAATAGTGGTTAACATTATTTCTTACATCTGTAAGGTCCCTCAATCGAGTAGTGAATTTCAAGCACAGATTCAACCACACAGACCAGGGAGGTTTTTACAATGCTTTGAAACAAAGGGCACCCACTGATTAATAAAATATAAAATAATTTAAAATATAGGCAGACGCTGAATATCCCTCTGAGCATGGTGAGTAGGCTTTGGATGGTGTATCAATACACCCAGTCACTACAAAGATACAGGCGTCCTTCCTAACTCAGTTGCTGGAGAGGAAGAAAACTGCTCAGGGATTTCACCATGAGGCCAATGGTGATTTTAAAACGGTTACAGAGTTTAATGGTTGTGATATGAGAACTGAGGATGGGTCAACAACATTGTAGTTACTCCACAATACTAACCTAAATGACAAAGTGAAAAGAAGGAAGCCTGTACAGAATAAAACTATTCCAAAACATGCATCCGGTTTGCATCAAGGCACATGGCAAAAAAGAAAAAAAATTGTCCTGAATAAAAAAGGGTTATGTTTGGGGCAAATTTTCAAACACGGTGGTGGCTGCATCATGTTATGGGTATACTTGTCATCAGAAAGGACTAGGGATTTTTTTTTTTGGATATAAAGAAACAGAATACAGCTAAGCATAGGCAAAATCCTAGAGGAAAACCTGGTTCAGTCTTCTTTCCAACAGACACTGGGAGATGACTTCACCTTTCAGCAGGACAATAACCTAAAACACAAGGCCAAATCTACACTGGAGTTGAAGAATTTTGAAAAGAATAATGGGCAAATATTGTACAATCCAGGTGTGCAAAGCTTTGAGACTTACCGAAAAAGTCTCACAGCTGTAATTGTTGCCAAAGGTGTTTCTAACACGTATTGGCTCAGGGGTATGAATACTTATCTAATCAAGATATATTAGTGTTTTATTTTTCATAAATGTAATAATTTTTCTTCCACTTTGACATGAGTATTTTGTGTAGATCGTTGACCAAAAATGACTATTTAATCCCACTTTGTAACACAACAAAATGTGGAAAAAGTCAAGGGGTGTGAATACTTTGAAGGCACCATAAATATATCAACAATAATATAATAATATGTCATTTAGCAGACGCTTTTATCCAAAGCGACTTACAGTCATGCGTGCATACATTTTTACGTATGCACGCAAGCATTAGCCTACATGTAGATAAAGGCATCATAAATAATTTGATACCATGTTGTTGTGTGTGATCAGGCAGGAGTTTCTGATTAGTACAAGTAGGACCTATAACCTTGTATTGCCACAGCTGTTCAACGTTCTGAGAAAAGGACATTGGTCGACGAGAGAATCCATAGAAACCAAGCAGTAAATATCCTTATGTTAATATTTTTGGATAGCGCATCATATTTGCCTTGACAGCTGGCTATGCTTGAGAGAAGCCAGTTCTGAACTGAAGGCCTATACTACACCGCAGTCTGCCACTGACATATCTCAGGCTTTTAGAGAAAACTAATGGTATTTATTTTTGTTGTCATGTAAACAAATCTCAATTTAACATTCCCCTAAAGAGGGAAACCAGGAGTGGTCATCAGCGACCGCCAAAGAAAAACGCTGGCCCCAAATAAACATACAGCTTTTATCCACTTGCTGCTTTCTGGACCCGGTTTTAGCCCTTGCTTTTTTCTCTTCTATTGTTACCTCTATGTCTGATAAACATGCCCCGCTTAAGAATCACAGAGTAAGAAACCAAACCAGTTCTTGGTTCTCTCCTGAATTGTCAGGTCTTTTTCTGCAAAAGAATTGGGCCTGGGCCTTGGCGAGGAAAACAGGTACTCCAGCTGATTGGCTGTTTTTTAGGCAATTGAGAAATAAATGTACTGCAGCTCTCAAAAAGGCAAAATCAAATTACTTCCTTAATGCTATGACAGATTCTGCAGGAGATCCTGCAAAATTCTGGAAAACCGTTAATTCACTGAAACGGGGGAATTCTGCTGTTTCTCTTCCTAAGCAAATTATCTCAGACTCCTGTATTCTAAGTGAAAAAAATGATATTTGTGATGCTTTTAATAAGCGTTTCATCTCTGCTGATTTTTTATTTGAAAAGAAAAGTGGCCATTGTGGTACTGGCCAGTTAGTTGATTTTTCGTCTTGCTTTTCAACCGTTACTCTGAAAAATGGTAACCCTGTTTTTAGTTTCCAGAAAATAACTGAAGCAGAGGTTCTAGCTGCCCTGTGTGCCATTGATACTAAGAAATCCTTAGGCGCTGACAATTTAGACCCGTACTTACTTAAGTGTGCTGCACCTATCATTGCTGGTTCAGTGACACACATTTTTAATCTAACATTAAGCACAGGAAATATCCCTAAGGTGTGGAAAGCAGCTTTTGTTCTGCCATTACATAAGGGAGGTGACGATAGTGATTTGGATAACTATCGACCCATCTCTAGGCTCCCTTGTCTGGCAAAGATCCTAGAATCTATAGTCAACAAACAGTTACAATATTTTCTTTCTGTTAACAGTATTTTTAGCACCAATCAATCTGGTTTTAGATCTAAACACAGTACCACATCGGCCACTATGCTTGTTGTAAATGATATTTCAAATGCCTTAGATGATAGAAAGCACTGTGCTGCGTTGTTTGTAGATTTGTCAAAAGCTTTTGACACAGTAGACCATGCTATCCTTTTGAGTAAGCTGTCATCTATAGGACTGGGCACTGATGCCTGTCGATGGTTTTATGACTATCTTAAAGATAGAACTCAGGCCGTCATGGTCGACGGGGTCAAGTCTGACCCCTTACAGTTACTTAAAGGGGTCCCTCAGGGTTCAATAATTGGCCCACTATTGTTCTCACTTTATATAAACAACATTGGTGATGATATCAGATAATGTAAATTCCATTTATATGCTGATGTCACAGTGATGTACTCTATTGCTCCAACAGCGGACCAAGCTTTAATGCAGTTGGAGTCTGATTTTAGGATACTACAGGGGTCTCTTTTACAGCTTAAACTTGTTTTAAACGCTAAGAAAACAAATGTCATGTTTTTTTCTAGGTCTAAACTCTCAATTAGAAACACTTTTGTAATCACTAGCTTGGATGGTACTCAAATCAAACAGGTCTCTGCATATAAATACTTAGGGGTATGGTTAGATGATAGGCTTTCTTTTAAAAAACATGTTACTGAATTGGGAAAAAAGCTCAAATTCAAGATAGGGTTCCTTTACAGAAACAGGGCTTGTCTGTCCTCCGTAAATAGAAAACAAATTGTGCAGGCTACTTTTATGTCCGTTTTAGATTATGGTGATATTATCTATATGCATGCATCGGCAAACACATTAAAACCACTGGATGCTATTTACCATTGTGCACTCAGGTTTATCACAGGTGATAGTTACAAAACTCATCACTGTTTCCTATATCAACATGTGGGTTGGGCCTCTCTATCTGTGAGGCGAGAGCAACATGCTCTCTTGTTTATTTATAAAGCACCTCCATATATATCATCATTAATTTCCACTAGATATATTAATTTTAAAACCAGATCACAGATGTGGATTACATTAGAGACTCCTGTGGTCTCCACAGAGTTGGGTAGGACTGCCTTCAGTTCCTTTGCACCTTATTTATGGAACAAACCACAGATCCAGCTTAAGTTAGACACTCTGGTGTCCCTTGCCCATTTTAAAAATGTTATGGAGGATCAATATGATGTTGTCTGTGATTGTTTCTGTTGAATTGTGTTTTTGTTTTGTATGTTTGAAATGTTCTTGTCTGTATGTCTAAAACTGTACATGTCAACATGTTTACACAGGGCACAGCCGTAAAAGAGATCCAGGTCTCAGTCTGTTTTTCCCTGTTAAAATAAAGATTACAAAAAAACAAACAAAAAAAAATGTGTGGGTCGCCTGTAATTACTGAAAGCCTAGAATGGGCCGACACAAAAATGTGTTTGCTGCACTGCTGCTGGATTGGATAGCATCATCTTTCCCACCAGCATTCACTTCATATTTGTGTTGAAGTTGACAGAAGAAAGGTTTTGCACAAGCCACAATGCACATAAGGAAGGATATTATATCAAAAGTCATGTAGAAAATCCAGTCAAATTCCCTGTTTCTTCTGTGATTCTCTGATGCTCTTTAGGGGCTTAGGGATTGTAGTTGAATATTTTTTTTCTAAATAGGCATAGTCTGTGTGTGGGCATTTTATGTGCTTACCAATAATGGTGCGTTTCCTCTCCCTCCAGAGGGTGCTGGTTCAGGCCACAGGATCGGCCCAGAAGGGAGCGCAGGTGCAGCAGCTGTCAGTCCCTCGGGTGCAACAGGTCCCTCAGCAGGTACACACTGTCTCCTCCTCACCCCTCCTTCCTTCTCCCCAGCACCCAGGACACTCAGTCAGTCTAGCTTTAGCCACATGCACAGAGCATGGCTCCATTCACAGTAGCATCAGACATATTGATACCGATTACATTCTCCACTGTATTGTAAGCTTTCTTTCTGGAATGGTATGGGTTTCTAACTGTTAGATCTCAATTAGATGTGCTTCAAGTGCTCAGCAGGGATTTTCTTTTTTCACAGTTTGACACTTTGGTCTCACTGCCACCTACTGACAGCACTGCGTTAAGATATGATCAAGATTATGATTATGCAAGACATGAGTTACATTGAAGGTTTCTTCTGATTCATAACAAGCATAGATATCCTATCTAATTTCAAGGAATGAGAAACAGCCTAGAGGTGGATACTCCCTCTTGATAATAGTGCTCAAAGGTTGATTCATGGGTTTCTCTCTCTCTCTGCATAGGTTCAGCAGGTCCAGCATGTTTATCCCTCCCAGGTTCAATATGTAGGAGAGGGGGGAGAGGCAGTTTACACTAATGGAACCATGTAAGTACTGCAGTGCTCTTCATTTAAGGCAAAGGAACGTGTTCCAGACACCTTTAAAATGCTTCTAAATAGAATACCATTAAAGCTAATAGAACACTTAATGTGAGATTGTATATGTGTAATTAGGGTTGCAAAGCTACCGGTAATTTACCAAAGTTACTGGAATCTTCATTAATTCTGGTAATTAAAACCCTTTCCTGCAGTCAAATGACCAAATCGGCCCTCTAGTGGCCTCATGGGTGGAATGTTATTAATATTTTTCATAATTAATCAACATTATTTCAATAAACCCACCGAAAATCCAGTGTTACTATGTCAAAAAAGTCTGGTAGCACAACCGATTGGCAAACGTACTGCAAATTGAGAAATAAGAATCTATACTATGAAACAAAGATAAATAATATATAGAATGATAGTAAAAAGTTTTGGAGCACCTTAAATTACATTTTGGGCAAAAAGGCAAACTCCGCTCCATCATTCATTGAATCAGATGACTCATTCATTACAAAACCCACTGATATTGCCAACTACTTTAATGATTTTTTTTGCATTGGCAAGATTATCAAATTTAGGTGTAACATGCCAGCAACAAACGCTGACACTACACATCCAAGTCTCTCTGACAAAATTATGAAAGACAAGCATTGTAATTTAGAATTCCGTAAAGTCGGTGTGGAAGAGGTGAAATAATTGTTGTCTATCAACAATTACAAGCCACCGGGGTCTGACAACTTGGATGGAAAATGAGAATAATAGCGGATGATATTGACACTCCTATTTGTCATATCTTCAATTTAAGCCTAGTAGAAAGTAGGCCTGGAGGGAAGCAAAAGTCATTCCGCTACCTAAGAATAGTAAAGCCCCCTTTACTGACTCAAATAGCCAACCAATCAGCCTGTTACCAACCCTTAGTAAACTTTTGGGAAAAATTGTGTTTGACAACATACAATGCTATTTTACAGTAAACTATTTGACAACAGACTTTCAGCACGCTTATAGGGAAGGACATTCAACAAGCACAGCACAAATGACTGATGATTGCCTGAGAGAAATTGATGATAAAAAGATTGTGGGGACTGTTTTGTTAGACTTCAGTGCGGCTTTTGACATTATCAATCATAGTATGCTGCTGGAAAAACGTATGTGTTATGGCTTTACACCCCCTACTATATTGTGGATAAAGAGTTACCTGTCTAACAGAACACAGAGGGTGTTCTTTAATGGAAGCCTCTCCAACATAATCCAGGTAGAATCAGGAATTCCCCAGGGCAGCTGTCTAGGCCCCTTACTTTTTTCAATCTTTACTAATGAGTAAAGCCAGTGTGTCTATGTATGCGGATGACTCAACACTATACACATCAGCTACTGAAATGACTGCAACACTTAACATAAGCTGCAGTTAGTTTCAGAATGGGTGGCAAAGTTTCAGAATGGGTGGCAAGGAATAAGTTAGTCCTAAATATTAAAAAAACTAAAAGCATTGTATTTGGGACAAATCATTCACTAAACCCTAAACCTCAACTAAACCTTGTAATGAATAATGTGGAAATTGAGCAAGTTGAGGTGACTAAACTGCTTGGAGTAATCCTGGATTGTAAACTGTCATGGTCAAAACATGTTCATACAACAGTAGCTAAGATGGGGAGAAGTCTGTCCATAATAAAGCGCTGCTCTGCCTTCTTAACAACACTATCAACAAGGCAGGTCCTACAGGCCCTAGTTTTGTCGCACCTGGACTACTGTTCAGTCGTGTGGTCAGGTGCCACAAAGAGGGACTTAGGAAAATTACAATTGACTCAGAACAGGGCAGCACGGCTGGCCTTAAATGTGCATGGGGCGTTAACATTAATTATATGCAATCTCTCATGACTCAAAGTGGAGGAGAGATTGACTTCATCACTACTTGTTTTTGTAAGAAGTGTTGACAAGCTGAATGCACCAAGCTGTCTGTTTAAACTACTAGCACACAGCTCGGCCACCCATGCATACCCCACAAGACATGCCACCAGAGGTCTCTTCACAATCCCCAAGTCCAGAACGGACTATGGAAGGCGCACAGTACTACATAGAGCCATGACTACATGGAACTCTATTCCACATCAGGTAACTGATGCAAGCAGTAGAATCATTTAATCCAATTGGATGATAACTTGTTTTTAACTAGGACAGAGGAATTTATAACTTATTTTTTCAGACATAACATAGGTACAGCACAAATCCCCTTATTGTATGGGACACCTTTAAATGTGCCTTTAGAGGCCATGCAATTCAGTACTCATCTCGAAAACAAAATCAATTTAGGTCAAAAGAGTCCACACTAACAAAGGAAATAGAAGGTCTAACCGAACAGATAGATAGCAATAAAAACTGTAACATAGAGGCTCAGAATAAATTAGAGGAAAAAAATAAATAAATGGAGAAACTTATTCAAGAAAGATCAAGTGTAATATATTATAAAAATTAAGCAAACTGGATGGAATATGGGGAAGAATGCACAGTTCTTTTTTAATCTTCAACATAGGAATGCTACCTAAAATAATTTATTGAAACTGGTTACAAATGACGGAGTCACCCATGATTCACCAAATGATATTTTGAAGGAGGAAACAAAGTATTTTAAGCATATGTTTTCGTTTCAGTCGCCTCCATTTTCTCTAACTGAAGCAAATTGTAGAGATTTTTTCCCTATTGATAATGTAAAATTAATAGCCATACAGAAAGACTCATGTGAAGGTGAAATTACAGAGGAGGAACTTCTGGATGCAATTAAAGACTAAAGTCCGGGAAAACTCCAGGGTTGGATGGCATACCAGTCGAGGTATACCAAACCTTTTTTGATATACACAGAGGACCGTTATTAGCATGTTTTAACCACTCCTATGTAAATGGTAGATTATCCGACACTCAAGAAGGTCTGATTTCATTATTACTGAAACAGGATACTAGTGGAAAATATAAAGATCCAGTCCATTAAAAAAATTGGCGGCCCCTTACACTTCAGTGTTGTGATGCAAAAATTATAGCAAAATGTATAGCACATTATTCATTCTAATCAGACAGGTTTTTTACATGGGGCGATACATTGGAGATAATATAAGGCAAGTACTGGAAACAATAGAACATTGAAAAATCTGGGAAACCAGGCCTACTATTAATAGCAGACTTCGAAAAGGCATTTGATAAAGTACAACTGGGGTTTATATATAAATGCCTGGAGCATTTCAATTTTGGACAATCTCTTATAAATTGGGTTAAAATCATGTATAGTAACCCTAGGTGTAAAATAGTAAATAATGGCTATTTCTCAGAAAGTTTTAAACTGTCAAGAGGAGTGAAATGAGGTTGTCCACTATCGGCATATCTATTTATTATTGCCATCGAGATGTTAGCTATTAAAATCAGATCCAACAATAATATCAAGGGATTAGAAATCCAGGGCTTAAAAACGAAGGTGTCATTGTACGCTGATGATTCATGTTTTCTTTTACAGTGGGGAAAAAAAAGTATTTAGTCAGCCACCAATTGTGCAAGTTCTCCAACTTAAAAAGATGAGAGAGGCCTGTAATTTTCATCATAGGTACACGTCAACTATGACAGACACATTGAGATTTTTTTTCTCCAGAAAATCGCATTGTAGGATTTTTAATGAATTTATTTGCAAATTATGGTGGAAAATAAGTATTTGGTCACCTACAAACAAGCAAGATTTCTGGCTCTCACAGACCTGTAACTTCTTCTTTAAGAGGCTCCTCTGTCCTCCACTCGTTACCTGTATTAATGGCACCTGTTTGAACTTGTTATCAGTATAAAAGACACCTGTCCACAACCTCAAACAGTCACACTCCAAACTCCACTATGGCCAAGTCCAAAGAGCTGTCAAAGGACACTAGAACAAAATTGTAGACCTGCACCAGGCTGGGAAGACTGAATCTGCAATAGGTAAGCAGCTTGGTTTGAAGAAATCAACTGTGGGAGCAATTATTAGGAAATGGAAGACATACAAGACCACTGATAATCTCCCTCGATCTGGGGCTCCACGCAAGATCTCACCCCGTGGGGTCAAAATGATCACAAGAACGGTGAACAAAAATCCCAGAACCACACGGGGGGACCGAGTGAATGACCTGCAGAGAGCTGGGACCAAAGTAACAAAGCCTACCATCAGTAACACACTACGCCGCCAGGGACTCAAATCCTGCAGTGCCAGACGTGTCCCCCTGCTTAAGCCAGTACATGTCCAGGCCCGTCTGAAGTTTGCTAGAGTGCATTTGGATGATCCAGAAGAGGATTGGGAGAATGTCATATGGTCAGATGAAACCAAAATAGAACTTTTTGGTAAAAACTCAACTCGTCGTGTTTGGAGGACAAAGAATGCTGAGTTGTTTTGTTATTGACCAAATACTTATTTTCCACCATAATTTGCAAATAAATTCATAAAAAATCCTACAATGTGATTTTCTGGAGAAAAAAAATCTAAATGTGTCTGTCATAGTTGACGTGTACCTATGATGAAAATTACAGGCCTCTCTCATCTTTTTAAGTGGGAGAACTTGCACAATTGGTGGCTGACTAAATACTTTTTTCCCCCACTGTAAAATCCTTAAAAGATACCAAATTCTGGTAGTTTACTGGTAAACTTTGAACGTTTCCAGTAATATACAGTGCCTTCCACATTGTGTTGTGTTACAGCCTGAATTCAAAATTGATTCACATTTTTTTTCTCACCCATCTACACACAATACCCCATAATGATAAAGTGAAAACATGTTTTTAGAAAATGTGGCAAATTTATTGAAAATGAAATACACATATCTAATTTACATAAGTATTCACACCCCTGAGTCAATACTTTGTAGAAGCACCTTTGGCAGTGATTACAGTTGAGTCTTTCAACGCCAGGGTTGTGGGTTCGATTCCCACGGGGGGGCAGTATGATTATTATTTTAATTTTTTATGTATGCACTCACTAACTGTAAGTCGCTCTGGATAAGAGTGTCTGCTAAATGACTAAAATGTAAATGAATCTAACGGTTTCTTGTTGTATTTGTTGCAATTTAATCAATTAATGTTACCACACTATTTTGTTAATGTAGGCCTATGAAGCACTGTTGGCCAACTGGTACAATATTAGGCCTATGTTATTACAATCTAGTGAAAACTACATTAGCTTTAGCCCTTTGACCGAAAGATGCAGTTTAGTCCTTTTCTCTTTGAAGGTTGTGGGCGTTTTTTTACTTTATGATAACCCTCTTATTGTGGGGATTTTGTCAGAGGGAACAAAGTCTACATATCTGATTCTCCGCTAATCAAATAGATAAGCAGTAGCGGAGATTCAGCACCATGGACAGCACTGCGGTTGATCAATTGCCCGCGAATCTAAACCCGCCGTGAATTATGTGCCAATCTAAGGTAGGCTTACATGAAAGAAAAGAGAAAACCGCACACTGCTCTTGCTAGTATCACTGTTCTTTATTAAGCTACGTATCGGTCTCAAAGCCTTTGTCACTTATGTAGACATTGCTCCACCCACATCCGTTCAGTGCATCGAATGGGGTTGGAGTCAAGGACAAATAAAAATGTGTTACCAAATATAACAATGTGCATTTCATAAATATTCAAATAAAGTATGTACATAAAACATATTAAACACGTCTGTAAAACCACAATGAGGACATCGACCTATCAAGCAAGTTTTCATAAATCATTGGGTACAGTTCAGGATAAAAACATCAGAGTAGGCTGAAGTGGTTTTAATGACAAGGCATTAGTTCATGTTAGGGTTGAATATTTTCCCGGTATTTTACAAATGTTCCATCCCAAGAATAAATCACTTTTCTCCTGGGTCACCCGGTATTTTCCGCCAAAACCGGAAGTGTCATTCAAAAGTATAATAAAGCATATAAATATGTCTGGATTTGATTAGAGCTTTGATCAGCATGAAAATTCAAACTTGATGCTACCTGAGCCTGATGAGCCATATATTAAATACATTTTATGAGCCCTACATTAACGACATTTGATGAGCCCAAACCCAAAAAAGCCAAAATGATTGTGCCATTATCCAATACATATATGATATAGGCTACTGCACATTTCGCACTACAGAAAAACACAAAAGCACATAGATGTAGCTAGCTATATGCTCTCTTGGGTAAATAAATGAAACTAGCTCCAGTAGGCTAATCTTTTTGAGTGTGAACTGTATTACTTTATTGTATTACAGTGGGGGGGAGAAGTATTTAGTCAGCCACCAATTGTGCAAGTTCTCCCACTTAAAAAGATGAGAGAGGCCTGTAATTTTCATCATATGTACACGTCAACTATGACAGACAAAATGAGAAAAAAAATCCAGAAAATCACATTGTAGGATTTTTTTATGAATTTATTTGCAAATTATGGTGGAAAATAAGTATTTGGTCAATAACAAAAGTTTCTCAATACTTTGTTATATACCCTTTGTTGGCAATGACACAGGTCAAACGTTTTCTGTAAGTCTTCACAAGGTTTTCACACACTGTTGCTGGTATTTTGGCCCATTCCTCCATGTTGATCTCCTCTAGAGCAGTGATGTTTTGGGGCTGTCGCTGGGCAACACGGACTTTCAACTCCCTCCAAAGATTTTCTATGGGGTTGAGATCTGGAGACTGGCTAGGCCACTCCAGGACCTTGAAATGCTTCTTACGAAGCCACTCCTTCGTTGCCCGGGCGGTGTGTTTGGGATCATTGTCATGCTGAAAGACCCAGCCACGTTTCATCTTCAATGCCCTTGCTGATGGAAGGAGGTTTTCACTCAAAATCTCACGATACATGGCCCCATTCATTCTTTCCTTTACACGGATCAGTCGTCCTGGTCCCTTTGCAGAAAAACAGCCCCAAAGCATGATGTTTCCATCCCCATGCTTCACAGTAGGTATGGTGTTCTTTGGATGCAACTCAGCATTCTTTGTCCTCCAAACACGACGTGTTGAGTTTTTACCAAAAAGTTATATTTTGGTTTCATCTGACCATATGACATTCTCCCAATCCTCTTCTGGATCATCCAAATGCACTCTAGCAAACTTCAGACGGGCCTGGACATGTACTGGCTTAAGCAGGGGGACACGTCTGGCACTGCAGGATTTGAGTCCCTGGCGGCGTAGTGTGTTACTGATGGTAGGCTTTGTTACTTTGGTCCCAGCTCTCTGCAGGTCATTCACTCGGTCCCCCCGTGTGGTTCTGGGATTTTTGCTCACCGTTCTTGTGATCATTTTGACCCCACGGGGTGAGATCTTGCGTGGAGCCCCAGATCGAGGGAGATTATCAGTGGTCTTTTATGTCTTCCATTTCCTAATAATTGCTCCCACAGTTGATTTCTTCAAACCAAGCTGCTTACCTATTGCAGATTCAGTCTTCCCAGCCTGGTGCAGGTCTACAATTTTGTTTCTGGTGTCCTTTGACAGCTCTTTGGTCTTGGCCATAGTGGAGTTTGGAGTGTGACTGTTTGAGGTTGTGGACAGGTGTCTTTTATACTGATAACAAGTTCAAACAGGTGCCATTAATACAGGTAACGAGTGGAGGACAGAGGAGCCTCTTAAAGAAGAAGTTACAGGTCTGTGAGAGCCAGAAATCTTGCTTGTTTGTAGGTGACCAAATACTTATTTTCCACCATAATTTGCAAATAAATTCATTACAAATCCTACAATGTGATTTTTTGGATTTTCTTTTCTCAATTTGTCTGTCATAGTTGACGTGTACATATGATGAAAATTACAGGCCTCTCTCATCTTTTTAAGTGGGAGAACTTGCACAATTGGTGGCTGACTAAATACTTTTTTTCCCCACTGTATATGGACTGGAATTACGCATGTCGTTCAAACCATGATAAAGCAAACAAGAACATGCGATTCTGGGGCAGCACATGCGGCCTACAAAGTTACACGTGTAGGCTAGCGAATTTGATTTTAATTTTGAAATATAAAAGGGCTTTCGGAAAGTATTTAGACCCCTTGACTTTTCCCACATTTTGTTACGTTACAGCCTTATTCTAAAATGGATTCAATTGTTTTTTCCCCCTCATCAATCTACACACAATACCCCATAATGACAAAGCAAAAACGGGTTTTTAGCAAATGTATAAAATAAAAAAAAACGGAAATATTACATTTACATAAGTATTCAGACCCTTTACTTAGTACTTTGTTGAAGCACCTTTGGCAGCGATTACAGCCTCGAGTCATCTTGGGTATGACGCTACAAGCTTGGCACACCTGTATTTGGGGAGTTTCTCCCATTCTTCTCTGCAGATCCTCTCAAGCTCTATCTGGTTGGATAGGGAGCGTCACTGCACAGCTATTTTCAGGTCTCTCCAGAGATGTTGGATTGGGTTAAAGTCCAGGCTCTGGCTGGGCCACTCAAGGACATTCAGAGACTTGTACCGAAGCCACTCCTGCACTGTCTTGGCTGTGTGCTTATGGTCGTTGTCCTGTTGGAAGGTGAACCTTCACCCCAGTCTGAGATCCTGAGCGCTCTGGAGAAGGTTTTCATCAAGGATCTCTCTGTACTTTGCTCCGTTCATCTTTCTCTCGATCCTGACTAGTCTCCCAGTCCCTGCCGCTGAAAAACATCCCCACAGCATGATGCGTCCACCACCATGCTTCACCGTAGGGATAGTGCCTCGTTTCCTACAGACGTGACGCTTGGCATTCAGGCCAAAGAGTTCAATCTTGGTTTCATCAGACCAGATAATCTTATTTCTTATGGTCAGAGTCCTTTAGGTGCCTTTTGGAAAACTCCAAGTGGGCTGTCATGTGCCTACTACTGAAGAGTGGCTTTCGTCTACCATAAAGGCCTGATTGGTGGAGTGCTGCAGAGATGGTTGTTCTTCTGGAAGGTTCTCCCATCTCCACAGAGGAACTCTGGAGCGCTGTCAGAGTGACCATCAGGTTCTTGGTCACTTCCCTGACCAAGACCCTTCGCCTCCGATTGCTCAGTTTGGCCGGGGGGGCAGCTCTAGGAAGAGTCTTGGTGGTTCTAAACTTCTTCCATTTAAGAATGATTTTTATTTGGTACTCTTCCCCAGATCTGTGCCTCGACAGCATCCTATCTTGGAGCTCTATGGACATCTTGGCTTGGTTTTTGCTCTGACGTGCACTGTCATCTGTGGGACCTTTTTATAGACAGGTGTGTGCCTTTCCAAATCATGTCCAATCAATTGAATTTACCACAGGTGGACTCAAATCAAGTTGTAGAAACATCTCAAGGATGATCAATGGAATCAGGATGCACCTGAGCTCAATTTTGAGTCTCATAGCAAAGGGTCTGAATACTTATGTAAATGAGGTATTTCTGTTTTTAAAAATGAGCATAAATGGCCTAAAAGTTATTTTCACTTTGTCATTATGGGGTATTGTTTGTAGATTGATGAGGAAATTTTTTTATTTAATCCATTTCAGAATAAGGCTGTAATGTAACAAAATGTGGAAAAAGTGAAGGGGTCTGAATACTTTCCGAATGTACTGTATATAGCCTACCTTTCATAATATTTCTCTCTATTGTTGCTTCATTCCTTCCTCTCTTTCAACAGTTAAATGAAATACGTTTTGTTGTCCTATCATTCTAATGACCTCCTTCAATAATATAGGACTAGAATTAGATGCAGAAAGCTTTCACTTCTCTTCATGAAGGTTGAATGGTTGTGGGTCTGAATAAATAACTGCTATAGCCTACTTTTCCTCCTTTTCCATCTTTCAAATAAGTTAGTATTGTGGAGTAACTACAATGTTGTTGATCCATCCACAGTTTTCTCCTATCACAGCCATTAAACTGTTTTAAAGTCACAATTGGCCTCATGTTGAAATCCCTGATCGGTTTCCTTCCTCTCCGGCAACTGAGTTAGGAAGGACGCCTGTATCTTTGTAGTGACTGGGTGTATTGATACACCATCCAAAGTGTAATTAATAACTTCACCATGCTTAAAGGGATATTCAAGGGATATTTTTTTTTTACCCATCTACCAATAGGTGCCCTTCTTTGTGAGGCATTGGAACACCTCCCTGGTTGAATCTGTGTTTTGAAATTCTCTACTTGACTGAGGGACCTTACAGATAATTGTATGTGTGGGGTACAGAGATGAGGTAGTCATTCTAAAATCATGTTAAACACTATGATTGCACACAGAGTGAGTCCATGCGACTTATTATGTGACATGTTAAGCACATTTTTACTACTGAACTAATTTTTGACTTGCCATAACAAAGGGCTAGAATACTTATTGACTCAAGACATTTCAGATTTTAATTTGAAAATTAAAAATAAACAAATTTCCACTTTGATATTATGGGGTATTGTATGTAGGCCAGTGACCAAAAAAATCTAAATTTAAGCCATTTAAAATTCTGTCTGTAACACAACAAAATGAGGAAAAATTCAAGGCACAGTACCCTCTCTTTGCAACCCTAAGGTAATACTATAATAGAAACATAAGCTAAGTGATGTAATGTTACAGTATGTGATTGTTTCACTCTGTATAGATCTGTCATGCCTTTACCTTATGGCACCTCTCTCCCCAGCCGGACAGCCTACTCCTATAACCCTGAGGCCCAGCTGTATGGACAAGGTAGTGGAGGAGCCTACTTTGACTCTCAGGGTGGGGGTGCCCAGGTCACCACGGTGGTCTCTTCGGCCGGCGGCGGGCCGCCCCACGGTATGGTGGGCATCACCATGGATGTGGGCGGCAGTCAGATCATCTCTGGCGGCAGCACCTACCTGATCCACGGCGGGGGCATGGATGGGGGTCGCCACCACGCCTCACACTCCTCCCGCTCCTCCTCTGCTATGGTGAGCACCTTGGATGGGTTACATATACTCTGTGTCCTTGTTGGCTGTTTGTTAGGATTTAGTAGGGAGAATGATGTTTCCAGTCCAGTAGGTTTCTCAGTGAAATTATTGTGATGTGACTATGTAAATCCATCAAACATTATGGAATAGTAGAGGCACCAACAATTGAGAAATTAATGCCCATTTCTGAGAGTCAGTAATTCCAAATCATTATATACACGAGGGATGGTTTATGGTTGCCATTACTAAACAGCTTTTTAAGCTGCTGAGCCTCAGGGAAACCTGAGTATGGGATGGGCCTCAACCTCCCCAGTGCCCCATGGCGTTACGGGAAGAGCAGGACAGGGGACGCAGGGCGCAGGCTGGCTTAAATAATTCAGTGCTGCCTTGTTTTAGAGTTTTTCACAGGCACTTGAGCGCCCTGCGAAACAAAGCAACCCCTCGGCCTCATTACCATTTGGCCAACAGCCCTTGGGAGCCTTTTTAAAGCCTTGGAACGATGCCTGCTCTTTTTCTTCTCAGGTTTGGCCACTATACCACGCATCTTTCTGTGGGTGTCTTTTCTCTCCCCCCCCCTCTTTAAAGCAAACCCAGCCCCTGGTTTTATCATTCACTATGCCCACTAGTTTAACCTCTTTCTATTTTCTCTAGTCCATGATACTGCAGAAAAGTATCTAAATGATCTGGTAAATTCATTGAAATGGTTCCTTTGGGATAACAAACGGAAAGAAAAGAGGGGGATTATATGGAAATCTATATCTCCTGTAAGATGTATTTTGTATTAGGCCAGTCCTTGTCTTGAATTGGTTGCAACAGTGACCGACCGTTACATATAACTAGTCATGTTTTGCATTGTGTGATGATTTTTTTTGGGGGGGAAAGGTGGAATTTGTCAACTCATTGTCATTGAGCATGGTGTTAACGTGGCCCTGTTTGCGGAGCTATTTGCATAGTGTCAAACCAGGAAGGCCTTCAGTCAGCAGCTTAACCCCTTGAGACCCCCTCATTTGCATGCTTTTGTCAGCCAATAATGAATTTGGCCGCAACACTGACTGACTGAGTGTAATAGAAATGCAGAGATCTGGCTGCAGCTAACCGTCTTATTTCCTTTCTGTTTAGTGATTTTGTTTTCCCTGTCTACCCCCCTTCACCTCAACTCCTCTCTCCCTCTCTTTTTCGTTTCCCTCCTTTTTTGCTTCCTCACATTTAATACTTTTTTTTGCATGCTCCTTTTTTTTCTTTAGCTTGAAATGGCGATTGAAAACCTCCAAAAGTCTGAAGGGATTGCAACTCACAAAAGCAGCCTGCTCAACAGCCATGTAAGTCAACCAGGAACTTTCTTTGAAAAGGACTAGAAAGGCCCGCCTTTGTCTCCCTGGCTGTGGGCTACACTACCACTTGTCACTGTGGTCTCTTCTCTTACTGCTGAAGGGACCATACTGACAGACTTCTGCTAATGCTAGCCTTACTGTGCTGTGGCCCAAAACACTACATTGTCGTCTGACCATAGGCTTTCCTTGCATTTGCTGCCATTTGTTGCTCAACCACAACTTGTTGATTGGGAGACTTGCTGCTGGCTGGGCTTGCCTTGGCCATGTTTTGACAGAAGCTATGCATATTTAACCTCTTGCGTTTTCAGATTCCACATGATGACCGCTATGTGATTGTTATAGCCACACAACGCCCTCCCCCCTTTTCAACTGTCAGGGAACCAGACACACGCACACATGCACAAGCGAATCAAGACACACACTCACTATTTGTCAACAATTACATGTTGTATAATGTGAGCCGGCGTGTTGGCAACAGCGACACACATCTCCATAATAACAGAGTGCTATGGTAATGAGATGCAGTACTACTTGACTACTTTACCAGAGCTGCCATTTAAACCAGCTATTTCATTGGACGCTAGGGGATTCTTCTCCATTCCCGCTCTTAACCCTTGGTCACCTATCTAGAATCTCTATATTATCAAGCAGCTCCTGACAGCTTATATTATTGTCATCAAGTGTCTAGTCCACTTCATGCTGTGTCTGCCACACTCAGTCTGGCCACCCTGTAAATAGAGATAAATATCCATGCCCACAGCTTGTATTTATTTTCCAACTGCCGATCATCATCCTTTTACCTCTCCACCATTCACCATCCACACAGACAGGGAAGTCCTCTCTATTGGAGAATAGGGCGAGCAGGGTTCTATATTGCTCTAGTCCACAGGTATAATATGTGGTCTTCTGATGAGGCAATGAATGAGCAATTATCACGTCAAATACACTCATTCACCCCCCCGACAATTTTAAGCCAACATCTACATTCTCTCCCTCATGTTTAAACTCACTAAACAGGTGTGTGTGTGTGTGTACGTGTACCTGTGTGTGTTTCTGCTCTCCTTTGATGTGATAATAGAAGGCAGTGCTCTCCCTCTGGTTGGGCAGACAGCTGCAGGATGGTGGTACTGCAGAGGAGGCTGGTAGGAGGAGCTATAGGAGGACAAGCTCATTGTAATGGCTGGAATGGAAGGAAATGGAACAGAGGCAAACACGTGGTTTCAATATATTTGATGTGTTTGATACCGTTCCATTGATTCCATTCCAGCTATTACAATGAGCCCGTCCTCCTATAGCTCCTCCCACCAGCCTCCTCTGAGGTACTGTAAGGATCAGAGTGCAGCAGTAGGTGGGACTGACGGTGTGTCTCTGTGCTGGGTGTGTGTGTAGCTGCAGTGGCTGCTGGATAACTATGAGACAGCGGAGGGAGTGAGCCTGCCCCGGAGCTCCCTCTACAACCACTACTTGCGCCACTGTCAGGAGCAGAAACTGGACCCGGTCAACGCTGCCTCCTTCGGGAAACTCATCCGCTCCGTCTTCATGGGCCTCAGGACCCGCCGCCTCGGCACTAGGTATGACCATGATGGAGATGAAGAGCAGGTGTAGGATCATGTTAATGATGGATTGGAATGATTGATTGATGATGGTGATAGTATTTATTCTGATGATGATAACACCGATTTACAAAATGTCCTTATTAACCCCCGATGTTCCTGTTTGTTCCAGGGGCAACTCCAAGTACCACTACTACGGCATCAGACTGAAGCCAGACTCACCACTCAACAGACTGCAAGAGGACTCTCAGTACATGGCCATGAGACAGCAACCCATGCACCAGAAACAGAGGTGAACCCTCCCGCTCACATCCTCCACCTCTTCTCTCTTATCTGTCCATACTGTCTGCCAAAGCTTTGATCCAGTTCCTTTTGATATTTTTTAAACATTTGACTTCATGTCCCCTGCCTCTGCCCACATGACTTTTGTAGATTTTGAAATGCTTCTCTGCAATTGAGTGAAACGCTGCACTCGTCCTCATTTCAGAGACATGGTTTATTTAACCTCACACCTGCCTTTATTCTCCACCCTCTTCTCCTCTCCTCGTTTGTGCTTCCTCTCCTCTCCCAGTCATCCTTTAGTTCTTCCCAGCCCCACCCAACATAGCTGTGCTGCCCTCTCCCCTTTCCGCAGGTTCAAGCCCCTCCAGAAGGTGGATGGCATGGGGGACAGCCTGTCAGGAGGCTCCCAGCACTCAGCCAGCACCCCAGAGCAGTCTGTGGCAGCCCAGAGCCAGCACCACCAGCAGTACATCGGTAAGGAGCCACACTGACAGAGCATCAGGTCCCCTGTACCAAAACAGAGCTCGCATTAATGCCATAGTTTGTGAACACTGAGGATAAAACCGTAATGATGAAGGGCTTTTAGACTGCTTGCATGGCAGCCTAGGGTAGGGCCAGCCCAGTTTAATCACTGGATGCAAGATTTAATTATGTCGCTTCACAGTATTATTAAACACCTCTTTGTCGTTGTTTGGGATTTGACTGTGTCATCGTGTCCGCAGATGTGTCTCATGTCCTGCCCCCGTTCCCCACCCCTGACATGGGCACCCAGCCCCTCCCCGAGCGCATCAACATGAACGACGTGAAGAAGCTGCAGAACCTGTACAGGGACCACTGTGAGGTACGTACGACACAGCGTACGACACAGCGTACGACACAGCGTACGACACAGCGTACGACACAGCGTACGACACAGCGTACGACACAGCGCCAACTAGCTGCAAACTGCACTGCTCTGGTGTGGTCTGTTCTGGTGCCGCAGGCGCTGCCAGCGAGAGCGAGAGACTGCAGCCCTCAACAGGTGTCCTGTCCTAGTCGACGGCACTGCAAATTTGATGAAATTATGTATGGGGGAAGCAACATTTCAGAGCTGGTGCTAGTTGGTGCTAGAACATCCTTAGTTACTGTTGAATGTGACTGAAGAGAATACCAACTCCCTGGATGGGATACAGTGATGAGTGAGGGGGTGAAATGTTTAATGTACATTTTTGGGGGACTTTCCAAGCTACAGAGAGAGAAGAAAGGGAGAGAGCCCTGAAAAGCTTCATTAAAGCACTGAAGCCGTGGGTTTATCATATTATCTGTGGCCTCCCTTTGTCCAGCCACACCACGCTCCTTTTGTTCCAGTCTCCTTTCATCTCAGCTCAGCTTTCAAGACATGCCAATTAACCTTTCAGCGTGCTGGGTGGACATCTTGGTATCTTTTTGTGCTCACCTCCCCGTGGGCCTTTGTGTTGCCTTGTCATTGGACGGGCACATGGGCTCCTGCCTTTGTCTGGCCGGCGCATTTCTGTCACTCACAGCTCTCTGTGTGTTTGTGTGTGTTTAATGTTTATGCGCTTTTCTCTTTGTGAACAAACAACCATCTGTTAACTTTATACTAGGAGGTTTATTGATGGTAATTGAAATGTACAATGCAAATAAAGGTAACAAGCATACAAAGGACAAATCAAGGTGTAGGTCCAGGAAGAACTTATTCCTCACCCTGCTTTTAGTGGAAATACAGCTGTAGATGTTGTATTTGAACATTTGTCCAAACAAGCAATGCATTAATTATCTATACACATTCATATTCATTGGCTTTGGCGTCCATACATGCATTTATTATTATATGTCAGTTATTAATAAGAGCAAAATATCCTGCTATCAACCACGCCAATGAAGCCTGCGGGTGTTGTGAGTTGAATTATAAAATTAGCAATAAAAACTCCAGCGTGGAAGGAAATGTATAAATCAGTCGAAACCACATAAAGAAGTGTATGTGTGTGGGGGCAGCGTTAAGGAACCTCAGTCCCAGCATGCTCCTCTCGCTCTTTCTCTCGCTCTCTCTAGCCATAGTTTTTAAGGCATGCTGTTTTTCCTTTGTGTCAACTGGAGAGGTAAAACACTTGTTTGTAGGGGCAGGGGAATTCTTCTTTTCGTTTTGGAGTTTAGTGTTTAAGCTGTTGTCCAGGGCAACGGTAAACACGGTTGCCATAGTGATCCTTGGAGAGGAAGCAAAAACATATCATGTGATTGAAGGAAAGCTTATACTCTGCTGGGCTGTAACTGGAGACTGGGAGCATGTCCTGCCAAAGGAGAATCTCTGGGCATGGTGTGAAGAGTGAATAGAGACACTGTACCACTAACCACAGAGCACTGATAGACAGAACATACAGGAGGCTAACTGCTGCTCTGTTACTGAGGGTTGGCTGCGGCTTCACTGTCCATATTATGTGATATTTAAACATACCTTAGGCTATATCTGTGGCCATTTTGGTGTCATTTCAATTATGTTGACGTTGTCACTGTGACGATGTCTCCTTTTAGCCCATAAAGTTACTGGAAAATTGTATAGTGAGTTAGTAAATCTTTAGTATAGTAAATCTGTCATGTGGAGATTTGATTGGCGAGTTGATTAGTGTGTAGTGCATGCTTAGAACTCGGTATGTGAGAGTTCAAACACGCAAACAGGAATGAGGAAGTCGTGTGTGGGTGGGGAGTTGAGGCTTCCCAATATTACAGGGAGCAGGGAACTACACAATTATAGCACACACTGTAGTCCATGTTAAAGCCATATTAGAGTTGAATTAGTAGTAAATATCACTCTCAAATATGATCTGTTCTGGTTTGGGATCAATGGGTTGGAAGGAAGGCAGCGTTTAGCTTGGCATCAGCCTCTAACCATGAGGGCTCAGTCGGGAGGCTGCTACAGAGAAACTTTGTTGTGTGTCTGGTTGCCATGGCTCAGCTCTGTGTTTTGTCCTCCCCTTCTCCCCTCCTCCTCCTCTCCCGTAGGCTACTCTGGATGTGGTGATGAACCTCCAGTTCCACTACATTGAGAAGCTGTGGCAGACCTTCTGGTATTCAACAGCACCATCTAGTGACGGAACCACCACCATCCCCAACAGGTCAGACAACTGAGAGGATTGAGAAAGTAATATTTGAATTAGGAAAATGCATGTACACTGCTCAAAAAACAAAGGGAACACTTAAACAACACAATGTAACTCCAAGTCAATCACACTTCTGTGAAATCAAACTGTCCACTTAGGAAGCAACACTGATTTACAATACATTTCACATGCTGTTGTGCAAATGGAATAGACAACAGGTGGAAATTATAGGCAATTAGCAAGACACCCCCAATACAGGTTTTGCAGGTGGTGACCACAGACCACTTCTCAGTTCCTATGCTTCCTGGCTGATGTTTTGGTCACTTTTGAATGCTGGCGGTGCTTTCACTCTAGTGGTAGCATGAGACGGAGTCTACAACCCACACAAGTGGCTCAGGTAGTGCAGCTCATCCAGGATGGCACATCAATGCGAGCTGTGGCAAGAAGGTTTGCTGTGTCTGTCAGCTATCAGGAGACAGGCCAGTACATCAGGAGACGTGGAGGAGGCCGTAGGAGGGCAACAACCCAGCAGCAGAACTGCTACCTCCGCCTTTGTGCAAGGAGGAGCAGGAGGAGCACTGCCAGAGCCCTGCAAAATGACCTCCAGCAGGCCACAAATGTGCATGTGTCTGCTCAAACGGTCAGAAACAGACTCCATGAGGGTGGTATGAGGGCCCGACGTCCACAGGTGGGGGTTGTGCTTACAGCCCAACACCGTGCAGGACGTTTGGCATTTGCCAGAGAACACCAAGATTGGCAAATTCGCCACTGGCGCCCTGTGCTCTTCACAGATGAAAGCAGGTTCACACTGAGCACATGTGACAGACGTGACAGAGTCTGGAGACGCCCGTGGAGAACGTTCTGCTGCCTGCAACATCCTTCAGCATGACCGGTTTGGCGGTGGATCAGTCATGGTGTGGGTGGCATTTCTTTGGGGGCCGCACAGCCCTCCATGTGCTTGCCAGAGGTAGCCTGACTGCCATTAGGTACCGAGATGAGATCCTCAGGCCCCTTGTTAGACCATATGCTGGTGCAGTTGGCCCTGGGTTCCTCCTAATGCAAGACAATGCTAGACCTCATGTGGCTGGAGTGTGTCAGCAGTTCCTGCAAGAGGAAGGCATTGATGCTATGGACTGGCCCGCCCGTTCCCCAGACCTGAATCCAATTGAGCACATCTGGGACATCATGTCTCGCTCCATCCACCAACGCCACGTTGCACCACAGACTGTCCAGGAGTTGGCGGATGCTTTAGTCCAGGTCTGGGAGGAGATCCCTCAGGAGACCATCCGCCACCTCATCAGGAGCATGCCCAGGCGTTGTAGGGAGGTCATACAGGCACGTGGAGGCCACACACACTACTGAGCCTCATTTTGACTTGTTTTAAGGACATTACATCAAATTTGGATCAGCCTGTAGTGTGGTTTTCCACTTTAATTTTGAGGGTGACTCCAAATCCAGACCTCCATGGGTTGATACATTTGATTTCCATTGATAATTTTTGTGTGATTTTGTTGTCAGCACATTAACTATGTAAAGAAAAAAGTATTTAATAAGATTATTTCATTCATTCAGATCTAGGATGTGTTATTTTGGTGTTCCCTTCATTTTTTTGAGCAGTGTATGTTTTCTGTGATTGAAAACGGTGCTTTTAGTGATTGTATGCCGTGTGTGTGTGTACAGTGATGAGGACATGGAGGGGGTGATCCCCAGGGAGAAGCTGATGGCTCTGTGCAAGTATGAGCCTGTCAAGCTGTGGATGAGGAGCTGTGACCACATCCTGTACCAGGCCCTGGTGGAGATCCTCATCCCTGACGTGCTGCGCCCTGTCCCCAGTCAGTACACCTGCCTAACTTCAGCATTACTACAGTCGTGGTCAAAAGTTTTGAGAATGACACAAGTATTGGTCTTCACAAAGTTTGCTGCTTCAGTGTTTTTAGATATTTTTGTCAGATGTTACTATGGTATACTGAAGTATAATTACAAGCATTCCATAAGTGTCAAAGGCTTTTATTGACAATTACATTAAGTTTATGCAAAGAGTCAATATTTGCAGTGTTGACCCTTCTTTTTCAAGACCTCTTCAATCTGCCCTGGCATGCTGTCAATTAACTTCTGGGCCACATCCTGACTGATGGCAGCCCATTCTTGCATAATCAATGCTTGGAGTTTGTGGGTTTTTGTTTGTCCACCCGCCTCTTGAGGATTGACCACAAGTTCTCAATGGGATTAAGGTCTGGGGAGTTTCCTGGCCATGGACCCAAAATGTCGATGTTTTGTTCCCCGAGCCACTTAGTTATCACTTTCGCCTTATGGCAAGGTGCTCCATCATGCTGGAAAAGGCATTGTTCGTCACCGAACTGTTCTTGGATGGTTGGGAGAAGTTGCTCTCGGAGGATGTGTTGGTACCATTCTTTATTCATGGCTGTGTTCTTAGGCAAAATTGTGAGTGAGCCCACTCCCTTGGCTGAGAAGCAACCCCACACATGAATGGTCTCAGGATGCTTTACTGTTGGCATGACACAGGACTGATGGTAGCGCTCACCTTGTCTTCTCCGGACAAGCTTTTTTCCGGATGCCCCAAACAATCGGAAAAGGGGATTCATCAGAGAAAATGACTTTACCCCAGTCCTCAGCAGTCCAATCCCTGTACCTTTTGCAGAATATCAGTCTGTCCCTGATGTTTTTCCTCGAGAGAAGTGGCTTCCTCGCTGCCCTTCTTGACACCAGGCCATCCTCCAAAAGTATTCGCCTCACTGTGCATGCAGATGCACTCACACCTGCCTGCTGCCATTCTGAGCAAGCTCTGCACTGGTGGTGCCCCGATCCCGCAGCTGAATCAACTTTAGAAGACGGTCCTGGCGATTGCTGGACTTTCTTGGGCGCCCTGAAGCCTTCTTCACAACAATTTAACTTCTCTCCTTGAAGTTCTTGATGATCCGATAAATTGTTGATTTAGGTGCAATCTTACTAGCAGCAATATCCTTGCCTGTGAAGCCCTTTTTGTGCAAAGCAATGATAACGGCACATGTTTCCTTGCAGGTAACCATGGTTAACAGAGGAAGAACAATGATTTCAAGCACCACCCTCCTTTTTAAAGCTTCCAGTCTGTTATTCTAACTCAATCAGCATGACAGAGTGATCTCCAGCCTTGTCCTCGTCAACACTCTCACCTGTGTTAACGAGAGAATCACTGACATGATGTCAGCTGGTCCTTTTGTGGCAGGGCTGAAATGCAGTGGAAATGTTTTTGGGGGATTAAGTTCATTTTCATGGCAAAGAGGGACTTTGCAATTAATTGCAATTCAACTGATCACTCTTCATAACATTCTGGAGTAAATGCAAATTGCCATCATAAAAATTGAGGCAGCAGACATTGTGAAAATTAATATTTGTGTCATTCTCAAAACTTTTGACCACGACTGTACATGATCATAACATTATCATTACCACATTATCGCACTCAATGGTCAGTGACTTTTATTTCAGCTCTGTTTTGTATTGCAGGTACTCTCACTCAGGCTATTCGCAACTTTGCCAAGAGTCTGGAGGGCTGGCTGACCACAGCCATGAGCGACTTTCCCAATGAGATTGTCCGCACCAAGGTACAAAACACCCTCCAACACCCTCGTAGTCTTTCTGGGGACAGCTGAACTCCCAGATATACATTACACGCGGTACATTCCCAGGTGAAGTTAACCATCTCTCTTGTATGTCCTGTAGGCGGCGGTGGTGAGTGCGTTTGCTCAGACCTTGCGTCGGTACACCTCTCTGAACCACCTGGCCCAGGCGGCCCGCGCCGTGCTGCAGAACACCTCCCAGATCAATCAGATGCTCAGCGACCTCAACCGCGTCGACTTCGCCAATGTACAGGTAGGTCCATTCAACTAATAATTCCTTGGGTACATCTTTGTTGGTAGTGTTTTCTTCCCACTATGTGTGTGTGTGCGCGCATTTCTGTTTGTACCTTTACCTTGTATATCCTCTGACTTGGTGTGTCTGTCTGTGTGTGTGTGTTGGTCTACAGGAGCAGGCGTCGTGGGTATGCCAGTGTGACGAGACTGTGGTCCAGCGGCTGGAGCAGGACTTCAAGGTGACCCTGCAGCAGCAGAGCTCTCTGGACCAGTGGGCCGCCTGGCTGGACAACGTGGTCAACCAGGTCCTCAAGCCCCATGAGGGCAGCCCCAGCTTCCCCAGGGCTGCAAGACAGTTCCTGCTGAAGTGGTCCTTCTACAGGTATGGACCCTATTGATCTCGATAGATAGATCTCGATAGATGGCTTGATCTCGATAGATAGATACACTACATAACCAAAAGTATGTGGACACCTGCTCGTCAAACATCTCATTCCAAAATCATGTGCATTAATATGGAGTTGGTCCCCCCTTTTGCTGCTGTAACAGCCTCCACTCTTCTGGGAAGGCGTTCCACTAGATGTTGGAACATTGCTGCGGGGACTTGCTTCCATTCAGCCACAAGAGCATTAGTGAGATCGGGCACTGATGTTGGGCGATTAGGCTTGGCTCGCTGTCGGCATTCCAATTCATCCCAAAGGTGTTCGCTGGGGTTGAGGTCAGTGCTCTGTACAGACCAGTCAAGTTCTTCAACACCGATCTCGACAAACCATTTCTGTATGGACCTCGCTTTGTGCACGTGGGCATTGTCATGCTGAAACAGGAAAGGGCCTTCCCCAAACAGTTGCTACAAAGTTGGAAGCACAGAATCGTCTAGAATGTCACTGTATGCTGTAGCGTTAAGATTTCCCTTCACTGTAACTAAGGGGCCTAGCCTGAACCATGAAAAACAGCCCCAGACCATTATTCCTCCCCCACCAAACTTTACAGTTTGCACTATGCATTCGGGCAGGTAGCGTTCTCCTGGCATCGGCCAAACCCAGATTTGTCCGTCGGACTGCCAGATGGTGAAGCGTGATTCATCACTCCAGAGAACGCGTTTCCACTGCTCCAGAGTCCAATGGCGGCGAGCTTTACACCACTCCAGCCGACGCTTGGCATTGCGCATGGTGATCTTAGGCTTGTGTGCGGCTGCTCGGCCGTGGAAACACATTTCATGAAGCAGGGCAGAAATTTGACGAACTGACTTGTTGGAAAGGTGGCATCCTATGACGGTGCCACGTTGAAAGTCACTGAGCTCTTCAGTAAGGCCAATGTTTGTCCATGGAGATTGCATGACTGTGTGCTCCATTTTATACACCTTTCAGCTACGGGTGTGGCTGAAATAGCCGAATCCACTAATGTATATATGAATGTATGTGTGTAACTGCCAAAATAAAGGAAACGCTTGAGTAAATGAGGAATACAAATATTTTTGAAAGCTTAAGTGCTTAGGGTCATGCTTAGGGTCATATAATAGAGTTCCAGACACTTGTAGAATCTTTGCCAAGGTGCATTGAAGCTGTTCTGGCTCGTGGTGGCCCAACACCCTATTAAGACACTTTATATTGGCGTTTCCTTTATTTTGGCAGTTACCTGTGTATATATACAGTATGCATTTTCACTAAGGCATGGTAGTATTTGCAGGCTGATGAATGTGGTGGTTAGCTTCGTGTGGCAGGGGCAGATTGACGCTCAGTGGGGCTGTGTTAATGTAATTTCTCTGATTGCCTCCTCCCCTTCTCCAGCTCCATGGTGATCAGGGACTTGACCCTGCGTAGTGCCGCTAGTTTCGGCTCCTTCCACCTCATCAGGCTGCTCTATGACGAGTACATGTTCTACCTGGTGGAGCACCGCGTCGCCCAGGCAACCGGAGAGACGCCCATCGCTGTCATGGGAGAGGTGAGTGGGCGGCCTTTCAAGTACCGGTTTCCTTGAGCTATCATGTGGAACTCCTGCAAAAATAATTATGCATATTTTATCGCACACCAGGTTCTATGGTGAGAGTTTCTGGTTATGAGTAAAATGGCCTGTTGACAGCATGTAAATCTGTATTAGCCCATTACTAATAAAATGTCTCCTTTCTTCTGAAACACAGTTCAGTGACCTAAACTCGATGATGCCCATGCTCATGGACAAAGGTCGGTCTACTCCCCCTGGCTCCTAGTGTTTGACTTGTTATCCCTATGTCTCAATGTGGTATAAATCTAAACCTTACCTCTTGTTAACCGCTTTTGTTCCCATCTCAGACCCTTCCTTCTCAGACGACATGAGTGACATGGGCAGTGACGAGGGCCGGGGGCCCAACGAGCCGGCCGTGAAAAGGGAGAGGATCGAAATCAACCACTCGCTGCAGGAGATCTGAGACCAGATGAGGCCCGTGACCCACCCTCAGGAGCCCTGCTGAAGCTCTGGGCTCTCCTGGTCCTGTCAGCACACTAAGAGCCGCGAGGCTAGCCCAGCCTGCTACACAGCCAGTGTGTTCAGTGTATATAGAGAAGAGCAGCAGGCTCAGCCCCTACCCTACCACTCCTCCTAGTTAGTGTATTTAAAGGGGGACTCTTTATCCCAGGGAAAACAATGAATGCTCACCAAGGGGGGCTGGTTTGACCTGATAGGGGTATACAGTTCTTTTTTTCCTGTTTTGCAACTGTGAATAAGGATGACTATGTGCAGTACCCATGTTGGATACGTGTAACTTCGTATGAGTGGTGTGTGTTTCTTATCCTTTATTAGCTGTGCCATAGTGTCATTTCAGTGCCTTAGATGCTCTCTTTAACCGCCACTACTACAGATGTCTATCTCCTCCCTCAGCTGTGCCTCTACCGCAGTATGAATGTATTGTTTCAGAACCTCAGACATTCTAAAGCACCTTTAAACCTGTAGGTGTAGTAGGAGTATTCTATACGTGTTGCCTCTGCTGCTACTGGCAGCTCAACGCACATTGATGCAACCCACTGACCCAAAGGACCTGTCCCACCAGCGTGGCCACTCCCTTGGCTCTGTCAGTAGGGCTTCATGCAGAAAAAAGCCCCTAGTCTCATAGTTGATGGGAAGGCAGGGACCTCTAACACCCTGGCTGTATGAGATGATTAGTTACCTCATCCTTTTCTATGCTCTGCTCTGTTCTTATGAGGCAACTATATAAAGAGTAGCCACTGTTACTGTTAATTCTACCAACTCCCCCATACTCAAGTAACCTTCTCCATGTATATATATCACTTTTCATCCAAATTGTAACAATTCTATGATGGTGTTTGGCATCAACTCAATTTCAGGATGCACACAATGCTGGTCTCATTGATCCATGACTGTAGAACTTTGGGGGTGTTTCTAGATGTCACACCCCAGAGTCTAGGACAAGCCAGTTGCATCTATGTTGATGAGACATTTAGATTGATGTTTTAAAGACTGATGTTTTAAAGACTGAAAGGAGAGTGGTGGACTGTGTTCAGGAAACCACCAGATTGTATGTATATATGATGCTCTACCTTCTGGGTTAACTGGAGGTGTGTCTGGCATCCATTTTGTGGAGCCGTATGTCTGGCCCAAACTGGGCCATGTGGAATTTCTTAAGGGATGTAAAATAGTATGTATTTACCAAAACGTGAAAGAGCGTTGGACCTCCGAAGCCAAAACCCTTTTAAAGGAAACTCTAGTTGCATCTGTTCAGTTCAACTGATGCTCTGAGTTCAGATAGTGTGGCTCTCCCCCTTAATGTTACCGTTTACTCAAATGGACTCGTTCCATTTTGATTGGAGAGGGAAATATTCAGAATATCCCAATCCATGTTTAGTTTCTATTGCTTGATATATGAAAGTGCAAACGGCTCGAGGCTGTTGCTCTAAGATGATTACATATTATATAGCCGTACAATTGTACTGTAGGAGGACTGATTGTGCGAAACCAACAAACTGTTAAACGTTCATACATAAATATATTTCTTAATATGATGTAGAAAATGTATGTGTTTATTAATGGCCTTCGGGATCACGTGGGGCTGGATTCAACCCATATCACACAGAAGTATTGTGGAAGATCTGCGCTAGAGTACGATTTAAATTTAAAGGCAATGTTCGGAGTCTGCATTCACGGTAAACGCTGCATATGTCGGCTCAATTGGAAATTACCTTAACATTTTAATGCGGATCTTCCGCGATACGGATTGAATCCAGCACTTGGTCTTTCCCCAATCATTTCCCTCTTCCCATACTGTACTGTTTGTGCTTTTAAAGGGGATGTCCTCCTTGCTTTGATTATTTAGTGGCTGGGACTGATGTGTGACGCAGACGTTTTGTCTTGTTTTGATCATTTTCTGTGTCTTATGGTCAACACATCAATATTTAACTGTAACAATGTTGATATTTGGGGTGTAAGTGCCCAATTAAACTATGAAACGTCAGTCACGTGTCCATATTGGGAGAATTTCCATTTCTATTTATGAATAAATATAACTGATTTAATTACTGATTTACATGAACTTTAATTTCAAAACACTTTTGGTTGAATTTCACTTTTCCCCCTCAGTTTGTAGTAGCTTGAGAATCCTGAGCTCTTTGTAACTTGTGCCTGTCACAGTACTTTGCCTTTTAAGTGCTTGGGAAAGTAATTTCTATGTGAACTTTAATGTTTTTTGTAATGCTGTTTAGACTTTTGGCTGAGGATTATTTTTTATTGAACTAAATCTGGTTCTTCTTACAAGTATATTGAACCCTTATTTTTATGTATTTTTAAACCTATTCTTGACTACACTTTACCTAGCTTGAGGGCATACAGTCTGTAACAAACTGCATAGTTCAACTGTTTTGTACTGATCAATGTGTAATAAATTGGTGGAAACCATCGTTTTTGGCCACATTCATTTATTAATTAGAAAGTCAAATGAAATGTATATTTTGGAAGAACAGCAGCTTTACTAAAAATGTTCAATGTGTCTTCCTGGCCAATGAACTGTTAATACTGTAACCGCTCACAATGATTCAGTCTACAGTGGATATAAAAAGTCTACACACCCCTGTTAAAATGCCAGGTTTTTGTGATGTAAAAGAAGAGAAAGATAAATCACGTAATAACTTTTTCCACTGTTAATGTGACCTATAATGTGAACAATTAAATTGAAAAACAAACAAATCTTTGAGGGGGAAAAATTAAAAATAATAACCTTACAATAACCTGGTTGCATAAGTGTGCACACCCTCATAACTGGGGATGTGGCTGTGTTCAGAATTAACCAATCACATTCAAACTCACGTTAAATAGAAGTCATTACACACCTGCCATCATTTAAAAGTGACTGATTAATCACAAATAAAGTTCAGCTGTTCTAGTAGGATTATCCTGACATTGTCTTAGTTGCATCTCAGAGCAAAAGCCATGGTCCGCAGAGAGCTTCCAAGGCATCAGAGGGATCTCATTGTTGAAAGATTTCAGTCAGGAGAAGGGTACAAAATAATTTCCAAAGCATTACATATACCATGGAACACAGTGAAGACAGTCATCATCAAGTGGAGAAAATATGGCACAACAGAGACATTACCAAGAACTGGACGTCCCTCAAATTTATGAAAAGACGAGAAGAAAACTGGTCAGGGAGGCTTCCAAGAGGCCTACAGCAACATTAAAGGAACTGCAGGAATTTCTGGCAAGTACTGGCTGTGTGACAACAATCTCCCGTATTCTGCATATGAATGAGCTATGGGGTAGGGTGGCAAGACGGAAGCCTTTTCTTACAAAGAAAAACATCCAAGCCCGGCTGAAGTTTGCAAAAACAAACATCAAGTCCCCCAAAAGCACGTGGGAAAATGTGTTATGGTCTGATGAAACCAAGGTTGAACTTTTTGGCCATAATTCCAAAAGGTATGTTTGGCGCAAAAACAACACTGCACATCACCGAAATAACACCATACCCACAGTGAAGCATGGTGGTGGCAGCATCATGCTTTGGGGCTGTTTTTCTTCAGCTGGAACCGGGGCCTTAGTCAGGGTGGAGGGAATTATGAACAGTTCCAAATACCAGGCAATTTTGGCACAAAACCTTCAGGCGTCCGTTAGAAAGCTGAAGAGGAAGTTCAACTTTCAGCACGACAACGACCCAAAGCACACATCCAAATCCACAAAAGCATGGCTTCACCAGAAGAAGATTAACGTTTTGGAATGGCCCAGCCAGTGCCCAGACCTGAATTCAATTGAACATCTCTGGGGTGATCTGAAGAGGGCTGTGCACAAGAAATGTCCTCGCAATCTGACAGCTTTGGAGCACTTTTGCAAAGAAGAGTGGGCAAATATTGCCACGTCAAGATGTGCCATGCTAACAGACTCCTACCCAAAAAGACTGAGTGCTGTAATAAAATCAAAAGGTGCTTCAACAAAGTATTAGTTTAAGGGTGTGCACACTTATGCAACCAGGTTATTGTGAGTTTTTTTATTTTGTATTTTTCCCCCTCAGATTTCAGTTTATTTTTCAATTGAATTGTTCACGTTATAGGTCACATTAAAGGTGGAAAAAGTTCTGACATGATTTATCTTTGCCTCATTCTTTTACATCACAACAACCTGGCATTTTAACAGGGGTGTGTAGACTTTAAATCCACTGTATATGCGCAGAAATATTCTTCATTTACATACATTTAAAATTCAAGTCTCCATGGAAATTCTGTTCAAGACATTATGTAAGTAGTATATGTATATGTTTATATTCATTCATAAACAGTTCTTTCTCTTCAATAAAACCAACTTCTTACATCCAGTTTTCAAACTCCTGATATAAAAGGTGCACAGAACACAATGCAAACACAACAAACAAGATTCAATACAAGAAAAAAGAAGGGTACACTCCCCTGGAAAAGGGAGAGGATTGTGTGTACAACACAGAGCAAAAAAAAGGTATAGGTCTGAAAACGAGCTTGGTCCATTTTAGCAGCAAGGACATGTTAAGTGCACATTCTCCTCCAAAGGCAGGAGTGAGCACGGTGCCTGGTCCCAGTCTGTCTGTCCTCTACCTCCCTGGGAAGGAGGTCAGTATGGCCCAGAGGGCTAAAAGTGCAATGTGTACTCCAGGAACTCCTACTGCTCCTCACAAGGAGCAGCCTGCCATGTACTTCCCTGCCAAGGAGACACAAACATATGTGGTGAAACCCATTAACTTTTTTTTTCATATAACCTTTTGTGAAACTCCAAGGCCCACACACTATCTTATTGGCCAGGCCTAATAACATATGATGTTACTGTACTATACCTGTGGCAAATCTCTTCTTGACCAGGGACATACGGTAGCGGCTGCCCACCAGCTCCACGTCCATGCCCGACAGAGAGGCCCCGGAGCCCACAAACTGGACTGCCAGGCTGGGGGGAGGTCCGCGAGGAACCTCCAGGCACTGCCAGCTGGCACACAGAGTGCCAGAGCCTGGAACAACCAACAATTGACACATTCTTCAGTTCCCCTACACTAACAGGAGCAAGTTAATAACACTGGCTTGTTATAAAAAAAAAAAAAAAAGGCTCTTGTCTTTTCCCACTAGCACTGACTGCTGATAAATACTTTGAGGGAAAATCTACTTTATACGATTGTGATGTCTTGTCTCACCTAACCATTTTAAGATGAATGCACTAATTGTAAGTCGCTCTGGATAACTGTGTCTGCTTAATGACTAAAATGTTTTTTTTGTAATAACCATCCCTGCCAATTCTCCCTTATCTTATCACCAGCACTGACCCATCTTCCACTCACAGGCTCAGCTTTCATATGCTAATCTTGATATTTAAGATAATGATACCTTCATAAAGGCTGCATATTAAAATAGAGAAGAGGGTGGCACTCAATGCGATTATGTTGTCAAGGGCCAGACTTGGAATAAAGAACATTATACTGCATTTATATTTCCTTACCTATAATTTATATAGCTAGAATATGACCGATATGTGGCCACTGAGTGAGATGGGTGCGGATGTATTGTAGACAGACTGACGGCCAGACAGAAAGACAGAGACAGGTCAGTAACCTTTGCTGTGGTTGGTGGGGGAGAGGTTGGGTAGTTTCCACAGTAGCTGTCGTTCCTCAGCATTCCTGTGAAGGCAGACAATAGAGGGTCAGTGGGGCCAACCCAGTTCCCACTCCTCTCTCTTTCCCAGTCTGTCCTCACCCTCTCGCTGACCTTCAATCTGTCCTTTCTCCTACTCTCACTATCCCTCTATCCCTCGGCCCACCTTCCATCCTCCGCCCACCTTATATCCCCCTTTCAATCCCACTACCATGCTTCCATCCCCACTCACCAGGAGGCTGGGGGCTGGCACTGCAGGTCTGTGGCGGTGTGGTCGAGGGGCAGCAGCACCTGCACAGCAGTGAGCTGGGTGGAGGGGGCGGTGGCAGGGCAGCAGTGGTAGTCCAGTGACACACGGGTCACTGTGCCACTACGCTGACACTCTGCTGACAGCAGGAGGGGAGCACGACCAGGGTCCTGGGACGACACCTGAGAGGGGTGGGAGGGAGAGAGGGAAGAAAGGAGAAAAGGTTGTTGATGTTAGGACAATGCTGTCATTTGGAAGACAGAGGAAAATACGTATCTTGAAAAATACTTGTGTGTAACTTCAGATGACAGAGGGTAAGAGAGTAACACTGTACTTCATCACTCACCTGGTACTTGAGTAGGGCCACGTTATAGTAGGACGCCTGGGGGTTGAGCTCCGCCTCTCTCTGCAGGTAAAGGTTCAGTGCCTGCATGTTGAACCAGAAGTCCCTGGTGTCTGGGTCACTCTGAGAGGGGTCACTGTAGAGTATAACACACTCAGGAGAATGAGATATATCCTACCATTTCAGCAATCTGTAGACGGGTGTGTTGTTTAGCAACAAAACCAATGCGTGTGCATCTTCGGGGGCGAATTTTAGCCGTATTGTCATAGACGTGGTTTAAGTCAAAACACCTAAAAACAAGACATGGTATCAAGAACCAGATAAAACTAGCTGAAACAAGCCCCCTATGATTCCCCACATGGCAGCTTCTTGTCATTGTTACTAGCTATCGGATCATTCAGAATCATAACGACACACAGCCTTCTACCCCTGCGATGTGCGCAGATAATTTGTGTGAAGTTGTCACGCAACCTGTCTATACATCATAACCTCACAACCAATCCCATAGCCCATATTAATCTACCTGTAAAGCAGCTTCTGATTGGGCAGAAAGTGGTTAACCCGGGAGATGTTGACCAATCGAAAGCTGAGGACCGGGGCGTTGGGGTTAGCAGTGAAGATACGAGTGATTCCAGCAGGAAAAGACATGGTGAGATCTCCTGTGATCTTCACCAGACAGCTGGAGAAGAGAGAAGAGAAACGCGCACACTCAGCTTTCAGCAGGCCTGTGTATAAAAGGTAATAACATTGGATCTGGTGTACAGACGGCTTATGTATACTGACCGGTTATGCTGTCCACCTTTGAAGTAAGCATTGATGTATTCTGTGATAGCTGCAGCCACAGGCCAGGACTCCTGGGTGCTCAGGGAGATCGGGCTCGGACCGCGAGACAGATGCACTGTGGGAAGAATAGCTATGTCTATGACAAGTTCAAGGCACAATGTCCTTATTCATAAGCGCTTTATGCTATTGAGTATCTTTAAAAAAACTGGTATGAAAAGGGTTGTGTTCAGACTAACTGTGTAGGCACGCATGGTCTTGGTGCAGGTGTGAGAGGGGTGAGGGCTGCCCACCTCTGGCAGGGCTGGGGGCGCGGGTCTGGGCCCCCCACTCACTGGGGCTGGAGGAGGACGACGAGGTGAGGTCTGGGCTGGGGTCCGGCTGAGGAGACGAGCACACTGACCTGGACTGAAGACACACAGGAAACAGGTTTCATTAAGTAGTCTACAGGCTTATAGCTGTAAAATTCACAGGTCTGGGAGTGAGACCAGACCAGAGCTTCTGTAGTCAGGTTGATTTTCCTGAAGACACTCACTCTCTCACAGCCACTCTGTCTGCCTGAGGACCTCTTGGCTCTGGCTGGTCTGGGAGGGGCTGCCACCAGCAGCTCTGCACTGTCCTGCCTGAAGCTATGCTTCGAACCTGGAGGAATATTACCAATATTACAACCTGTAATAGACAGCGTGGAGTTTTGAATAGAGTGAAACATAGTTGTACAATCTCAAAAGATAGCTAGCGCATAGACATCTGAGCCCAGTAATGTAGTGTTCAACAGTCATACCCTTGTGTGAGCCCAGGTTGCAGGGCGGCTGTGGTGTGTTCAGGTCCAGACAGTTCTGGTCTTTATCAGTAGAAAAGCACAGGTCCTCCTGTGGCCCAGAATGCCGTGTGAGAGGCAGGCCGCTCCTGCGTGGCTCGCTTTCGCTGCGTGACTCGCGCTGCTTCCTCCCTCCCTCCTGGACCAGTCCACCCAGGGCCAGAGACCCAGCCGAGGTCCCCTCACTGAAGGGGTTGTGGACAGAGTTCCAGTGGACCAGCTCCTTCTTAGGATGGGATAAGGGGAGGGAGTTGGAGTTGGGGGTCAGCCTACTACTGCTGCCGATGTGGGTCAGGACTCCTGTCGCAGCAGCTAGGGCTGACTGGTGGGTGGGGCTGCCAATCATAGTGATAGCGAATGGGTCGTCAGGTGATTCTGGGGGCGGGGCACTACGGTCTCGTTTCCTGTCCCTATCCTTGCGAGAGCAGGAGGAGGGGGCGGGGAGGGTTTTACTGTCACTAAGGGAGCCGGAGAAGGGCTCGCCCTGTACCTCTATCCCCCTTCCGTTTCTGGAGGGCCGCGGGCGTGGGGGGGCCCAGGCGTCAGGGGGGGGCAGGGTCTCCTGGATGACGGTCCTCTCGAAGGCGACCAGGAAGGGGTCCTCAGGAGGGATGTGTTTACAGCTCCACAGGGCCGGCTCCAGCTCTGGAGGGGCCAGGGACTGGGAAAAGGCTGGGAAGCAGAGGGCTGAGGGGTCCATGTCTGGAGGGGGGCGGGGGGATCGTGGAGCAGCTGCCCAGATACTGGCAGGGTCATCCTGGGGGGTGGGGGCTGCGTCCCGGGGAAGGGTCTCTAAAGACAGTGAGGAAGGGGTCTTCTGGCCTGCCCAGTCCTGCTGGTTCTTTATTCTGACCTGCTGACGGCCACGCTGCCCAACCAGCCGGCTCAGGGGAGGGGTCCAGGGGCTGATGGGAAGGTGAGTCCAGCCCTGAGTCCTCAACGTTCTCAGGAGAGGAGGAGTCAGAGGAGAAGGCAGCATCTGGAGGGAACAAGGAGAGACGATCATTCTACTATCTAAAACAGTATGTATCATACATGCATATATAGGATCAGGAGTTTTTACTGACTGGAAAAACTTCTGTCCCTATCAATCATACATCATAATACTTTAAACCGTATTTACATTCAGATGCACCAAATGCACTCTCTGCTCTCTGTAGCTGATCTCTACCAGCAAAGCTTTTTGACTTGAAGGCCGACTCCAGAGGAGGTCCAAAGAGACTGTCCGAGCCTGACGCAGTAGAACTCAACCTAGAGGGTGGGTGAGAGACAGATGGAATGAGAGAGGGAAAGAGACAGTGAGGGAAGGAGAGAGGGAGATAATACATTACCAGGAGCGAACAAAAAGCACAGCCAGAGATAATGTCAGGTGATGCAGTACTATCATCAGATCTCCTGCTGGGTTCCTCTCCCACAGCATCTCTCCATCTCCCTGCTACAGCTATGTACTTCAGAGGGAGGAGAGAGGGGAGGAGTGGAGTGTGACTGACATTCACTCACCTACTGTGATCTGGACTGGAGGTGGATCTGCGTAGGCCGTCCTGCTCTCCCTCTGCAAAGTACACACACAGTTAGTGAAATTTAATTTGTGACTGGTCCCCAATCAGGGGGAGATGTGATTAGCTAGAGTGCTGATGGTGGGCAGCTGTAAGGGAATACCCATTACCTTCCATAAAGATAAATACCAGCCATTAGCCTGGCTTCTCTAAGCAACATCAGCCCAGCGCTTTATGCTACTGTTTTAATCAAGGCACTCATCATTAATCCTGCCTGCTCATTTCCCCTGCTTTATCCCATCTCCTCCACAAATAGCCTCCTACTGTAGCATCAAAGGCTGCTTATCCCTCACTAATAAATCATGTGCCACACAGACCGAAGTGTGACAAATAGACAGTGTCATTCAGCCAATGTCAGCAACCTTGACGATGCATCACCGGATGGATATGCACTGTTAAGCCTATCCAGAAGCAATACAGTAAATCCCATTCACAACATCACTTCAGACTGGTAGTAACCTTAAAGATAGAGTAATAGTATCCTTGTGCATGAATACCATATGAAACAGATGTTTATGACCTTTTAACACTGATAGAATACGGTGAAATGATAAAGTACATGGTAAGGGTCAGGGCAGTGGAGAGTGGACTGCTGATGCTGCAGAAACAGTGGAGAGTGAGAGTGCTAACTACTTACCCCTGTGGGTGGCGCCCTCTCCCTCCCCCTCTGAACGTACTGTAGTACTGCTGTTTCCTGTGGAGAGAGGTCAAGAGGAGTCAGAGGACAACACACACACACAGAGAAATGCGTAAAACATACAGACAGAGACAAACAGATACAGATATTTTTAACAAGAAGCCGGTTTTAATGGAACTTACTGGAGAGATGTCGTTTGATTGACACCTGGAATGAGAGAGAGCAGAGTTGTTAATTACACTGTCTGGCAATATCTAAACAACTTAGAATGTTTACATCCTGCTGTTATTGCACCAACATGGAGAGGTAATAGCAGGAAAAACAAACATGGCATAATAAACAGATAAACATTTCTGAGCTTATCTTTTTCATAAATCTTAGACTTTTGATCCCACACCATGTGAAAATCCACAACACATTTCATCCCATGCCTCCCCTCTGGTCCTGTACCCACTCCTTCCCCCTAGGGGTGGCAGGTAGCCTGGCGGGTAGGAGCGTTGGGCCAGTAACCGAAAGTTTGCTGGATTGAATCCCCGAGCTGACAAGGTAAAAATCGGTCATCCTGCCGCTGAGCAAGGCAGTTAACCCACTGTTCTCCGGGCGTTGATGACATGGATGTCGATTAAGGCAGCCCCCCGCACCTCTCTGGTTCAGAGGGGTTGGGTTAAACCTCCCCCTTTCCCCTTCTCTCTCCCCGTCGTACCCCTCTGTTGGGGGGCAGTGTGAGTGCCCCCACGGTGGCCTTTAGCTCCATCTCTGTAGCAGCAGAGTTGCTGCAGCTGCTGCTGCCCACCGGACGGATCTGGACGTGGAACTTCTTGGGCTCCTCATCATCAAAGTCAGAGTCGCTGGAGTAGAAGTTGTCCTCCTTGTCCTCCGTCGAGCAGCGTGCAGACAGAGTCAAGAAAAAGTGATGTGACTGAGGGTGGACAGTGGACTGACTAAAATGGACAGGGAAGAGCCTAATGCCTTGGACAACTTTGGGAGTGTCAGGGTTTCCATTGTCCAGCCTCATTCACTGATAATGGAATGGAGCTGGACTAGGGTCAGACAGAGAGCATTTCAGTCCATTTAAATGTCTCTCAGGGGGCAGGGAGACTTAATGTTCTACTCATCTCATAGGAGACCATCTAGAATACTCTCTTACACAGTGGCAGGAAGCCTTGTTTTCATTATGAAGATAAAGAGGTCTGTCCAAGGTATTATTACTACAATACAGTAGAGATAGCCTCTCGTCTGATAGTCATTGTCACTGCAAAGGATATCATTCTGATTGACGTCTGCTCGGATGACAAACCCCTCCTCATCCACCTCCAGGGGAGAGTTCTGTGTGCAGAATAGAGAATACCCATGTTAGATACAAACAAACACTTTCTCCAAGTGTTTGATATGCTTAAAGTACCATAACAACCCTTAACCCTGTGATGTTATCATCAGGAGTGTTAGATAGCTTTAGGAGCAATGTGTGAAAACTAGGACCTGGATAAATGGTGGTTTGAGGGGCCCAGTAGGTTCTTATATAATAAGATCTCTGTTTGCTCTATACAACCCACCCCTCCTCCTCCTCATATGTGACACTTGTCTGTTAAAACAGTCCTGGCAGCCCACTGATCTCCAGCCAACCTCAAAAACCCCTTTAAATACTTTAAAGTACTACTTAAGTCGTTTTTGGGGGAATCTGTAATTTCTATATATTTAAAAAAAAAAAATACTTCACTACATTCCTAAAGAACATAATTTACATTTTATTCCATGCATTTTCCTGACCCCAAAAAGTACTCGTTACATTTTGAATGCTCAGCAGGACAAGAAAATGGTCCAATTCACACACTTATCAAGAGAACATCCCTGGTCATCCTTACTGCCTCTGATCTGGCGGACTCACTAAACACAAATGCTTTGTTTGTAAATGATGTCTGAGTGTTGGACTGTGTCCCTGGCTATCTGTAAAATTGTTTTTATTAAATCAAGAAAATTGTGCCGTCTTGTTTGCTTAATATAAGGAATCTGAAATGACTTAGATACTTAAGTATATTTTAGCAATTACATTTACTTTTGATACTTAAGTATATTTAAAACCAAATACTTTTACTCAAGTAGTATTTTACTGGGTGACTCACTTTTACTTGAGTAATTTTCTATTAAAGTATATTTACTTTTACTCAAGTATGACAATTGGGTACTTTATCCGCCACTGCTCACAATAATAAAACTAGACAAGGTAACCAAACGCTGCCAGACATGCCATTGGCACACATATGATTACTCTCCCTTGCTCATACACACGCACAAATTCGACACACAAACCGCAACACACACACACACACACACACACACACACACAGCATTGATGTGTCTGCCAGTAAGTTGGCAGGGGGGCACAGTGATATGCTGTTTAAATCACCACCACCAGGGATGTAGAACTGATAATGGAAGAACTGCCATTGACTTGATGGTTTTTAAGCCACTGTGTACAACTGTGAATTAGCATATACTCACTGGTGTCTCCGTCACAGCCGAATCCCTGCAAAAAGAAACACAAAGGTGAATGTAGCGAAGTAACAAGATAGTATCACAGATGGAGCTGACAAAAGAAAGTGAGGGTAATTGGGATTTATCATCTGAGTGCGTGTGACGACATCTCTCCAGTAATTTCCATTTATCTTGGCTGCTTGGTAAAAATAGCTGGGTTTCTGTCTGCCTGTGTTGTACGCGCACGTCTGTGTGTGTGTGCTCACGTTGAGTCTGGCTCTTTGTCCCTCTTGCCCAGTCCAGGAATCCTGAAGGCTTTTCCTCGACTCTTCTTACTCCCCTCCGGTACTAAAGCTGTCATGTACTCCTCAAACCCCACCAGGGCTGCCACACATAGGGACACACCACAGTGAGGACTAATCGTGCCCATGCTGGGATCAAACCATCTGTTTATGGTGTCTGTGTGGTATACCTGGTCTGTCCTTGCCTGTGCCCTTCTGCTCTGCAAACTTCTGGATGAGGTTATCTATGCCGATGTTCTCCACGTTCTGTTTGAACTCCTCATGGACCTGAACAGAGGAGAGAGGGGCTCAATGCAGTCAGAGAGCAGCTCAAGAGAAAGAGAAGAGAGAGGGGTTTGGACTGGAGTGTGTGTTGTGGATGTGCTCTGTGTGTGAAATTTGACTGTGGTTCAGTTTGACTGTAGCAGGAGACAACCCCTCAGAGAGGTCAGTTAAATCCCTCCAGACAGACTCTCCTGGCCTGGGTCAGTGCCTGGGTGACCTACCTGTCCCACCTGGACATGGGTGTCCTCTATGGAGTGGGAGTATCCCTTGATCAGCTGTTTCATCTGCCTCAGGTGGGCCTCCTCAATGTCCTGGAACTTCTGTACAAAGGACGAGAACCCAACAACGGTGTTCAGACACCAAGATGGGTCCTAATTACAGCAAACTACCCCAAAGCACAACAAAATGCTACTCAAAATACCCATAAAACATCACAAAATGCTACTTAAGTAGAGCTAAGTGGTAAGAAATAAACCAAAAGAACCCCAAGACAAAGACCAGAGGCAACTGTACAGGAATAGAACCAGGTACAGACCAAGGCAGGGGAGCATAATATAACTCCCATCCCAGGTAATAATCACAACACTGCATGTGGGCTAGAGTAATAGCTTAAAAGAACAGGTCATTTCCCCCTGTCATGCTCTGGGCTGTTGTCTTCATGAAAACACACTGAGCTCTCTCCTTCTCACTCATAATTAGGGACAGATCTCCCATTGTAGCTATTAACAGGTAATTGGTCACCAGGATTCCAGCCATCATTTAATAACCAAATATAGCACCGTTCATCGGGTTTGTTGAGGGTTTCCTTGGAAACTGTGAAGGTTGCCATGGAGACATGTTCATTGTGAACAAAAAAGGTTTATGTTAACTTAAGGGAACCCCAGGATTGGGCCACAGTGATATAACAGGTCTGGTTCCTCCAGGGAGTCTGTCTAAGTAACCCGCCCCAGGCCCAGTGCACTGACTGACCTGGGCTGATTCGCTCATCTTCTGCTCAAAGTCTCCTCCCACGCGGTTATACTTCTCTATACACACAGCAAACGACTCTGCAGCTTTCTTAGACTTCATCTCCGCCTAGTGAGAGAGAGGGGAAGATTATAGACTTCATCTCCGCCTAGTGAGAGAGAGGGAAAGATTATAGACTTCATCTCCGCCTAGTGAGAGAGAGGGGGAGATTATAGACTTCATCTCCGCCTAGTGAGAGAGAGGGGAAGATTATAGACTTCATCTCCACCTAGTGAGAGAGAGGGGAAGATTATAGACTTCATCTCCACCTAGTGAGAGAGAGGGGAAGATTATAGACTTCATCTCCGCCTAGTGAGAGAGAGGGGAAGATTATAGACTTCATCTCCACCTAGTGAGAGAGAGGGGAAGATTATAGACTTCATCTCCACCTAGTGAGAGAGAGGGGAAGATTATAGACTTCATCTCCACCTAGTGAGAGAGAGGGAAGATTATAGACTTCATCTCCGCCTAGTGAGAGAGAGGGAAGATTATAGACTTCATCTCCGCCTAGTGAGAGAGAGGGGGAGATTATAGACTTCATCTCCGCCTAGTGAGAGAGAGGGGAAGATTATAGACTTCATCTCCACCTAGTGAGAGAGAGGGGAAGATTATAGACTTCATCTCCACCTAGTGAGAGAGAGGGGAAGATTATAGACTTCATCTCCACCTAGTGAGAGAGAGGGGAAGATTATAGACTTCATCTCCGCCTAGTGAGAGAGAGGGGAAGATTATAGACTTCATCTCCGCCTAGTGAGAGAGAGGGGAAGATTATAGACTTCATCTCCACCTAGTGAGAGAGAGGGGAAGATTATAGACTTCATCCAGTCATTAGTGTAACCTTTATTCATCCTGGTGAGTCATCATTGAGAACAAATTATCTGTTATAATAATAACAACCTTGTTCAACTTTCTCTTATTCAGTGTACTTTCAGCAACTATTCATTCATTAACATAAGGCACCCTGTGCTCTTATAACAGTTAAGACAGCTATACTGTATTATACGGAATGTGTTCATTGATGCCTAGTGACAGACCTTCTCCAGTTCTTTCTGGGGAGCTCCCTCTTTCCTCAGTCTGTCCAGCTCAATACACTTGGCGTGGTAGCCCTCCCTGAACTTCTGGAGGTGACCACTCTGCACCTGGACGGCCTGAACAGCCTCCAGGGTCCCCACCTGCTCCTCCTTGGTCTGTGAGAAACACACCATGCACATATTATTAAATGGTAATTATATATTTAAGCAATAAGGCCCGAGGGGGTGTGGAATATGGCCAATATACCACGGCTAAGGGCTTTTCTTATCCACGACGCAACATGGAGTGCCTGGATTCAGCCCTTAGCCGTGGAAAATTGACAATATACCACAAACCCCCCGAGGTGCCTTATTGCTATTATAAACTGGTTACCAACCTAATTAGAGCAGTAAAAATAAATGTTTTGTCATACCCGTTGTATATGGTCTGATATACCACAGCTTTCAGCCAATCAGCATTCAGGGCTCGAACCACCCAGTTTATAATATAATGAGTGATGGGGGGGACAGAGGGGTCATATGGTGAGAAGTGGGGCATCATGTTACCTTGCGGTGAACTTTAACCTGCTCGTCACCATACTTGTTGATGTCCCGGATGAGGTCGTTCATCTTACGCATCAGCTCCAGGTGGCAGAGAGCCAGCTTGTCTGATGACACCCGGAACACGTCCCACATAGGAGCAAACGTCCTAAGGGACACAGAGAAATATGTCACCTACATTATAAGGTCCTAACACCAACATCGTGTTTTTAAAAATCTATTAAATCACATACATTAACAGACGCAATTTCATACATTTTGTTTGAAAGGTAATATGACATTAAAGTTCATCTTTATGGTGCATTTCTAGAGTCAAACAAACCAAAGCAACACACACAGGAAGTGAAGAAGGCAGAGAAATCTGGGAGGATGGAGTAGACCACATCCCTGACCTGCTAGTAATCATAGACCCTGCCCTAGAGAATCAAACCATACAGACAAACTACTGTAAATCCTCTAGGCACCCTGCCAGCATATGAAACAGTTGATTTCATTATGATAAGAATACTGCTCTCTAAACTGAGATGTTGATGGCAAGAGTTTTCTAATATACTCACCCTAGTGGGCTTCCATTGCTTGCCATTTTGGACAGTTTGCTCATGGACTTGGAGTAGGTCTCCTCGATGGCAGCCCTGAGAACCACAGATAGATCGAGTCATTCCCTATGAGCCCGTGGCTGGTCAGTAACAAACCAGGCAGGGATGGTCTATGCAGTCTCAGCATTGGAAATCCTGCATCCAACTGCAGATAAATCTACACTCATACCCTTCCGGCTCACACAAAACGACTGCATATCTTACTAGCATAATATGTCATATTATTATGTACAGAGCATAATAAAGCACAAACATAAGGCATAAACAACCAGGCAAAGGGAAAATAAAGATTTAGCTTCAGTACTCTGTAAATGTTGCCCTAACCCGAATTTAAATAATAAATGGCCTCATTTCTGCAGGAGGAACATACAACTTTAATAACCATCTGTAGCACCCGCGGTAAAAACCCCTCCTCCCACCCTGACGAGGAAAGAGAAAAGTAAAACAAACAAACCGAAAACAAATCACTGCAGTTTCACAGGCCTCCGGCAACAGAGAAATCACTGCAGTTTCACAGGCCTCCGGCAACAGAGAAATCACTGCAGTTTCACAGACCTCCGGCAACAGAGAAATCACTGCAGTTTCACAGGCCTCCGGCAACAGAGAAATCCCTTGGAGAAGTAGTACACCTTGAAGATGGGTAGCTAGGCCTACAAAGGGTTCGAATACTTGACATTTCTAAATCAACCACTCCTAGATTCAAATTTTAGATACATAGAAGATCCAGATTGAGAAAGAGCTCAGACCCATAGAGAAGAGCTGAGCGTGGGGAATCAATCAGCTCAATGGGTTGGTTACTCTGTCTGTGCTGAGAGAGCCAGCTTCCCTACAACGTCTTATTTCATTTCCTGACTGACACTTTGTTGTCTCCAAGTAGATAACTGAATTTCCTCCCTTCTGTGGGGAATGTGCAGTGGTTCGGATCTTATGAATAAAAGTCAAGATTATGACAGTCTGACAGTGCAGGTTGTTGTATTCCCCTCTGTGAGAAAGGCCCTGTAAAGCCCAGGCTTAAATACTACAATGAGTGTTCTAATACCAGCTAATTGACTCATTAACAGACTGAATAAATACAGACGACTTCTGGGAAAACAATCCAGGAGGAGGATTATTCAGACTGAGCATGTTACCTGAGCTGAGTGCCCAGATAACAGGCAAAAACACAGCTACTGCGTGCGTGCGTGCGTGCGTTTGTATAGTAAGACAGGGAGCTCCTTGTCTTGAGGGCTGTGTCTTGTATTGCGTGAGAGTGTGTGTGCGCAAATGTGTGTGTGTCTCTTAACACTCCTGTGTGCTGGTCTGAGTTCAAATACAGCACAGTTGTGTGGATTAGAAGGCAGGTGTGACAGTGGAGAGGAGCGGCTCCATCAAAGACGTGATCTGAAAGGAAACAGCAAGGCCCTGTAGCCAGTATTGGAATCAGTCTTTTTAAAGGCAAACTTCAAAACATTTATGAACGTCTCAAATGGATGGATGAGTTGAAAGAAAAACTGATTAAGAAACATCACTCCTATACATCCCAGCCCAAACAACACCTCACCTCTCGCGGACAAACTCTGCCAGCTCCTTGGTAGCAATCTGGCCATGCTTCATGTTGTGGTACAACATGTCAAAACCTGCATTCTTCTCCCCCTGCAAAAACACAAACACCTTGGGTGAGCCACAGAATTAGAATGTACTGCATCTCTATGAGGTGAGCTTTATAGATTCTTCAATATGAAAGACGTGACAAATGGCAGGCAATGTCAGACAAACCTATGACCCCAATAAATATATTTTTCTTATTGAAATTCGGTTAACACTTCTCTCTGTTACTTATTCATTGAGGACCCTTGGAGCATAGTAGCATTGATTTTAAAGGTAAAAAGGTGGTAAAAATGAACACAAACAAAACAAATACTGTTTTATTTCATCATGACCTTTAATATTGTGGATGTTTCTCTTGTTGTTAAGCAACCAGAACCAAGCTTGACACAGGGTTGGAGAAAACAGAAATGTCTTTATCTCTCCAACAGAAGCATGCCTGGGAGCTGGTGATCACATAAACACAAGTCATTTAGTTTTCTTCCATGACCTTTAATACTCTGGATGTTTTTCTTGTTTCTCTTGTTGGTGGGGAACCACAAGCAATCATGACACTGGTTTAAGGAAACAAAAATAAATGTATTTTTCCTCCATCTTTCATAGACAGGCAGACAGGGCAAGCCGAGTTGTTCTTCAAAAATGTAATATTCATAGGCTGAAGAAGTCTTTCCACAGGGGCGATGCAAATTTCAGATCTATTGTGCTACAATAGCATAAATCAGAATTTGCATTGACCCAAAGTGTGCAGAAGCTTTCTTCTTTTGTCTTCCTGCACCTTAGCAGCCTTGTGCAGATTTCGTCAAGACTGGCATAAGGAAGGCAATGTGAACAAGAAGTTTAAGAGCCGTCCCATTTAAAAAAAACAGGATTCCCTTCCTACAGACAATACAAAACAGAGTCATCCCATAACAGTGGAGTTAACCGAGGCAGCATTAAAAATATCTTGTTCCTTGAAGCACCCACTTTGATGTCAACAGCAGGGCCGTTGTGTAGGCTGTCCAGACAGGCAGGCAGCTGCACCTCAACACTATAAATACCCTGCTAAGAGGGACACACACTTTTCCCAAGTAGCAGGGGAATGGCTGGAATGCCAAGGTTCCCAGAGAGAAGCTAGGAGCAGGCCAACACCACAACCACCGTCAGTTACAGACACCAAACACACACAGACACCAAACACACACAGACACCAAACAAACAGACAAACACAGTCGTTGCTTTGAGACATCGGTCTACTCAGGCAGGAGAGTGGTGGTGGGCTGATGGCCTCAGTAGGGTTCATAGGATTTGGATTCAAACCAGGGGTGAAAGTAAGGCGGTACGGTCCGGTACGGCGTCCCGGCAAAATAAATAGTGGGGGTACACGGTACTGGTAAAACATGAGCCCATCACAAAAACTACAAGAAAATGTCAAGAAAACTGTAGGCTATTACATCATTATTTATCATTAACGCATGTCAGAGGTATGAACAATGTGTGAATGGACTTGAAAACGTGTGGTATAGCCTACGCTCCAACGAGAACTGACATTTTGCCAAGGCAGAGATGAGTGGCCGACGCAGAGACACCTAATGACAATTACCAAATGTCATGACACTTTTTGGTGTTTTGTGTAACAGATGTCTCTTTCCATTCACCACTGTTTAGAGGATGGAAATTTGTTTCGAGTGGATGAACGTGTGCTGGTAGCCTAGTAAAGGATCCCTTTGAAGTGATTGTTTCACAAATCAGATGAGAACATCATGACTGGTTTATGCCACAATAAAAGGTAATACATTTTATAAGTGAAATGACAAATCTTTACAACTAGGCCCACAGAGATACTATTGAATTAATAGGGATTCTATATGTAATTCTATGATTAGGCCCATACATGTTTTGGGTGCATGCTCAAGCACGTGCACACATAGGAGGTCCCGTAGCAGGAAGATATTCAATCTACTTTCATCCCTGGTTCAAACCCATTTGATTAGTTAACTACAGACATACAGTACACTAGTTAATGCAGAGATGTTAATTCACATGTGATTCTCCAATACCTTTCCTTCTCTATGAAAGTGAAATGATGCCAGAGTCTTTGTCCGTCCCTCTCTCCCATCTGCACCCAGAGGAAGGTGAGCTGCCCTGCTCAGCCCTAAACAAAGCAGGTATCTAGTTCCCTTCACTACGCTGACTTCTCTGACCAGGTGCTGCATCGCCCGTGTGAATGCCGCGTGCACACACACAGCATCTAAAACATAGCCTACAGTATATTCATATAAGGCATAGGCCTAGGCAATCATTCAAACATATTAGCAAATAGTCAAATTAGAGTTGAAAACAAAGCAACAAGGATATTGAACCACCAGGTCCCAAGCAGTCATCCACGCAGTGAATGTAACGATGAGTGACAGGTCATTTTCAGAAGAGGAACCCCAAACAAACAATACATAAAGCTACTACTGTTCAGTCTGTTCAACTGCCAAATAACTTCTGTGAAAGGAGTTAAAAAGAGACAACAAGGCCTTAGTCAGCTAGACAATAATAAAGGCTTATTTCACAGAAACAAAATAGCCTAATCTAGAGTGAGGCCTAATTCCCATTTTACTCTTGGTCTCAATCGAAGCTGACAATTATGGACACATTTGTGCTTTAGTTAGTATGACAATTATTTTATCAGTTAATGAAAACAAGAGGTACATTTAATATGGTGGCTAGGCCTTTGTGTTTCCTGAAAGGAGAAATAATGGCTAGCTAATTGGGACTCCCTAAAAACACAATAAAAGTGACTTTTCAAAGCAGGTTAGGAGAGCATTTTCGCTAACCCTAACCCTTTTTCTAACCTTAACCTAATTCGCCTAACCTGTTACAACAAAGTCATAGCTGTATGGAAGTGGCGTGTTCCTCTGGTAACAGACACAGTGGGAGAGAAGGATGACCGCTCTTTCATTAATGTGACAGACAGACGTGTGTGTGTGTTTTGCTGAGTGTGTTTGTGTGAGTGTGTGTATATGTTGAGGTGTGTCAGTATCGCACCCTAAAAAACGTAGAATCCAAAAGATGTCCTAAGAGTTAAATCCATGAATAAAATTATGAATTATAGCAAAACCTATCACCATCTGAGATCATTCATCATACAGATCTGTTTCATATTCCACACCATGACCAGTGGTCTTTGACAGTTATTTTTCGGTCTGATTTATGCAGCTCCCCTACTTCTCCCTCCCTCCTTTTAAATCAATGAAGACGAAGAGCGTTTTGCTCATGCAAGAGAGAGAGAGCTCATTACAATTACAATGTGAGCTGTGGGAGACGAGAGGAGCGACAGAGGGTCTGTGTGGAGGCATCCAGACAACTCACAAATTTCTCACCATGGCTGATATTCATTAGTACTCCATGCAACACTGAGCAGCATCTTCTGTCAGTCCAGTCAGGTCAGGTAATGGCCAGGTTAATGTTTTACAGCTATTAGTTACACAGTTGTTGTTTAACACACATCACCGGACCCATCTGTTCCTCCTGAGGAGCAGGGTGCCCCGTGGGATGTTTGGGTTGGGGGAGGGGGTCTTCTCCCTCACTCCTTCCATTACTCCCTAATCTCTCGCCCAGCGAGCGGTGCTCCCACGTCCAGCAGCCTCCCCTCTCCTCACCCTCTCTCTCTCCCTCCCTCCCTGCCTGCTCACTGCTGTTAGCCAGCCAAGACTTGCAGCCCCATTTCATCTTTGTACTGTGCAGTGCACGGTGGCCAGCTAATGACTCTCACTTGATTCAAATTAGAAGTATCCCTGGCTTTCCCCCTCAGGTCTGAACAAAGTTAATTACTGTACAGACGAGGCATGGGATGCTCCTTTAAATGGTGTGCTGGAAGGCAAACCTCAATGGGAACTGGCGTGGTTAGATAAAGAAGCTGTGTCTGGATCCCCCTGCTAGAGCGTGTCCGGCTTAATTGGGTAAGTGGAGGATGGGGGGTGTGGACTAGAGACCTCAGCCTCAGATGCAGTGTTGGTGAGGTTCACTGCCTGACCAGAGTAGAGACATACTATGGGTTGTGGTTCAGTCCCTGACCAGTAAACCGGAGGGGAATATGGTTCACTCCTTGGCCAGTTACCAGAGGGTTTGTGGTTGTTCACCAGTGTAGCGCTGCACTATGAGATCAGATCACACACACGCCTGTCCCTGTTGCCACACTGATTAATGGCTTCAGTGCCCCATTGGGCCGCAGGTGAGTGGATGGAGCCCAGTGGTACACGTGAGACCCTGAGCGCAGGACTAACCCATGACAGAGACTGAGAACAATGCACTAACACACACACACACACACCGCAGTCCACGCTCATGCTTTTATTACCATCACCAGAACATTTGCATCTGGCCTCAGGAACCTGACGGCAAATTCCCTGAAATGTCTCTTTATGTAACTGGACAGTGAGCCACTATCCTGCTGCCATTCATCTAATTTAGCAGAGCAAAGAACAGTTCCACATGGAGGAAGGGGAGATAAAGATTTAAAGAGGAAAGAGAGAGAGCGGTAAAGAGAGGCAGAGGGAGAGAGAGAGCGATGTGAAGAGAGAGAGAAAGTGGGTCCTCTGGTAACATTCCTGGCCACTGGGTTTACATCCGTCCACTCCGGACCTCAGAGCCCTGTGAGTCCCAGAGACACAGCCAGGCACAAATTGACGAGGGAAGAGCAGAGCAGATGCAACACTGGGTTCATTCTGCTGATGAATGATTGGTTGGGTATAAATTCACCTAGGAGAGCAGGGCCCATTTCTTGGAACAAACGGACAGTGTGCCCAGATGAAGCCTAGCAGAGAACTATATAAAAAGACATGGACGATTCATCCAACTCACAGTCCTGCTAGAATTCCTACTGGTAGTGCATTAGTGGGTCTGGACTCTGGAGGAACGGACTGAACGGACCGTTCTTCGGTAAAAAGGAGACATTTAAGGATTCATGGTGTTCAATGCAAGAGCGCCCATTCAGCCATCTCAAAGGGGAATTGGATATCAGGGGCATATTCTCATGAACTTAACAGGCATTAACATGTCTGTGTTAGGATCAGTGGCGATTTTAGCATGTCAAGCCCAGAAACTGTTAGGTCCTACATAAAGCTGTCCCAACAGCAGAGCTTTCTTTTCAGCACCATGGAGTGAATCCTTACCACTGTTACACCTGGCTATCAGCGGAGCCTTGTCTGGCAGCAAAACAGTTAATTCAGCCTCATTTACTGCCTTTTTTTAAAAACATTGCTGATATCGCTGACTTGCTTAAACAAATATGGTTTCTACTGACAATTGAGATGTACAAACTATGGCATTAGGGAACGATGAGCAGATAAGAGGCAACCCGTAATTCCGATTAAGACATGAAATGAGCGAGCTAAGACTGATGTAGTCAATATAACTATTTGTTCAGCACTTGTACAGCGACAGCATTCAGAACATGGGCCGTTCTTACAGTATTCTCCCTGTACACCAAGTCAGAACCGTAGGATAAATAAAGGGGGCATATAAGCAGACAATGAAAGCTCTTACAATATTCGATGATGACACTTCTCTAAAACAGGCTATAGGCTACATGTGCACCACCAAGTCAGAACAGTAGGCTAAGTTATGAGGGGGAAAGGGACCAAATTATTAGGGTGAGGCACATGGGCTACTAACAGCTTACTACACAACATACACTTAGTATTACTTTCTTAGCTACAGTATACATATCTCCCTGGCATATTGCATAATTTATGCAGCAGCATACAATATATTTTTGGACTCACAGTTGTGCTGTGCTCACTTGAACAGGAAGGTGGCGCGGCGGTCCTTCTTGTGGACAATATTTGTCATGAAACTTTGTCAAAGTATGGCATTCTCTGGATTTAAGGTGCTTTCAAGATAGCTGGGAACTCTGAAAAAAACAAGGTCGAATCATGACGTCAGTGAATTTCAGGTCGGAGCTCTAGAAAGAGGACTGAGTTCCCGACTTGAATTCCGATTCGGACGACCGTTGAAAACTTATTTTCCCAGTCGGAACTCGAGTTCCCAGTTGTCTTGAACTCACTGAAGTCTGAGATTTCCCAGTTCTGAGTTTCCAGTTGTTTTGAACGTGGCAGAAGTCATGCTGGCTTGACAGCACAGCCAATATATTCAACCTTTTCTGGCCCATGGTGTTGCGTGTGAATGTTTATCCTTTTAAGCTTGGAAAAGAGACCCTTAAACCCAGACTTGGACCACACACACACACACACACTCTCCACCAAATAGCAGGCAGGGGAAGCAAAATAGGGACGCTTGCAGTTAGCCACTGATTCCTTCCAAACCACTCATTGTTGAATTTGCAATTTCCAACTTGTTGTGTAATGTTACTGTCCAATGGTCGATGAACACCGATACGTTTTATCTATAATTTCTCTTCATATGACAAGGATGGGCTCCCGAGTGGCGCAGCGGTCTAAAACACTGCATCTCAGTGCTTGAGGCGTCATTACAGACCCCCTGGTTCGATTCCAGGCTGTATCACAACCGGCCGTGATTGGGAGTCCCATAGGGCGGCGCACAATTGGCCCAGCATCGTCCGGGTTTGGCCGGTGTAGGCCATCATTGTAAATAAGAATTTGTTCTTAACGGACTTGCCTAGTTAAATAAAAAAATAAAAAGGACTACAAAAAATACAAGGATTTACCAGTAGATTGTCCATGTGATTCATGATGATGACTGCTAGCTAAGATTTTGAAAGTATGATGTTGACATGATCACTCCAATCAAAGCTACGGTAGATATAACGTGATTTGATGTCATTTTATTTGTGGCCAATGACCTTGAGCCTTCTTGGTTGGGCACTTCTAATGTAAATCTATGGCAGCACCCAAGGGGGCTTGAACTGCCTAGCTCTCCCTGTAGATTTTGAGGTGACATAGTGTCCCCATGAGTGACAGAACACTGAGCCAATCACAGCGCAACTAGAGAAGATTACCAACCCCTACGCTCTGTATTTTCCGCTGGCTGCCCCTCCACCACAGAAAGCACTGAGCTAGGCTGAAACACCTGCGTTTTGGAGCTGCCTTAAGAAAGCAAAAAAGAAACCATGTTTCTATGCGGCTTTATTAACTCAATTTCTTTTTTTTACATTGTTTGCAAACTGATATGTGACACGTATTAATGCCAAAATAACATGGAAAACAGGCAACATTTATTTTATTTTTTTAGCTAAACAGGTGGGGCTTAAAACAGGTGCCCTGAATGACGGGTCGCCACAGGTTTTGATGAAAGCACTGAATGGAGCGTCACACCCAAACTGTACACACCCTTCTTTCATCTGAAAGGCAGGAGTCGTTCTACTCCCAAGGACTTGTAGTGAGGACTTCATTAAGAATGCACCTAATCATAACAGATGGCTATTCCTCCTCCATCCCTCTGTTGACTAATTAAGACTAGGAAGAGAAGCCAACATCATTATGTAGATGGCCAACATGGAATTCACACAGTGCCGCCTGTAGACACAGAATGATGTTCGACTGTCAGAGAGAGAGTTGCATCCCTCCTGGTTTGAGTTGGAGGGAAGCACCTTTGACCGGTCTTTGTTCCACACAATGGAGGTCTCCTCTCCCCTCCATAGGCATGGAGGCCCTGCTGCCTGCAGCCACACAAAGGCAGCCAGGATCACATGACTTGCTGCTGGTAAGCCAGCAGGCAGGCAGAGCAGACAAGACAGCCCGGCTCGCTCTGCTCCTCACAATAACACACTCAACTCTGCCTCTATCACAGTCAGTCACACAACACAACTCTACACAATGAGGACAGCGGGGATCCAGCACCACAGAGAGAGGCTTCATGTACACACACACTGGCACATACTTTCTGAGGCAGTGAATGAGGAACGGGGAGAGAAACAAACAATGATCATAATCAGCATAATCAGATATCCCCCAACAACTAAACAATAATAAGAACTTTAGATTCTCTAAATGTTGCGACCTATAAAAACCTTTGAATTCAATCAATGATAGGAATCTCATTTCCTTAAGCAAATTGAATTCCTGGCTGGCTGGTATGGTTTCCTCTCTGACTCAATTGTTACTTTTACTTTTTGGCACAGTGTCTTACCCAAAATATCCTTCCCCTTTCACGGTGAATGGGCAGTGGTGGTATATTAGAACTAGGACACACCTGAATAGCTCAGCCAGGTGTGCAGAGGAGAGCAGAACACAGTCATAGTCCCCTAGGAATAGCTGACTAAGGCCTGTTCCAGTCTCTCTTATCAGGCTAGTGGGGCTACAGTCAGGGTTACATTGCTGTCATGCTTATTCTGTGCAGTTAATACACAGGTTATAGGACTGTTATAACATATTGATGTGGTTCCTGTTGGTTCCCTTTCCAGGCATTGTAAAGATGTAATGATCTGTGTTCATCTGTGTCAGGAATGAACCCTGTGCCCCTACTCCCACCATCACCAAGGAGACTAGGCAGCCTCCGCTCTATGATTCAGATAGATAGATCACTCAGGAGACAGATTGGTAGAGTGCAACATGTCGTGCTGTAGGGTGGTGGTTCAGTATCATTCACAGAATATGAACTCTGAATGTAAGGCATCATGACTCATATGTGATTCAGGGAAAGGATGGAATTGGCCAGTCAACCTACATGCATTGGTGTCCGCCATGTACAGAAGAGTTGTACAGCATTATCTGAAGGGTAGGCCCATTATTTATACTGTCAGTGTCACATACGGTCTGAGTGTTTGGGTTTTTATTAGCTTCTGCAATCTGCATAGAAATGAGTAGTAAAAGGGTCTAAAGTTTTCAAGCATAATGGCCAAATAAAATAAATTGTCATATAAAGCAATCTGACTGTCTGTTTTCACCTCTCCATGTTGAGCTGCCAATGATCCTCATATAACATAATAATACATCCAATAGACTCACCCAGAAGTTGTTTTTAAAGAATTCCATCTTCACTCAGAGTTTTATAGGGATCTGCAATAAAGAGAGGAAAAAAACATTACAGATGGGACAGAAACAGAAACGAGGCTACAGCCCTCTGCTCTCCTGTATCATTGACCAGAGTTAGCCAGTGGCACTGAACCAACATTCACACCAATAATGAGACAACTCTACAAATGGAATGTTGTTTTCCCTGTGCTGAATTGCTATCGATATCTTGCTCTTGCAGTGGGCTGAATCTCCCTTTGTACAGGTACTGTAACAATGTATTGGGTTTCATGAAAAGCCTCCTCTCAGACCCAAAAATAGACACACTGACACTTTATTGTACAAAGAATAAAGGAAAACTTCTGGAGGCGGACAGGGAGTGGTCTTATTAAAAACAAGCTGGCGTAGGCAAGTAGACAATGGACACCTTTAGCTGAATGAAGGCCAGAGTGTACTGAGGGGACAGCCAGGGTTTGTTTAACCGTTCACTTCAAAGGAGATGGAGAGGCTGACACAGGGGAGGGAGGGAGATTGATCTGACACAGCCACCAAGGAGTGTGCCCTATCACGATGAATAAAGATCTCTCCGGTGTGCTCACTCACTCTGGTTGTAAAGAGCTGAGAGACTAGCCATACCTCTAATAGCGCCTCCCCCTCCCCAGTCACCCACCTCCCAGATTGGGCCTGGAGAGATTGACAGCAGCAGGTCTACTAAGGTGAGGACACACACAAAGAGCCTCTACAACACAGTGACTCAACAAGAACCATGGTCTCTTTTCTGACTGTGAAGTGAGATTCGTGACCATTGGCTTCTGTTCTGGCAGAGCAGATTTCAATTGACTGGAGGCAGGAGGAAACACAGCAACAGCTGAACATACACCTCCTGACCCCCTATAGCGTTTCTCCACCCATCCACACTGCCTTCCACTGTGGGGGATTTCATTCCTGCTCAATTAGCTCCTAGCTATCTGCTCATCATGAATAATAGTAGCCTTCCAAGCACATAGCAAAGATGAGTGAGTGAGTGAGTGAGTGAGTGAGTGAGTGAGTGAGTGAGTGAGTGAGTGAGTGAGTGAGTGAGTGAGTGAGTGAGTGAGTGAGTGAGTGAGTGAGTGTGAGTGTGTGTGTGTGACTCTGCAGGCTCAGCGTTTCTCCAGGGAAGGCCTGGCTGTAGGTTCCCTGTTATTTTGCTAAGAGGAGAGGGTAAGAGGGGATGGTATGGTCCCTGCCTGGATATGTTATATTGTGCTGACGGCAGGGCTTTCTCAGAGGAGTGGCTGACCCTAGCTCAGGCAGGACAACCTGCTGTTGGACAGGGGAACACACACACACACCACACACAAGCTCTCACACACACACACCATTAATTAACTCAGCACTTGGACTCGGGGCCCCTGGAGAGGGCTCTCATTTGGCAGCATGGCTGAAAGTGAGATACTGCAACCAGCTCCCAAGTACCCACTCTGCTCTCCAACACAGACCCAGGGTGATAGAGTAGACGAGGAGAGGTGGGATCAGTTAGACAGAGGGATCTGTTTGGCTGTCTAGCTGGACCACTGGCTGGTGGTGGCGAGCGGCAAGCATAAAGTGCCATGCTTCACACATAGTTGCTGAGAGGAGAGATTGGTGTGGGGCTAGAATCAGTGGTGTAGTGGAGGCTATACGCAGGTATATATTATATTATATATATATATAAAATAATATATATATATATATATATATATATATATATATATATATACACACATACATACACACACACACACACGTCTTCATCGACCTGGCCAAGGCTTTCGACTCTGTCAACCACCGCATTCTTATTGGCAGACTAAATAGCCTTGGTTTCTCAAATGACTGCCTCGCCTGGTTCACCAACTACTTCTCAGATAGAGTTCAATGTGTCAAATCGGAGGGCCTGTTGTCTGGACCTCTAGCAGTCTCTACGGGCGTGCCACAGGGTTCAATTCTCGGGCCGACTCTATTCTCTGTGTATATCAATAATGTCGCTCTTGCTGCTGGTGACGCTCGGATCCACCTCTATGCAGACGACACCATTTTGTATACATCTGGCCCTTCATTGGACACTGTTAACAAACCTCCAAACGAGCTTCAACGCCATAAAACACTCCTTCCGTTGCCTCCAACTGCTCTTAAACACTAGTAAAACTAAATGCATGCTCTTCAACCAAACGCTGCTTGCACCCGCCCACCCGTCTAGAATCACTACTCTCGGTGGGTCTGACCTAGAGTATGTGGACAACTACAAATACCTAGGTGTCTGGTTAGACTGTAAACTCTCCTTCCAGACTCACATTAAGAATCTCCAATCAAAAGTTAAATCTAGAATCGGCTTCCTATTTCGCAACAAAGCCTCCTTCACTCATGCTGCCAAACATGCCCTCGTAAAACTGACTATCCTACCGATCCTTTACTTCGGCGATGTCATTTACAAAATAGCCTCCAACACTCTACTCAGCAAATTGGATGTAGTCTATCACAGTGCCATCCGTTTTGTCACCAAAGCCCCATATACTACCCACCATTGTGACCTGTACGCTCTTGTTGGCTGGCCCTCACTACATATTCGTCGCCAAACCCACTGGCTCCAGGTCATCTATAAATCACTGCTAGGCAAATCCCTGTCTTATCTTAGCTCACTGGTCACCATAGCAACACCCACCCGTAGTCTGCGCTCAAGCAGGTATATCTCACTGGTCATCCCCAAAGCCAACACCTCCTTTGGCTGCCATTCCTTCCAGTTCTCTGCTGCAAATGACTGGAACGAACTGCAAAAATCTCTGAAGCTGGAGACTTATCTCCCTCACTAACTTTTAGCGTCAGTTGTCAGAGCAGCTTACCGATCACTGCACCTGTACACAGCCATTCTGTAATTAGCCCACCCAACTACCTCATCCCCATTATTTTGCTAATTTACACCCCAGTATCTCTATTTGCACATCTATCATTCCAGTGTTAATACGAAATTTGTAACTATTTTGCACTATGGCCTATTTATTGCCTTACCTCCATAACTTACTACATTCGCACACATATATTTTCTGTTGTATTTTTGACTTTATGTTTACCCCATATGTAACTCTGTGTTGTTGTTTTTAATCGCACTGCTTTGCTTTATCTTGGCCAGGTCGCAGTTGTAAATGAGAACTTGTTCTCAACTGGCTTACCTGGTTAAATAAAAATATATATAAAAAAAGAAATATTCCATATACCCAGCGTGAATGTTCCCAATGCAATTTGTGGGGAAACAACGTTCTAAAATGCGCATGCGAGCGGTTTCATGGACAGAGATGGACATTTCCGTTAAAATGTAGAAAGAGGGGAGATCTAAAGACGCAACAAATATTTCCCTCAACATTTCTCTGGTAGGATTTTGGCTTGGCTTCTTTGAAGCAAGTTAAGACCGGTCTCATAATATGAAGTAAAATGTCCAGGTTTATGACAGGCTATAACAGTCTTCTGGTAGATAGAAAGGCTTTCCCAGAAACCTACTCAATTAAAACATTTGGTAGCTACAAAGTAGCGTATGCCTACCAGAATGATATCATGATTATTTGCATCAATCCAGTGGGTATATGTCATGTGCGCTACAGAAACACGCTAACCAAACAACAGTGCTAGGTGCAGGGGCACTTGAATTAAAGTCTAACTACACATAATTTAACATTTCTTCGATTTTTCCCAGACCTCAAAAGTGGTCTCCTGTTGTGGTTTAAGCATTGTTGTGGACTTAGAAAACAACACAATTGGATGTTCTATTAAAAGAGTGTGGATTTGAGAGTAACCAGAACAGGATTTCTGTTAGGAAAATGTGGCGCCATACAACGTGACCGGGAAGATTTTAATTTACCGTCCCCATATGCATTGGGCGTCCCATTAGGGTGTCCACCCACGGTTCTCAGAATGACAAAAATCACATTTAGATGATGGTAATTCATTTTAACATACCATGCAACTCCTGTAATGAAGCAGCCAATAAAACGTAATTTTCAAACATTTGCCAAAATGCAATTTGCGGGAAAACACCAATTCTAAACACTGCACCTGATGCGAGCGGTATATGACAGATGAAAATCTCCATTATAAACTTAGAAAGAGGGTGAAACTATAATGGGTTGCTAACATGAGTGCCTTCGGCTTCTGGACAACGAAAGAAAGTTGATATGAAAACCAATAGAACAGGAGAGAAATGGCATATGAGGAAGTCTTTCATAGGCGGGGCGCGAGGCAAAAGGCCTAGCTGATTATTGAGTTGCGGCTGTCAGTGAAAAGCATCTAAAATGTGTGTGAAGATAATGTTTCTTGAATATACACTACCGTTCAAAAGTTTGGGGTCACTTAGAAATGTCCTTGTTTTCGAAAGAAAATCTATTTTTTTGTCCATTAAAATAACATCAAATTGATCAGAAATACAGTGTAGACATTCTTAATGTTGTAAATGGCTATTGTAGCTGGAAACGGCAGATTTTTAATGGAATATCTACATAGGCGTACAGAGGCCCATTATCAGCAACCATCAGTCCTGTGTTCCAATGGCACGTTGTGTTTGCTAATCCAAGTTTATCATTTTAAAAAGGCTAATTGATCATTAGAAAACCCTTTTGCAAATATGTTGGCACAGCTGAAAACTGTTGTGCTGATTAAAGAAGCAATAAAACTGGCCTTCTTGAGACTAGTTGAGTATCTGGAGCATCAGCAATTGTGAGTTTGATTACAGGCTCAAAATGGCCAGAAACAAATAACTTTCTTCTGAAACTCAGTCTATTCTTGTTCTGAGAAACTCAACTGGCAGCTTCATTAAATAGTACCCGCAAAATACCAGTCTCAACATCAACAGTGAAGAGGCGGTTCCGGGATGCTGACCTTCTAGGCAGAGTTGCAAAGAAAAAGCCATATCTCAGACTGGCCAATAAAAAGAAAAGATTAAGATGGGCTCCTTGGTCTTCATGGTGCTGCTTGCTTGGTGGTGCCCCTTGCTTAGTGGTGTTGCAGACTCTGGGGCCATTCAGAACAGGTGTATATATACTGAGTATGGTCGGGAACTCCACCCCTCTTTATGGTGCCAATCTTCCCACGCAGCTGAAACAAATGAGGAGCTGATGAGCTGAAGGTTTGGGAAGGGAAGAGACACAGTCTCCAACCTGGGCTCTCTGGAGGACAAGAGTGCTGCACGTCCACTTCCATGAGGAATATAAGGATTTGGAGATACTTACCTTTGGGAAATACTCACCTTTGGATATATGCACCTGTGGAAATACGTGAGAGACATTTGGAAGGACTTTTTTGCTGGGTTGGCCACTAGCTGCAACGTGGACTACAGTAAGGCTGGGGAAAAGTTATCTGAGCGAGTGAGAATTATGACTTTGGATGTGGAAGAGACATCCTGAACTGTTAACCCTTAAAGAGCCACAAGAGAACAGAATTTTGTTATATTTTCGTTAATTTCCCAAGACCTATAATAAAATCCTTGTTTTGTTTGAACCTTGTCTCCTTGCACTACTTGAGCAATCCCGCTGAAAGCTGTGTAGCCTCTCGTGACGTCACAGATGGTGGAGAATACGGGCACGCTCGCGTTAATAGTGCATGTCAGAGGAGGATACCGAAGGTTTGATCACCCAGTTTTTCCAAGTTGGCCGTAGGCTCCCCGCCGACTGAAATGGAGGACATATTGAAAAGCCCTTGTTGCTGGCCAGCAAGCCCAGATGCAAGCAAACGTGGCTCTCTTGGAGGAGCAAAAGAAAGCCAACCTTCTGAAGGCAGAGGAAATTGCAGTTGCAGAGACAGAGGGTGGTCCAAAATACCCGCCCAATAAAGGCAAGTGACTTTATATCTAAGATGGGAGCTACCGATGACATTGAGGCATACCTGCATGCATTTGAGGCCACGGCCACTAGGGGAAGCCTGGCCCAAGCAACAGTGGGTTGGTCTGTTAGCCCCCTTTCTAACCGGGGGAATCGCTGAATGCTGTCCGGGACCTGGGCCCTGACCAGGTTACTGACTATGATGCCCTGAAGTCTGAGATCCTCAGCAGATATGGACTCACAAAGTTTGGTATGGCCCAGCGCTTTCACAGCTGGACCTTCCAACCAGACCAACCTCCTCGGGCGCAGATGCATGAACTTGTCCGAATCGCAAGGAAATGGCTGGATCCGCAGAGGAATACAGCAGCGGCGGTGGTGGAGGCCGTTGTGGTGGATCGTTACCTACGCGCCCCTGCCTTATGAGGCAAAAGCGGTTCATCAGTCAACAGGCCTTGACCACGGCTGATCTGACCGTGGAAGCTGTGGAAAAGTACCAGGCCACAGCGGAGATGCTGAATGCTTCCCGAAAAAGACCCCAGGAGGCGGCCCCACCACAAATGGGAAGAACCCGTCCAAAGGACCCCCAAGGTCTCGAACCCAGCCACGTCAGGACTTATCCCGGCTCCAGGGGGAGCCAGAAACCAGGCGGGTCCAAGAAGAGTATACCAGGAGGGGAAACTCGACAGTGTTACCGGTGTGGGGAGATGGGACATATCTCCTGGCAGTGTGGGAAACCAGCCGAGAACCTATGCCCACTGCGGAGTCCTCCAGCTCAGCACCCACACACCGTTTTGCCTCGCTCTTGGGAGTCGTAGATGGCGGCCCAGATCGACCCCCCCACCTGCCCGGTAACTGTGAATCACCATGATGTGGAGACCTTACTGGATTCTGGTAGCCGGGCCACCCTGGTGCGTAAGGGGATTTGGTGGGCCCAACGTGTCTGACCCCGGGAAAAGTCCTCCCAGTTTCCTGTGTCCATGGGGACACCAGAGAATACCCCATTACTGAACTTACAATGACCAGCACACGGGGAACCATACACACGACGGCGGGGTGGTTGATTCCCCTCCCCGTCCCTGTCCCTAATTGGACGAGACTGCCCAGCCTTTTACCCACTCTGGAGAGAGTCTCAGGAGAGGATAACCCGAGTACCTCGGAAACGGAGAGGCAAGACTCATCCTGGGAAGGCTCCGGTGCAATCCTCCGAGTTACTCACTCCCGCCCGGGCTCGGATAGGGATGGCAGGTGCCCAGACCGACACAGAGACGGAGCTACAGAATCTGGACAAAGAACTGTCTGGTCTGAAGGGGACCGCTGAGAGGTATCGTTTGTTAAAGCAACAGTTAGACATGAAGACAGAAGAGTTAGATATCCTCCAGGCTAAACTCCAACAGAGCTCCTTCCCTAAGCAACAGGAGGAGCTGGAGAGGCTGCGCAGGACCATCGAGGAGTGTGAGGAGACCCTGCGCAGTAGTAAGGAGGTCCAGAAGAAGGCAGAGGAGAAGTACAAGGTGTTGGAGAACAAGATGAAGAATGCGGAGGCAGAGAGAGAGAAGGAACTGAAAGCTGCTCAACAGAAGCTAAACTCTGCTAAAACCAAGGCTGATGCGTTCAGTAAGAAACTCAAGGAGAGACAACAGGAGGCTGAGTCCCTGGTCCTAGAGTTGGAGGAGTTGAAGAGAGAGCAGTCTGGCAAGCACCACGGCAATGCGGACGCCCTCTCCCGGCGTGATGCCTTCTTCGCTGCCTTTACCCCGACAGGACGTCGGTCCCGAGAGAGGGGATGTGTGATGTCACGAGAGGCTGTGTCCTGGAGGGACGTTACATCCCTGAGGTGGCTGCAAACCCAGACAGCTATGGCTCCATCTGCTGGTATGGTCGGGAACTCCACCCCTCTATGGCCAATCTTCCCACGCAGCTGAAACAAATGAGGAGCTGATGAGCTGAAGGTTTGGGAAGGGAAGAGACACAGTCTCCAACCTGGGCTCTCTGGAGGACAAGAGTGCTGCACGTCCACTTCCATGAGGAATATAAGGATTTGGAGATACTTACCTTTGGGAAATACTCACCTTTGGATATATGCACCTGTGGAAATACGTGAGAGACATTTGGAAGGACTTTTTGCTGGGTTGGCCACTAGCTGCAACGTGGACTACAGTAAGGCTGGGGAAAAGTTATCTGAGCGAGTGAGAATTATGACTTTGGATGTGGAAGAGACATCCCTGAACTGTTAACCCCTAAAGAGCCACAAGAGAACAGAATTTTGTTATATTTTCGTTAATTTTCCCGAAGACATTTGTTACTCTTGTCCCGCACTCCTGAGATCATGTGACAGATCATGTGACACAGATTGCACAATTATGTGACTTCTGAAGGTAATTGGTTGCACCAGATCTTATTTTAGGGGCTTCATAGCAAAGGGGGTGAATACATATGCATGCACCACCTTTCCGTTATCTTTTTTTTTTTTTTTTTTTAACAAGTTATTTTTTTCATTTCACTTCACCAATTTTGACTATTTTGTGTATGTCCATTACATGAAATCCAAATAAAAAGCAATTTATATTACAGGTTGTAATGCAACAAAATAGGAAAAACACCAAGGGGGATTAATACTTTTGCAAGGCACTGTAGAAGTTGTAAATATGGCACTGGAACTGACCCTGTATGCTTACTTAATCATGTTCTTCTTATTTCTATCACTTTCCCTTGCGCAAAAACAGCTGTCTATCCCGAGCTCACTGGCCAGAAACTGAGGGCCTGGAATAGTTGATACAATGTTGCAAGTTCACTAGAGACAGCTTTCCTGGATCCAGTTGATTGATTTGATAATGTTGCACTTCACTAGTTATAGCTCAAGTCAAGACAGAAAGGCAGGCAGACAGGCTGAGTAGAGAGATGAATGTGATTGAAAGACCTGCATTTATGTATTTTTACTTACTTGACAATGGAAGTTATAGGCCAACGTCTGCATTGGCCATCTCTCAGTTCCATGCGCTCATTTAGACAGCAATGATCACGGTGTATCAATGTGTCCATATGGGCAGAGGCCGGTGCTCTCACATTAGTTTAAATTGTACTTTTATATTTGTATCATTTTAATTAAGATTGTTATGATTAACCACGAGACAAATGATTGAAAAATGAAAATGTAATTATTGAAATGAAAATACGCATATGAAAATCATACAGTGCATTCGGAAAGTATTCAGACCCCTTGACTTTTTCCACATTGTTACGTTACAGCCTTACTCTAAAATTGATGAAATATTTCCCCCCCTCATCAATCTACACACAATCCCCCATAATGACAAAGTGAAAACAGGTTTTTAGAAAATGTTGCAAATATATAACAAATAAAAAACAAATACCTTATTTACATAAGTATTCAGAAACACTGCTATGAGACTCGAAATTGAGATCAGGTGCATCCGGTTTCCATTGATCATCTTTGAGATAGTTCTACAACTTGATTGGAGCCCACCTGTGGTAAATTCAATTGATTGGATGTGATTTGGAAAGGCACACACCTGTCTATATAAAAAGGTCACACAGTTGACAGTGCATGTCAGAGCAAAAACCAAGTCATGAGGTCGAAGGAATTGTCCGTAGAGCTCCGAGACAGGATTGTGTCAAGGCACAGATCTGGGGAAGGGTACAAAAACATTTCTGCAGCATTGAAGATCCCCAAGAACACAGTGGCCTCCATCATTCTTAAAAATTGAAGAAGTTTGGAACCACCAAGACTCTTCCTAGAGCTGGCCACCCGGGCCAAACTGAGCAATCGGGGGAGAAGAGCCTTGGTCAGGAAGGTGACCAAGAACACAAATGGTCACTCTGACATAGCTGCAGAGTTCCTCTGTGGAGATGGGAGAACCTTCCAGAAAGACATTTCTGCAGCACTCCACCAATCAGGCCTTTATGGTAGAGTGGCCAGACGGAAGCTACTCCTCAGTAAAAGGCACATGACAGCCCGCTTGGAGTTTGCCAAAAGGCACCTAAATAACTTAGACCATGAGAAACAAGATTCTCTGATCTGATGAAACCAAGATTGAACTTTTTGGCCTGAATGCCAAGCGTCACATCTGGATGGAAACCTGGCACCATCCCTATCCTATGGTGAAGCATGGTGGTAGTAGTATCATGCTGTGGAGATGTTTTTCAGTGGCAGGGACTGGGAGACTAGTCAGGATCGAGGGAAAGATGAACGGAGCAAAGTACAGCGAGATCCTTGATGAAAACCTGCTCTAGAGTGCTCAGGACCTCAGACTGGGGCGAAGGTTCACCTTCCAACAGGACAACGACTCTAATCACACAGCCAAGCCAACGCAGAAGTGGCTTCGGGACAAGTCTCTGAATGTCCTTGAGTGGCCCAGCCAGAGCCCGGACTTGAACCCGATCGAACATCCCTGGAGAGACCTGAAAATAGCTGTGCAGCGACGCTCCCCATTCAACCTGAGAGCTTGAGAGGATCTGCAGAGAACAATGGGAGAAACTCCCCAAATACAGGCGTGCCAAGCTTATAGCGTCATACCCAAGAAGACTCAAGGCTGTAACCGCTGCCAAAAGGCACTTCAACAAAGTACTGAGTAAAGTGTCTGAATACTTATGTAAAACGTGAAATTTCCATTTTTTAAATACATTTGATGTTTCTAAAAACCTGTTTCACCTTGTCATTATGGGATATTGTGTGTAGATTGATGAGGGGAAAAAACGAATTGATCAATTTTAGAATAAGGCTGTAACATAACAAAATGTGGAAAAATACTTTCCGAATGCACTGTAACCGGCACGCAGATCGTTAGAAATGTTAGGATCAATTGTATGCTTCCCCAAACTTGAAACTCATGCACCTCCTATGAAGTCTTTATACCAGAATTGCCTCCATGCGTCTATGGTCAGATTTTCAAGCAAGGTAAGACATGCCTCATAATATGAAGTAAAATATTCATGTTTCAAACAATTAAGTATGTTTTCAAAATGCATACTGCCTCCAGCTCACATTGTGGCGGGTGACGTGCTGATAGACTGCCTACAGTTTTTTTTCTCCCGGTCAATTTGGCCGGCAAAATGTTATTTACAATGAGGGGAAAGAGTATTTGATCCCCTGCTGATTTTGTACGTTTGCCCACTGACAAAGAAATGATCAGTCTATAATTTTAATGGTAGGTTTATTTGAACAGTGAGAGACAGAATAACAAAAAAATCCAGAAAAACACGTCAAAAATGTTATAAATTGATTCGCATTTTAATGAGGGAAATAAGTATTTGACCCCCTCTCAAATCAGAAAGATGTCTGGCTCCCAGGTGTCTTTTATACAGGTAACGAGCTGAGATTAGGAGCACACTCTTAAAGGGAGTGCTCCTAATCTCAGTTTGTTACCTGTATAAAAGACACCTGTCTACAGAAGCAATCAATCAGATTCCAAACTCTCCACCATGGCCAAGACCAAAGATCTCTCCAAGGATGTCAGGGACAAGATTGTAGACCTACACAAGGCCTACAAAAAACATTAAAAGGCAAAATAAATGCTAAAAACTAACAGAAATTAAAAGAGAACATCCAGTTTCCAGCTTGATGAGAAGGTGACAACAGTTGGTGCGATTATTCGCAAATGGAAGAAACAAAAGAACTGTCAATCTCCCTCGGCTTGGGGCTCCATGCAAGATCTCACCTCGTGGAGTTTGAATGATCATGAGAACGGTGAGGAATCAGCCCAGAACTACACGGGAGGATCTTGTCAATGATCTCAAGGCAGCTGGGACCATAGTCACCAAGAAAACAATTGGTAACACACTACGCCGTGAAGGACTGAAATCCTGCAGCGCCCACAAGGTCCCCCTGCTCAAGAAAGCACATATACAGGCCCGTCTGAAGTTTGCCAATGAACATCTGAATGATTCAGAGGAGAACTGGGTGAAAGTGTTGTGGTCAGATGAGACCAAAATCGAGCTCTTTGGCATCAACTCAACTCGCCGTGTTTGGAGGAGGAGGAATGCTGCCTATGACCCCAAGAACACCATCCCCACCGTCAAACACGGAGGTGGAAACATTATGCTTTGGGGGGGGTTTTCTGCTAAGGGGACAGGACAACTTCACCGCATCAAAGGGACGATGGACGGGACCATGTACCGTCAAATCTTGGGTGAGAACCTCCTTCCCTCAGCCAGGGCATGGAAAATGGGTCGTGGATGGGTATTCCAGCATGACAATGACCCAAAACACACGGCCAAGGCAACAAAGGAGTGGCTCAAGAAGAGCACATTAAGGTCCTGGAGTGGCCTAGCCAGTCTCCAGACCTTAATCCCATAGAAAATCTGTGGAGGGAGCTGAAGGTTCAAGTTGCTAAACGTCAGGCTCGAAACCTTAATGACTTGGAGAAGATCTGCAAAGAGGAGTGGGACACAATCCCTCCTGAGATGTGTGCAAACCTGGTGGCCAACTACAAGAAACTTCTGACCTCTGTGATTGCCAACAAGGGTTTTGCCACCAAGTACTAAGTCATGCTTTGCAGAGGGGTCAAATACTTATTTCCCTAATTAAAATGCAAATCAATTTAACATTTTTGACATGCGTTTTTCTGGATCAAATACTTTTTTCCCTCATGGTAAATAAATACAAATAATAATCATCGGCTTTTCTTTTTTTGTGGGGGGGACAAAAGTTGGCAATAACCAGCTAACGGAAACCCTGGACCAGCGGTAAACAAAGACTAGAACAGTGTTGTGCATTGAGATTCCTCTGGTAATTTACAGTTGAAGTCGGAAGTTTACATACACTTAGGTTGGAGTCATTAAAACTTGTTTTTTCAACCACTACACAAATTTCTTGTTAACAAAATATAGTTTAGGCAAGTCGGTTAGGACATCTACTTTGTGCATGACACAAGTCATTTTTCCAACAATTGTTTAGAGACAGATTATTTCACTTATAATTCACTGTATCACAATTCCAGTGGGTCAGACGTTTACATACACTAAATTGACTGTGCCTTTAAACAGCTTGGAAAATTCCAGAAAATGATGTCATGGCTTTAGAAGCTTCTGATAGGCTAATTGACAATTTGAGTCAATTGAAGGTGCACCTGTGGATGTATTTCAAGGCCTACCTTCAAACTCAGTGACTCTTTGCTTGACATCATGGGAAAATTAAAAGAAATCAGCCAAGACCTCACAAAAAACATTGTAGACCTCCACAAATCTGGTTCATCCTTGGGAGCAATTTCCAAATGCCAAACTACAATTTGCAACTGCACATGGGGACAAAGATCGTACTTTTTGGAGAAATGTCCTCTGGTCTGATGAAACAAAAACAGAACTGTTTGGCCATAATGATCATCGTTATGTTTGGAGGAAAAAGGGAGTGCTTGCAAGCCGAAGAACACCATCCCAACCGTGAAGAACAGGGGTGGCAGCATCATGCTGTGAGGGTGCTTTGCTGCAGGAGGGACTGGTGCACTTCACAAAATAGATGGTATCATGAGGAAGGAAAATTATGTGGATATATTGAAGCAACATCTCAAGACATCAGTCAGGAAGTTAAAGCTTGGTCCTAAATGAGTCTTCCGAATGGACAATGACCCCAAGCATACTTCCAAAGTTGTGGCAAAATGGCTTAAGGACAACAAAGTCAAGGTATTGGAGTGGCCATCACAAAGCCCTGACCTCAATCCTATTGAAAATATGTGGGCAGAACTGGAAAAGCGTGTGCGAGCAAGGAGGCCTACAAACCTGACTCAGTTACACCAGCTGTGCCAGGAGGAATGGGCCAATATTCACCCAACTTATTGTGGGAAGCTTGTGGAAGGCTACCCGAAACGTTTGACCCAAGTTAAACAATTTAAAGGCAATGCTACCAAATACTAATTGAGTGTATGTAAACTTCTGACCCACTGGGAATGTGATGAAATAAATAAAAGCTGAAATAAATCATTCTCTACTATTATTCTGACATTTCACATTCTTAAAATAAAGTGGTGATCCTAACTGACCTAAGACAGGGAATTTTTCCTAGGACTAAATGTCAGGAATTGTGAAAAACTGAGTTTAAATGTATTTGGCTAAGGTGTATGTATGTAAACTTCAACTGTATATTCCACAGGAGCTGAGCATGGTGGGCTGCTGTAGAAGCTACTGTGGTGGAACCATTTGGTACAAGCTGACTCACTGAGTCACACACAGAGGGTCAGAGAGAGAGAGAGAGAGAGCGAGAGAGAGAACAGCATTCTCCATGTTACACAGCTCAGAGGTGGGTGGACTGATAAGGAATATAATTAAAATAGCACATAAGGGCTAATAGGCCTAGTTCCTTTCTGTGTCTCACCAGCTTAGCATTAGTGAGTTTGAAACAGTAAAGCGTCGTGCTGCCTCCACCCTGGACTGGGCTCCAGCCGTTTCCCCTGCTGATTGTGAGTGTCAGACAGGCTAGTGGTGGCTCAGTCGAAGACCACAGCCATGGCAGCGCTACGCTATCACCAGCACACAGCAGTGGAGAAGAAGCCATCAGCACTTAGAGCCCAGGCTGTAGTCTAGAGTCTAATGCCGTAGAAATAGAGCAAACAAACAACTACTGACAAGAACCAGATGGCCTGCCATAAAAAATTAGGGCTTAAGAAAAAAAATAAAAAGCACCTTCCAGTCCCCCCACCCCATAAACTGTCCCCTTCCTCTTGTTTTGGCAGCAAATAAATGGCATCTCTCCACCCATATTCAGCCTCCCTCTTTCTTCCCTGTGGTGGAGGGAATTGAAGTGGGGCTTCTGGCAGATGCTTCTCTCTGGGTTGACAGTTCAGCGGAGGCTCCCTGCCTGGTCCTTATATCCCCACACCACCCTCCTTCAGCTCACCTCTTAAGGCATGAGGCTGGGGGGGGATTGACTAACTCCCACCTTCACTGACTTAATGACAACCCCAGATATCTGCCTCCTCCATCTTGGAGAAGAGAGAAAATGGGTCAAAGTATTGACACGGCCAAGAATCAAGTGAATACGGTCTGCTAGGCTATTAACGGTCCCATCTGTCACTGGCAGAGGCAGTGAGGTGGGAGAGGAACAGAAAGACAGGGTGGGTGGATGGTGAAACGAGACACGTAAAAGAACAGACAGGCCTAAGGCTTTTATACAGAACAAACTGAATAGGGGAACAAGACAAATGGAAGAGAACTGAGAAAAGTGCTACCACCAATCAACACACTCTCCTACACTAAATGACAGACTGATATAGTAGTAGAGCTGTAAAATGCATGTGACCTATAGCTAAATCCCCAATCTCAGATGTAACATCTATGATGCATCTTGCCAAACTGTCGTAGCTATAGGTGTTTTCCAAGGACAGCGTCAGTAGCTACTGCACTGCAGAGTATGTCGCTCTGTCCTTCATCAAACCGGATTTGGCAGGGAGAGGAGAAGAGATAATTCCCTGTTAGACCCATTTTGAAGTACCCACTACCCTCCCTGCCCACCTGCCAATGACTATGCTTCCAGAGCCAGTCTGAGTCACCCCAAAGTGACTGGCACATCTGGCCACATGGAGCTGGCTGTACTTGCTCCTGTTGATTCATTCAATGTGAAAGGGACAGACCATTATCAAGTTTCAAGTTTTAATGTCACATGCACAAGTACAGTGAAACCCAACAATGCAGTAATCAATATCAATGTAGTAGTAAAAATAACGTACGGTAGAACAAAAACACACAATAAATTAGGGTCAGTTCCAATACCCTATTTACAATGTGCAGGGATACTGGTGTGATAGAGGTAGATATGCATAGGGATAAGGTGCTGTTGCCATACCAAGCAGTGATGCAGCCAGCCAAGATGCTGTCAATGGTGCAGCTGTAGAACTTTGAGGATTTGAAGGCCCATATCAAACCTTTTCAACCTCCTGAGGGGAAGAGGCGCCTTCTTCACGACTGTGCACTTGTGTGTGGACCATTTCAAGTCCATAGTGATTGACGCTCTCGACCCGCTCCACTGCAGCACCGTCGATGTGGATGGGGTCTCCACCCCAGGGTTGTCTGCGTTAGCCCTGTGTGCGGTAGCCCTGTCCTTTAGCTTAGTGCCAACCTCTGTGTTAATCCAGATTGATTGGGGAAGCAGCGAACCTTCACTGTGGGGACAACGTCGCCGATGCATTTCCTAATGAAGCCAGGCTGGCACTCTCAGCAACGCCTATGTTAATCAGAACAGTCTCAGCACAAAGGCCCATGTTCATCAGAATTGCAATTAAACGTAGCCTACATGCAATCATTGATTTCCCTATTCACTGGCTTGATGTAATGTGCTGTTGCTGCATCAATTTGGACCTCAACACCATCAAGCTGTACACATGAACAAACCTCTGTGTCAAATGTTCTCTCCCTCCTCTACCCAGGTAGCAGCAGCATAATCAGGCAGAACCAGAGTATGCTCTCCTCCCTGCTCCCCATTGTTTGGAGCTGAATGTGTTGTTGTCCCTGTAGCATACGGTGCAGTCCAGTACAGTCTATGACAAGGAGCCAGCCTGCCAGGCATCACTTCCAGCACAGACAGACCCAGCACTGAGCAGAGCATGACAGCATGGTGAGCACTGGCAGTCCATTCAGAATGGATGTCTGTGAACATGGCATAACAAAACATTCAAAAACATCATACAAATCAAAATTAGGTAAGAATACATTTGCATAGTCCAGCTGCTAATTGAGATGACAAAACAGCGACCAGAAAAAAACATTATGTAGATCCAGATTTATACACAAGGAGGCCTCTCTCTCTCTCTCTCTCTCTCTCGCTCATCTCCTTCAGCATGGTTTTATTTTGGGTCACCATGTGCTTTTGGGTGACCCAGATTAGAAACATGATTGGTAACACAAGGTGCTGAACAACATCATAACTCTCCTCCTTTTGTACTGCAACATCCCATATTATATGGAATTACACAAAATAGATTTGACGTCACAGTAGTCAGCCACCATGTCAACAACCTGTGATGCATTTCGACCTGGGAAATCCTAATATCGAGCTCCCTTTATCACTGGTCCGCTTAGCACAGCTTGAAATGAATCAGTAACCCAGCATAGAGTGAGGTCTGTTCCTGCAGCCAGCCCCACGGTGGATACTCGTGGCCAGAGAGATCCATCTGCTAGAGACCCTATGCTTAGTAGCATGGCCACCGGCTGCACAAGCCCAGGCCTTGCCTCATGGCTCTGCTCTGCTTGGCAAGATCCAAGGAGGCCACGGCCAGCAGCTCTGTAGCTTACATTACAGGCAGGGGATGTCCATCATTAATTCATTGCCACCATATAGTAGCACCATACTATACTGTATGGGAGAGCTGTGAGGGCACAGGGAGCCAGCTAGATCATGATGACTGAAAATCCTTCAAGCTAGAATCCTTAATTGAAACAATAACAAAGTGTCCTCTCAGCCCGTTTGGCTAAAAAGCTAGGGGATGGGGCTGGGGAAATGTAACCACTCAAATTCATAGACAAAGCTATGGACCCCAGAAAGAGTAGCTGCTGCTATTGCAACAGCTAATGGGGATCCTAATAAAATACTAAGGACTGATCAAATGTATAATTTTCAACAGTGTTTGTTTACATTTACGTTGTTTACAAACATTGGCATAAAACAAGCTTATATTTTGGGTTCTGATGGGGTACGACAGTTGAACTAAGTTCATGAGGCATTTATTTATAAGTTATATTCTTCAAGAATCAATGGGTATACATAATTAATTTATAAGTCCTAAAATGTGTGAAGCAACTAAGGATTCTAGCTTTAAGGATCATGTGAGATGCTTATTTTCCCCAGTGCCATAAAATGATTGAATTGAGTGCTCTGATTGCAGAGCGGAGTTAGCCCCCTTATATTGATATGGTATTTTTTATTTGTATTTTTATTTAACCTTTATTTAACTAGGCAAGTCAGTTAAGAACAAATTCTTATATACAATGACGGCCTACACCAGCCAAACCCGGACGATGCTGGGCCAATTGTGCGCTGCCCTATGAGACTCCCAATCACGGCCGGTTGTGATACAGCCTGGAATTGAACCAGGGGGTCTGTAGTGACGCCTCAAGCACTGAGATGCAGTGCCTTAGACCGCTGCGCCACTCGGGAGCCCGAGTATTCTCCTCGCAGGCTGAGGTGGCCGGCTCTGCAGGCAGGCTCTGATCAGGCTTTAGGCTAATCAACAGCAAAACACAGACACACAGTCAATTCTAATCTAAATGCAAAGTAGGACTCTTATTCCCCCTGGCCTTGCCTTTCTTCTCTTCCTCCTTGCTGCTCCCCACATCGCAGCCTTTTAGGGGCCGAGGCTGGGTGATGTGGATGGTGTCTGACAGTGAAATATGGCCTGTAATTTCAGCATGCTTCAGATGTCTCTGTTCTGTTCTGGGAGGAGAGCTAGCAGGGACCTGATGATGGCAGCGGGCAGAGAGAGAGAGAGGCTGCTGAGATGCCTGCCTGGTCCCAGATCAACAGGCCTGGCGGGGGTCAACGCCTCCACTGTTAAGCTCAGTGTGATCTCCAGCAGTAAGGGCCTACCTGCCGCTGCCTGAGAGACCTGCTGGGACCAGCAGCAGCCAGCACCACACAACCTCAGCTCACCCCTCCAGAGAGATTGGATGGTTATGATTTCAGATGCAGAGGTTTTCTGAGTTAAGGGATGTTGTGCTGGCTTCAATAGGTACCTGATTAGAAACCGGACCTCAACCCACCTATATTTCCCACTATGATTATCAGGTGAATTTCTGCCTCTGGTCAAACTAAAGCTGATAGAAATCTCCATAATGAAAAGCTAATAGAGATGAGACAGAAAGGTAGGTTAAGCTTTCAGAGTGCAACTCATAAATAAACATACTTTTTTTAAGATAAAATACTTTGCAGAATACATACCTAAATGCTCAACTACTCAAGAAGTCAACTGGCAAGAGGCCATGAAGTTGGTACATATTTCTTAATCTAATTGAAACCCCTCCACATCTCTTAATTCCCAGTCCCACCCACACCTCCATGAATCACCAAGCTCTCTCACCTCTAGCTGAGTAGAGAGTTTCACTTGTTCAAGACATAAGGGAGGGTTTTCTTCACCTTCCAATATCAGTACTTATATTACTTTTTCAACACTGATCAAGAAACTTGTCTCTATGAAGATTTCTGTTCTCTGTTTAGAAAAACATGCAGATTGCAATCTGAACACAGAAACATCATCAAGTGAGCATTCATCAACCTCTCCTACAGAATTGTCATATAAGCCTAGTTGGTTTCAAACTAGCTTTAGAATAAGAGCTAATGGCATTATATTTCTTACTTTGAGAAGGTTAGAACACAATTGGAGAACAGGTGTCAATGTGGAATTTTTCTTCCACTATCATCATTATTTAAAAAAAGAAAATTGCACAGGGTATTCCATACAATACTAAATAGAAAACCTGGCAATTTCTGGAACAGTTTTCAAGTTAAGTAACTTTCTAGACCTTTTATCAACATCATGGTCATTTAATAAGTATCTCTGACTGTTGACATCTTGGACTATCGAAGGAGGATATGATTCTACCAAGATGAATATAAGGGGTGTATAGGGATACACACACACACAAATAAGTGGTAAAAAACAACAACCTGAAAAACATCAAAACAGTCAGCATCTGTGACAGTCAGCGGTGACTTTTAGTTCTTCCAACCAGCAATATCATCAACCAAGTTACTCATGTTCAAAATAAACATTGTCAAAGCATTCGATTAGTCGAGTCTCTAATTACGCTATCTTTAATAACACATTTGATGGGGCGGCAGGTAGCCTAGCCTAGCCTAGCGGTTAAGAGCGTTAAGCCAGTAACCGAAAGGTCACTGGTTTTAAATCCCCGAGCCGACTAGGTGAAAAATCTGTCGATGTGCCCGTGAGCATGGCACTTAACCCTAATTGCTCCTGTAAGTCGCTTTGGGTAAGAGCGTCTGCTAAATTACTAAAATGTCAATGTAAAATGTACATAAATCAATGTTTTTTTTACTATCAAAAGTATAATCTGACAGCTTTGCAAACTGAGTAGTTTTCCATAATTAGCCATTAAACTGTCTATTTAGCAAATACAACAAGTAAAGCTTCATCTATATTTCTGATAATTTAATAATATAACATGACCAATATCCAGTTAAAGGTTGGCAACAAGCTTAGGTCAAAAACGTTGTCAGTTGTCTGCTACTGTTAGCGTACAAGCTAGAATTCTACATTGTCTTCTGTCATGCTGCTGAAGACCGCACGGCATTATGCAGTTCCTCGCGCTAGTTACAAAGCAAGCTATTTTACAGGACCCAGCCTAAATAATTGTTAATTACCTGTATTTTTTTCCTGGAAAACCTTTATAGTACATTTTCCATCTTCAGTCATTCACCTGTCCAGCTCCAGCCGTAGCGTGTATAATGCCCAAAGTGATTTGATAGTAGGCAGAGGCACAATTTCTCTAGGCAGTTTTCAGTGTGCGCGCAAATTCCCACCCATCTGTCCCTATTGGTTGATATACTTGTCAATCAAGCCTAGATAACTATGTTGTAGGCATAGCAAGCATTTGAAGGCGGGTCCTCTAGAATTTCTATGCGCCAATTGGATGAAGAAAAAAAATCTAAACATAGCGCCCACCTGTTAGTGAGTGGCTGTGTTGGCCAATGTGGGCTTCAATCAATAAAACTGACGTATTGAAAGCCAGATTAAAGGGGGTTTAATAATATATTCACATTTCCTCATAGATAAAATGTGTAATGTCATTTGTCTTTCAAGGTCATGCAAGATCATAGAAGAAAATGTAACAAACATTTAATTTTCCCCCTCCCTTCGACATACTTTCCTCATAAATAAAGCTGCATTGTAAAATATTTATACAAAAGCAACACCCAAAGGTGGTCTTCTCAATCATTACCCTTCTTTACCAAAACATTGGGTCATGTAACAAAAACACACATAAGAATGAAGGAGAGACTGCTCGTCTTCAGTATGGACACTGTCCATGGACTGCATAGAGAAACTGACATGCTGGCCATTTGGGTCACAAAACACCAAAGGACCATTATTTACAGTCAATAGAGGGACCCTGATATGCCACACATCTCTACAGGTGTAAACGTGGAGCAAAACACAGTCTCAGTGTTTCATGTCACTACAAGGATAAAGCAGTCGCCTGTGGCTGTGGCTGTGGCTGTGGCTGTGGCGGTAGTGTCACTGCTGTGCTGGGACATGGACTGGGGTAGCAGTGAGGGGTGATTCAGTGTTGGAGGTGGTGATGGTTAAGCTCAAGGTCTAGTCAGGGTCAGGGTGGCTTTTGCGGTGGTGAGCGGTCAGGTTGTAACTCTTCTCCAAGTGCCGGTTGCAGACCTCTCAGGGGAACTGGTCTGTCGTCAATGTTGTGCTTTTTCATGTGCAAGTTGAGAGAGGCCTTCTGACAGTAGGTGAAGCCACACACACCTCACACCTGGTAGAGATGGAGAGAGGAAGAGGGATGAGGCAAAAGTATAGATAGATGGACACTCATAAGGACCACAACCCATATACCAAACAAGTTTTGACTATACTTTCAGTATAAAATAAACTGAAAAATAGTCCTTGAGTGCTGTTGCTATGACAGAGAACACTCACTGAATAGGCTTCTCTCTGGTGTGGATGCGGTGGTGGATGTGAAGGTGACTGTTGGTGCGGAACACCCAGGCACAGAACTCACAGATGTCCCTCTGATCTCAAGACAAAAGCCAGAGTTCGCAGGGCCCTACAAATAGCTACTCAGACAATCATTACTTCAGCATGTTGTGCAGAAGCAAAGGATGATAATAAAGAATCATAACACGGAAATGTTGAGCCTCATTGTTGTGCAGCTTCTCATGCTCCTTCAGGTGCTTCTTGAAGTCCCACAGGGAATGTGAGAGCAGGTGAATGTCCTCTGGTGGAAGTGCTGGTACTTCATATGATGCTGAACAAAAGGTGAGATAAGATAAATAATAAGCCATTTAGCAGACGCTTTTATCCAAAGCGACTTACAGTCATGCGTGCATACATTTTTGTGTATGGGTGGTCCCGGGGATCGAACCCACTACCTTGGCGTTACAAGCGCCGTGCTCTACCAGCTGAGCTACAGAGGACCAAGATAGAATGGAGTTTAGTGTATTTGACCTTGCGGTGGCTGTAATAAGTAGATAGTGAGTGGTCATCTTCAGCTATGCTGCTGGACTCACATTGAGGTACTGCCGAGAGGAGAAGATTTTCCCACAGCCGTTAAACTCACAAGGCAAGATTGCCTTTGGTGTTATTTTTCTGGGAATATTAAATTAGGATGACAATAAACAGATAGAAATAACTTAGAAGTGACACTGCACAAACCTTTTATTTTTGCTGACAATCTGAGGAACATTGTCAGCTGGCTCCTCTTTAAAATCCAAACCAAATGAAAGAAAATGAATTTAATTTATTGCACAGTATGTGCAGATAGGAATCCTTTGAACTATGTTCACTTTCATGACTTTCATCCCAGCGTCTTTGACTTGAAAATCCATTTAATGGTTTTAATCAAATAATCCAATCTGGCAAATTAAGGAAGTGTGAGAAAATACCTTCAAAAGCCACCTGTTGCTATCAAAAGCCACCTCCTCCTCGTCCCTGACCTACAGTATCTCTCTCTGCCTCTGACTGAACTGCTTTCCTCTGTGTCCCCTTCAGCTTCTCGCTGGTACTACAATTAGATCACCACGAAGTGCAACAAAGTGGTGATACAAGTTTCCAACATGTTCATTCACATTTTATTTCCTTCTTGGATTATTAAATAAATGGTACCATTAAAACCTGCTGGGTGAAGGGATATCCTTCTCTCCAGTGATGTTGCCGGGGTCCTCATCATCGTCATCATCATCATCATCACATTACATAGCCAGCCAGCCACCTATGGAAACATACAATTAGATCACCATGAGGTTGGGTTGATTATGATTTGAACAACAAATACATGCAAGGAGTTGTGCATGAAGCAAACTATTCAACTTGACCAATTCTGCCATGACTGCAAGGACTCTGCTGGCATTGTGTAATTTCCTGCAGCTGAAGCTTCCTGTGCATTATCATTTCCTGGATATGAGCAAACAACATGGTGATGTTGAGTCAACACTGGCATTTCAGAACTCTTGAGTTGCTCTCTATCTATTTTATTCATTTTAAGGTTAACTCTCTATTGATGAAATTAATTTGATATGTATTTTGTTTTCATGTTATAATCTTGTGTTATTTTGTTTTTATGTATATTCATGAGGACCACAATGGACATATTTTTTTTACTTTTTTGTGTCATCTTCTATGATTTTAATGGCATTGTACTGTATCCACATGTGTGGTTGTATTGTGTTTTAAAATTGTCAAAAAAGATTGCCTCCTCTTGGGTCATCACGGGCCTTGCTCCATCACAACCCCTGGTCCTCCTCACAGTAAGACAACGCCTCCCTGTGACACTCTCCTTTTTGAGTCCTTCGCTCCTCTCCTCCCTTTGGACCTAGTTGAACCTGAAGGGGTAATATCCCACTCCACATTGCCTCGTTTCCCCTCTCCCCCCCTCTTATTCACAGCCACTCTGACTAGTTTGCTATGAGAGCAGATGTCCTCCCTCACAGACATAACACACACACAGTTCTGCCTCTAACACATCAGAAGATTCTCTCATTTCCTTCCCCTGAGTACATGGGGAGAGGACCTCCTCTGGAGAGCTACAGTACTTCACACCTGTCTGAGATGGTAAGTGCTTTGGGCCGCTTCTCTGCTTCACTGCCTCTCCCTTTGACTGGCTCGTATCTGTGCCAGCTGCCTACTTCTCCATGGTAGTGGAGGGTGGGTGGGAAGGTGCACTGTTGCCGGTGAGTGTGGACCAATAGGACATTTCTCTTGATGTCACCAAGGCAGCCATGTCCCCTTTCATACTGCCTAGTGGACCAAACACACTTTTACATCATCATTAAAAAAACAGGCTTATATGTACAGTACATATTCACATTAATGAAACTGTATATTGTATGTTATTGGGAAAATGTCTTTACCTTAGCATTTGGCACACACTTTAGAAAAATAGCTGAAGAGAAGAGAGGGGGAAGACATTTTGCTAAATGAATAATAGCCAACATAATATTACTCCAATGTTATAGTTGTGTAATAAAGATGAGCCATGAAGATTGTATGCCGTTTGTTACCAGTGCCACCATCAGCCCAGTCTGGTCTGAGGTCTTACCTCTGCAGTAGGTAGTGGATGAGCTCAGAGTGCAAAGAGAAGCCCAGGTGGTTCTTCAGCTGACCCCAGGTCTGCAGGCATGACCCCAGATGCACACAAGACTTACTCCGCCGAGCGTCTATCTCCGTGCACCGCTCCCGTCTGACGGCTTTTGGAGTAGACGCCGACGCCATGGTCAGAGGGTCACTAACCTGGTCCATCAGCCCTGGCATGAACAACAGGAAAGAGGCCAACGTTACAATGTATATCAATGCTAACTTTACACTGGCCACTATAGTTATTGTAATACCATATAATTTCTTTGTGTCAAAATATTACAGCTTAAATTATTTCCCCCATCCTTTGACACCTACATTTACATTTTTACATTTTTGTCATTTAGCAGTTGTTGTTATCCAGTGCGACTTACAGTTAGTGCATTAATCTTAAGATAGCTAGGTGGGACAACCACATATCATAGGCATAGTGAGTATACTTTTCCTCAATAAAGTAGTTATCAGCAAAGTCAGAGCTAGTAAGCAAAATTACAGAAGATCCCAAGACACAACACAAAAGAGCTGTAAACTGAAATGTCTGAAACAGTCATGATGACTACATTCATGTGATAATGTATTTTGGAAGATTAACTGTGTACATTTATATTTAATTATATAATACATTTGCTGATTCTAAAAGAGGGGGCGACCTATAGAGATAGATATAGGACTCTAGTGCCCAAAAGCCGTTTTAGCATGGGCAGCATCATTGAGGACTTTCACCATTTTGTCAACTGGGTGGAACTTCCGATGGGTTAAGGAAGAATCACATAATTCCATCCAAGTCATCAGGAGGGATCTGCCAATGAATTATACTCGTGAGCAACATAACAAAATATGAAAATATTCACATCCAACTTATCAAGTGTAGGACAGAAGAACGTATCAAAGAAAAAATTAATGTCCTCAACTCTGGTGTGCTCCCATGGCGATTTAATCAGACGCACAAAAAATACAACGTTTCCATCCGAGTTGGATCTTCGTCAGGTCATACACCACTGTTAAACACACCTACTTAAATAACGGCCAGAGCCCTCAAACTCAACTCTGGACGTCGAAGCCAGTTCCACTGCGTTTTTTCATTGTTCCCCTCTAATCAGGGACTGATTTAAACCTGAGACACCAGGTGGGTGCAATTAATTATCAGGTAGAACAGAAAACCAGCAGGCGCCAAACCTCGTAGGGTAAGCCTGCTCTAGAGGTATACATCCGGTAACTTGAATACATCCAGTCAATTGAATACATATAATACATTAACATCACAATAAATATTACTCAGTCAGTGGCGGCCCGTCATTCAGGGCAGGTGGGGCAGAGCACCACCTGTTTTGAGCCCCACCTGTTTAGCTAAAACATATCTTTTTTAAATAAATAATTTTGTTGCCTGTTTGGAATGTTATTTTGGCATTAATACGTGTCACATATCAGTTTGCAAACAATGTAAAAAATAAATATTGAGTTAATAAAGCCGTATACAAACATGGTCTCCTTTTTGCTTTCTTGAGTAAGGCAGCTCCAAAACGCAGGTGTTTCAGCCTAGCTCAGTGCTTTCAGTGGTGGAGTGGCAGCCAGCGGAAAATACAGAGCGTAGGGGTTGGTAATCTTCTCTAGTTATTAGCTCAGTGTTCTGTCACTCATGGGGACATTACGTCACCCAGTGTTGCCATGTTCATGGTTTTCCCACTAAATTCGGCTACTTTGAAAATGATGTCGCTTGTGAAAAATGTATTGGTCACGGGTTGCAGGTTTTTGGGCTATTTCTAAGTTAAACCGCGGCCGCCATTGCATTTCTCTTAAAAAATATATATTTCACTGTGACCTGCTGCTGACTGTCAGGCAGTGAGGCAGGCTGTTGTTGAGTAAGTGAGTGATGGGGAGGGCCGGAAGAGTGGGTGTGAGTGTGTGTGTGTTTGTGTTGAGAGAGCACTACTGAGTCACGTGAGCGAGAGGAGAGAGAGCAGCATGTTCGCAGTTGTGACAACTTTACCCTTACACAACCTGGAGGTGTGTTGGGTCATTGTCCTGTTTAAAAACAAATGATAGTCCCACTAAGCCCAAATCAGATGTGATGGCGTATCGCTGCAGAATGCTGTGGTAGCCATGTTGGTTAAGTGTGCCTTGAATTCTAAATAAATCACAGACAGTGTCACCAGCAAAGCATATACATACATATATATATGTATATATATATATATATACAGATACAGTTGAAGTCGGAAGTTTACATACACTTAGGTTGGAGTAACTAAAACTTGTTTTTCAACCACTCCACACATTTCTTGTTAACAAACTAACAGAAATTGAATAATGTGTACCTGAACAAAGCAGACATGCTTAATGGGATTGAGATCTGGGCTCTTCGCTGGCCATGGCAGAACACTGATATTCCTGTCTTGCAGGAAATCACGCACAGAACGAGCAGTACGGCTGCTGGCATTGTCATGCTGGAGGGTCATGTCAGGATGAGCCTGCAGGAAGGGTACCACATGAGGGAGGAGGATGTCTTCCCTGTAACACACAGCGTTGAGATTGCCTCCAATGACAGCTCAGTCCGATGATGCTGTGACACACCGCCCCAGACCATGATGGACCCTCCACCTCCAAATCGATCCCGCTCCAGAGTACAGGCCTCGGTGTAAAGCTCATTCCTTCGTCGATAAACACGAATCCGACCATCACCCCTGGTGAGACAAAACCGCAACTCGTCAGTGAAGAGCACTTTTTGCCAGTCCTGTCTGGTCCAGCGACGGTGGGTTTGTGCCCATAGGCGACGTTGTTGCCGGTGATGTCTGGTGAGGACCTGCCTTACAACAGGCCAACAAGCCCTCAGTCCAGCCTCTCTCAGCCTATTGCGGACAGTCTGAGCACTGATGGAGGGATTGTGCGTTCTTGCTGTAACTCAGGCAGTTGTTGTTGCCATTCTGTACCTGTCCCGCAGGTGTGATGTTCGGATGTACCGATCCTGTGCAGGTGTTCTTACACGTGGTCTGCCACTGCGAGGACGATCAGCTGTCCGTCCTGTCTCCCTGTAGCACTGTCTTAGGCGTCTCACAGTATGGACTTGCAATTTATTGCCCTGGCCACATCTGCAGTCCTCATGCCTCCTTGCAGCATGCCTAAGGCACGTTCACGCAGATGAGCAGGGACCCTGGGCATCTTTCTTTTGGTGTTTTTCAGAGTCAGTAGAAAGGCCTCATTAGTGTCCTATGTTTTTATAACTGTGACCTTAATTGCCTCAAGCTGTTTTTTTTTTTTCTGGTTTTTTTTGTGTGTATTTTACCCCCTTTATCTCCCCAATTGGTAGTTACAGTCTTGCCCATCGCTGCAACTCCCGTACGGACACGGGAGAGGTGAAGGTCGAGAGCCATGCGTCCTCCGAAACACAACCCAACCAAGCCGCACTGCTTCTTGACACAGTGCCCGATTAACCCGGAAGCCAGCCGCACCAATGTGTCGGAGGAAACACTGTACACCTGGTGACTGAGTCACCGTGCACTGCGCCCGGCCCGCCACAGGAGTCGCTAGTGCACGATGGGACAAGAACATCCCCTACCCTGGACGACGCTGGGCCAATTGTACGCCGCCCCATGGGTCTGAAAGACAGGATCCTGAAAAAGGGATATGTTTATATACATATCCTTTAAAAATATATATTTTCCTTTATTACTTTCCAACCCCACCACCCCTCACCTAATTGGAGTAAACTAGTGAACAACAACGCTTAGGCCTCTACATTTACGAAGATTATACCTTTTTTAAACTTTTTTTTTTTTTTTTTAATCAATTAGTATATTTGAGTTTAACCACAATATTTGTTGCATTATTTGTTCTGTCGTTTCTGGAGGATTAAATTGAAATTGCAGCCAACTTTCTATGGCTTGTTTTAGAAATAGTGATATTTGGGAGATTATTTCCTTTTCAAATAACTGAAAGTGAGAGGTTGTAATCTGAATAAAGGGAAAAAGGCCATTCTTGAACATGGGGTGAGACAATCTTACTAATTGCTAGAGAACCAGTTCGAATTTAAGTATAACTTTTGTATGACTGAAGCTTTTAGGGATAGGTCTAATGCTTTAATATTTAATCATTTCTGTCCTCCGAATTCATATTAATTATATAAATAGGCCCGTTTAATTTTGTCTGGCTTGCCGTTCCTAATAAAATGGAAATCATTTTTCTCATATAATTTAAAAAACTGTTCGCTAGACTTAGGCAAGACCATAAGTCCTCTGTAGAGACCGTGGTCCTCTGTAGCTAAATTGGTAGAGCGTGGAGCATTTAACGCCAGGGTAGTGGGTTCGATCCCGGGACCACCCATACGTAAAAATTTATGCACACATGACTGTAAGTCGCTTCGGATAAAAGCGTCTGCTAAATGGCATATTATTATTATTATAAGCAAATAGGTAAACTGGGATAATACTAAAGAGTTAATCAGGGTGATTCTTCCACAAATAGACAGGTATTTACCTTTCCATGGTAGCAAGAATGTATCTATTTTTGCTAACTTTCTATCAAAATGTATTGGAGTGAGATCATTTATTTATTTTGGAAAATGTATGCTGAGTATATCCACATCACCATCAGACCATTTTACTGGTAAACTACACAGTAATGTAAAAATTGTATTTTTTAGTGATCCAATACGTAATATAGTACATTTATCAAAATTTGGTTGTAATTAGAAAATGTATCTAGATCCTCTATGAGGCTGTGGGGGGATTCAAGTTGTAGATTTAAAAGAAAACATGAATCATCAGCGTACAATGACACCTTTGTTTTTAAGCCCTGGATTTCTAATCCCTTGATATTATTGTTGGATCTGATTTCAATAGCTAACATTTCGATGGCCATAATAAATAGATATGCTGATAGTGGACATCCTTGTTGTACTCCTCTTGACAGTTTAAAACTTTCTGAGAAATAGACATTGTTTACTATTTGACACCTACGGTTACTATACATGATTTTAACCCATTTTATAAGAGATTCTCCAAAATTGAAATGCTCCAGGCATTTATATATAAACTCCAGTTGTACTTTATCAAATGCCTTTTCAAAGTAAGCTATGAAGGCCTGGTTTCCCAGATTTTTCATAGTGTTCGATTGTTTCTAGTACTTGCCTTATATTATCTCCAATGTATCTTCCATGTAAAAAACCTGTCTGATTAGAATGAATAATATCCGACAATACCTTTTTAATTCTATGTGCTATACATTTTGCTATACTTTTTGCATCACAACACTGAAGTGTAAGGGGCCTCCAATTTCTTAAATGGACTGGATCTTTATATTTCCCACTTGTATCTTGTTTCAGTAATAATGAAATCAGACCTTCTTGAGTGTCTGATAATCTACCATTTACATAGGAGTGGTTACAGCATGCTAATAATGGTCCTCTGAGTATATCAAAAAAAGGTTTGGTATACCTCAACTGGTATGCCATCCAACCCTGGAGTTTTCCCAGACATAAAGTCTTTAATTGCAACCAGAAGTTCCTCCTCTGTAATTTCACCTTCACATTAGTCTTTCTGTATGGCTGTTAATTTTACATTATCAAGTGAAAAAAAATCCATACAATTAGCTGCAGTTAGAGGAGATGGAGGCAACTGAAACAAAAACATATGCTTAAAGTATTTTGCTTCCTCCTTCAAAGTATCATTTGGTGAATCATGGGTGACTGTCATTTGTAACCAATTTCAGTAAATTATTTTTGGTAGCATTTCTATGTTGAAGATTAAAACAGAATTTGGTGCATTCTTCCCCATATTCCATCCAGTTTGCTTTATTTTTATAATGTATTACACTTGATCTTTCTTGAATAAGTTCCTCCATTTCTTTTTGTTTTTCCTCTAATTTATTCTGAGCCTCTATGTTACAGTTTTTATTGCTATCTATGTGTTCTGTTAGACCTTCTATTTCCTTTGTTAGTATGGACTCTTTTGACCTAAATTGCTTTTGTTTTCGAGTGGGGTACTGAATTGCATGGCCTCTAAAGGCACATTTAAAAGTGTCCCATACAATAAGGGGATTTGCTGTACCTATGTTATGTCGGAAAAATTCAGTTATAAATTCCTCTGTCATAGTTAAAAACAAGTTATCATCCAATAGGCTTTGATTGGCAAGGTGACTGGGAATATGGCAGAATACAAACAGTGTACAGTGGGGAAAAAAAGTATTTAGTCAGCCACCAATTGTGCAAGTTCTCCCACTTAAAAAGATGAGAGAGGCCTGTAATTTTCATCATAGGTACACGTCAACTATGACAGACAAAATGAGGAAAAAAAATCCAGAAAATCACATTGTAGGATTTTTTATGAATTTATTTGCAAATTATGGTGGAAAATAAGTATTTGGTCAATAACAAAAGTTTCTAAATACTTTGTTATATACCCTTTGTTGGCAATGACACAGGTCAAACGTTTTCTGTAAGTCTTCACAAGGTTTTCACACACTGTTGCTGGTATTTTGGCCCATTCCTCCATGCAGATCTCCTCTAGAGCAGTAATGTTTTGGGGCTGTCGCTGGGCAGCACGGACTTTCAACTCCCTCCAAAGATTTTCTATGGGGTTGAGATCTGAAGACTGGCTAGGCCACTCCAGGACCTTGAAATTATTCTTACGAAGCCACTCCTTCGTTGCCCGGGCGGTGTGTTTGGGATCATTGTCATGCTGAAAGACCCAGCCACGTTTCATCTTCAATGCCCTTGCTGATGGAAGGAGGTTTTCACTCAAAATCTCACGATACATGTGTCGTGTCTGTTGTTCGTGGCTGTTGCCGTCAATCAAGGAGTCCGCTTAGGCTGCACCGTGTTCAAAGGCTTTTATTAAAATCACGAGGTTACAGCGTAAGTTACAGACCCGCGGAGTCTGGAGAAGCCCCGTCCCAAATTAATCTGAATGCTTCTGCCTTTCCCTTTGTCTAACCCATACTTATAAACAATGGCAATAAATGGGTTGCTCCCTTTTTCGTCCAATCACCAGTCTCCCTTGGGGCTTCACCCTCCAACTGCTACATTCAAACTTAAGATAAACAGTTATTCTTTGTCCCTCAAGACTAGTCATAATCTTCATACACGACATATGGCCCCATTCATTCTTTCCTTTACACGGATCAGTCGTCCTGGGTCCCTTTGCAGAAAAACAGCCCCAAAGCATGATGTTTCCACCCCATGCTTCACAGTAGGTATGGTGTTCTTTGGATGCAACTCATCATTCTTTGTCCTCCAAACACGACGAGTTGAGTTTTTACCAAAAAGTTATATTTTGGTTTCATCTGACCATATGACATTCTCCCAATCCTCTTCTGGATCATCCAAATGCACTCTAGCAAACTTCAGACGGGCCTGGACATGTACTGGCTTAAGCAGGGGGACACGTCTGCACTGCAGGATTTGAGTCCCTGGCGGCGTAGTGTGTTACTGATGGTAGGCTTTGTTACTTTGGTCCCAGCTCTCTGCAGGTCATTCACTAGGTCCCCCCGTGTGGTTCTGGGATTTTTGCTCACCGTTCTTGTGATCATTTTGACCCCACGGGGTGAGATCTTGCATGGAGCCCCAGATAGAGGGAGATTATCAGTGGTCTTGTATGTCTTCCATTTCCTAATAATTGCTCCCACAGTTGATTTCTTCAAACCAAGCTGCTTACCTATTACAGATTCAGTCTTCCCAGCCTGGGGCAGGTCTACCATTTTGTTTCTGGTGTCCTTTGACAGCTCTTTGGTCTTGGCCATAGTGGAGTTTGGAGTGTGACTGTTTGAGGTTGTGGACAGGTGTCTTTTATACTGATAACAAGTTCAAACAGGTGCCATTAATACAGGTAATGAGTGGAGGACAGAGGAGCCTCTTAAAGAAGAAGTTACAGGTCTGTGAGAGCCAGAAATCTTGCTTGTTTGTAGGTGACCAAATACTTTTTTTCCACCATAATTTGCAAATAAATTCATTACAAATCCTACAATGTGATTTTCTGGATTTTTTTCCCTCATTTTGTCTGTCATAGTTGACGTGTACCTATGATGAAAATTACAGGCCTCTCTCATCTTTTTAAGTGGGAGAACTTGCACAATTGGTGGCTGACCAAATGCTTTTTTTCCCCACTGTAGCTACTCACTCCACAAGGGAATTAAACTGGCAAAACATCAGTATAGAGACAAAGTGGAGTCACAATTCAACGGCTCAGACACGAGACGTATGTGGCAGGGTCTACAGATAATCCCAGACTACAAAAGGAAAACCAACCACGTCGCCGACACCGACGTCTCGCTTCCAGACAAGCTAAACACCTTCTTCGCCCGCTTTGAGGATAACACAGTACCACTGACGAGGCCCACTACCAAGGACTGTGTTCTCTCCTTCTCTGTGGCCGACGTGATTAAGACATTTAAGCATGTTAACCCCCGCAAGGCTGCCAGCCCAGATGGCATCCTTGGCCGCGTCCTCAGAGCATGCGAAGACCAGCTGGCTGGTGTGTTTATGGACATATTCAATCTCTCCTTTTCCCAGTCTGCTGTTCCCACATGCTTCAAGATGGCCACCATTGTTCCTGTACCCAAGAAAGCAAAGGTAACTGAACTAAATGACTATCGCCATGTAGCACTCACTTCTGTCATCATGAAGTGCTTTGAGAGACTAGTCAAGGATCATATCACCTCTACCTTACCTGTCACCCTAGACCCACTTCAAGGAAAGCTTCAAGTTCCTTGGCGTACACATCACAGACAAACTGAAATGGTCCACCCACGCAGACAGTGTGGTGAAGAAGGTGCAACAGAGCATCTTCAACCTCAGGAGGCTGAAGAAATTTGGCTTGGCACCTAAAACCCTCACAAACTTTTACAGATGCACAATTGAGAGCATCCTGTTGGGCTGTATCTCCACCTGGTACGGCAACTGCACCGCCCGCAACCACAGGGCTCTCCAGAGGGTGGTGCGGTCTGCCGAACGCATTATCGGGGGCAAACTACCCGCCCTCCAAGACACATACAGCACCCGATGTCATCAAGGACATCAACCACCCGAGCCACTGCCTGTTCACACCGCTATCATCCAGAAGGCGAGGTCAGTACAGGTGCATCAAAGCTGGGACCGAGAGAATGAAAAACAGCTCCTATCTCAAGGCCATCAGACTGTTAAATAGCCATCACTAGCACATCAGAGGCTGCTGCTGCCTATTGAAATCACTGGGCACTTTAAGAAATGGAACACTAGTCACTTTAATAATGTTTACAGTCACTTGAATAATGTTTACATATCTTGCACTACTCATCTCATATGTATATACTGCATTCTATTCTATAATATTCTACTGTATCTTAGTCCATGACGCTCTGTCATTGTTTGTCCATATATGCATATTTTCTTAAATTCCATTCCTTACTAGTTTTGTGTGTATTAGGTATATGTTTTGAAATTGTTAGATATTACTTGTTAGATATTACTGCACTGTCTGAGCTAGAAGCACAAGCATTTCGCTACACCCGCTATAATATCTGCTAAACACATGTACAGTGGGGGAAAAAAGTATTTAGTCAGCCACCAATTGTGCAAGTTCTTCCACTTAAAAAGATGAGAGAGGCCTGTAATTTGCATCATAGGTACACGTCAACTATGACAGACAAATTGAGGAAAAAAAATCCAGAAAATCACATTGTAGGATTTTTAATGAATTTATTTGCAAATTATGGTGGAAAATAAGTATTTTGTCACCTACAAACAAGCAAGATTTCTGGCTCTCACAGACCTGTAACTTCTTCTTCTGTCCTCCACTTGTTACCTGTATTAATGGCACCTGTTTGAACTTGTTATCAGTATAAAAGACACCTGTCCACAACCTCAAACAGTCACACTCCAAACTCCACTATGGCCAAGACCAAAGAGCTGTCAAAGGACACCAGAAACAAAATTTGTAGACCTGCCCCAGGCTGGGAAGACTGCATCTGTAATAGGTAAGCAGCTTGGTTTGAAGAAATCAACTGTGGGAGCAATTATTAGGAAATGGAAGACATACAAGACCACTGATAATCTCCCTCGATCTGGGGCTCCACGCAAGATCTCACCCCGTGGGTTCAAAATGATCACAAGAACGGTGAGCAAAAATCCCAGAACCACACGGGGGGACCTAGTGAATGACCTGCAGAGAGCTGGGACCAAAGTAACAAAGCCTACCATCAGTAACACACTACGCCGCCAGGGACTCAAATCCTGCAGTGCCAGACGTGTCCCCCTGCTTAAGCCAGTACATGTCCAGGCCCGTCTGAAATTTGCTAGAGTGCATTTGGATGATCCAGAAGAGGATTGGGAGAATGTCATATGTTCAGATGAAACCAAAATATAACTTTTTGGTAAAAACTCAACTCGTCGTGTTTGGAGGACAAAGAATGCTGAGTTGCATCCAAAGAACACCATACCTACTGTGAAGCATGGGGGTGGAAACATCATGCTTTGGGGCAGTTTTTCTGCAAAGGGACCAGGACAACTGATCCGTGTAAAGGAAATAATGAATGGGGCCATGTATCGTGAGATTTTGAGTGAAAACCTCCTTCCATCAGCAAGGGCATTGAAGATGAAACGTGGCTGGGTCTTTCAGCATGACAATGATCCCAAACACACCGCCCGGGCAACGAAGGAGTGGCTTCGTAAGAAGCATTTCAAGGTCCTGGAGTGGCCTAGCCAGTCTCCAGATCTCAGTAGTTCAGCTGGTAGAGCAGGGCGCTTGTAACGCCAAGGTAGTGGGTTCGATCCCCGGGACCACCCATACACAAAAAAAAATGTATGCACGCATGACTGTAAGTCGCTTTGGATAAAAGCGTCTGCTAAATGGCATATTATTATTATTATTATTATTATAACCCCATAGAAAATCTTTGGAGGGAGTTGAAAGTCTGTGTTGCCCTTCGACAGCCCCAAAACATCACTGCTCTAGAGGAGATCTGCATGGAGGAATGGGCCAAAATACCAGCAACAGTGTGTGAAAACCTTGCGAAGACTTACAGAAAACGTTTGACCTGTGTCATTGCCAACAAAGGGTATATAACAAAGTATTGAGAAACTTTTGTTATTGACCAAATACTTATTTTCCACCATAATTTGCAAATAAATTCATTAAAAATCCTACAATGTGATTTTCTGGATTTATTTTTCTCATTTTGTCTGTCATAATTGACGTGTACCTATGATGAAAATTACAGGCCTCTCTCATATTTTTAAGTGGGAGAACTTGCACAATTGGTGGCTGACTAAATACTTTTTTTCCCCACTGTATGTGACAAATAACATTTGATTTGCCCATGTGGAAATTCAGTAAGAGTAATGTATATGCCAATTATATGATGGTCCGACCGCATTATGTCGCCTATCAACACTTTTAAAACTTTTGGCGCCAATGAGTGACATAAGAAAGAAGTCAAGACGACTAGCTTGATTGAGTCTCCGCCATGTTTATCTCACTAGGTCAGGATATTTAACTAGTTCTAATGTATCCATGACATTCATGATTTCCTTAAGAGCATGAGGGTGATAGTTTGTAGTGTGAGTTCCTTTACGGTCCATTGAGCTATTTAAAACAGTATTATAATCTCCCACCATAATAATAGAGTCTTGTATTGCTTGCAGGGTTGATAATTTATTATATATATTGTCAAAGAAGCATGGATCATCATTATTTGGTCCGTAAAGGTTAATGAGCCATATCTGTTCATTTAAAATCATCCATCGACCTTGCTGATCTGTTTGGACAATTTGCACATTCGGATCAAAATTACTGTTAAGAGTTTCTTACCCCATTGGAGAAGTATATTCCCCCCCCTCCCCCCAGTCCTTTTTCCACACAGCTTCATCTAGAATTGTTGAATGAGTTTCCTGTAAACAATAGATATTACACTGCTCAAAAAAATAAAGGGAACACTTAAACAACACAATGTAACTCCAAGTCAATCACACTTCTGTGAAATCAAACTGTCCACTTAGGAAGCAACACTGATTGACAATACATGTCACATGCTGTTGTGCAAATGGAATAGACAACAGGTGGAAATTATAGGCAATTAGCAAGACACCCCCAATAAAGGACTGGTTTTGCAGGTGGTGACCACAGACCACTTCTCAGTTCCTATGCTTCCTGGCTGATGTTTTGGTCACTTTTGAATGCTGGCGGTGCTTTCACTCTAGTGGTAGCATGAGACGGAGTCTACAACCCACACAAGTGGCTCAGGTAGTGCAGCTCATCCAGGATGGCACATCAATGCGAGCTGTGGCAAGAAGTTTTGCTGTGTCTGTCAGCGTAGTGTCCAGAGCATGGAGGTGCTACCAGGAGACAGGCCAGTACATCAGGAGACGTGGAGGAGGCCGTAGGAGGGCAACAACCCAGCAGCAGAACTGCTACCTCCGCCTTTGTGCAAGGTGAAGCAGGAGGAGCACTGCCAGAGCCCTGCAAAATGACCTCCAGCTGGCCACAAATGTGCATGTGTCTGCTCAAACGGTCAGAAACAGACTCCATGAGGGTGGTATGAGGGCCCGACGTCCACAGGTGGGGGTTGTGCTTACAGCCCAACACCGTGCAGGACGTTTGGCATTTGCCAGAGAACACCAAGATTGGCAAATTCGCCACTGGCGCCCTGTGCTCTTCACAGATGAAAGCAGGTTCACACTGAGCACATGTGACAGACGTGACAGAGTCTGGAGACGCCGTGGAGAACGTTCTGCTGCCTGCAACATCCTTCAGCATGATCGGTTTGGCGGTGGGTCAGTCATGGTGTGTGGTGGCATTTCTTTGGGGGGCCACACAGCCCTCCATGTGCTCGACAGAGGTAGCCTGACTGCCATTAGGTACCGAGATGAGATCCTCAGACCCCTTGTGAGACCATATGCTGGTGCGGTTGGCCCTGGGTTCCTCCTAATGCAAGACAATGCTAGACCTCATGTGGCTGGAGTGTGTCAGCAGTTCCTGCAAGAGGAAGGCATTGATGCTATGGACTGGCCTGCCCGTTCCCCAGACCTGAATCCAATTGAGCACATCTGGGACATCATGTCTCGCTCCATCCACCAACGCCACGTTGCACCACAGATTGTCCAGGAGCTGGCGGATGCTTTAGTCCAGGTCTGGGAGGAGATCCCTCAGGAGACCATCCGCCACCTCATCAGGAGCATGCCCAGGCGTTGTAGGGAGGTCATACAGGCACATAGAGGCCACACACACACACTACTGAGCCTCATTTTGACTTGTTTTAAGGACATTACATCAAAGTTGGATCAGCCTGTAGTGTGGTTTTCCACTTTAATTTTGAGGGTGACTCCAAATCCAGACCTCAATGGGTTGATAAATTTGATTTCCATTGATAATTTTTGTGTGATTTTGTTGTCAGCACATTCAACTATGTAAAGAAAAAAGTATTTAATAAGATTATTTCATTCATTCAGATCTAGGATGTGTTATTTTAGTGTTCCCTTTATTTTTTTGAGCAGTGTATATTCCTTCACTTTGAGCCATGTAAATATTGTTCTTCTTTTCTTATTATCTGCTAAGCCATTACAATTATAACTGGCTATAATTATTTCACCACTTAACATAATGAGATACAAGTTTCAAATCTATTTATCATAATATATGTTTGTAAATTTACCAATAAGAAGTACCATAGTGATTGAGTGTCCATATACAGTGGGGAGAACAAGTATTTGATACACTGCCGATTTTGCAGGTTCCTACTTACAAAGCATGTAGAGGTCTGTAATTTTTATCATAGGTACACTTCAACTGTGAGAGACGGAATCTAAAACAAAAATCCAGAAAATCATATTGTATGATTTTTAAGTAATTAATTTGCATTTTATTGCATGACATAAGTATTTGATACATCAGAAAAGCAGAACTTAATATTTGGTCCAGAAACCTTTGTTTGCAATTACAGAGATCATACGTTTCCTGTAGGTCTTGACCAGGTTTGCACACACTGCAGCAGGGATTTTGGCCCACTCCTCCATACAGACCTTCTCCAGATCCTTCAGGTTTCGGGGCTGTCGCTGGGCAATACGGACTTTCAGCTCCCTCCAAAGATTTTATATTGGGTTCAGGTCTGGAGACTGGCTAGTGACTATCGCCCTGTAGCAATTATTATTTTAGCAAACAATTATTGTGGTTCATCCTATATTCTCCCTAACGTCCTTACCCCCTTGCAACAGATGTGGGATACACACACACACACACACACACACACACACACACACACACACACACACACACACACACACACACACACACACACACACACACTCAAACCCTTTCCTCCACAATCAATCATAAGCTCAGATGCTCAATGGTTGTTACATCCCAGAGCCCAACTCAAGAAAGGACCTGATTTACAAATGCATATACAGTTACAGCTGTTTGAGAAAGCATGCAAGATTGAGCAAATATTGACAAGACTTTTAGATTTGATTAACCTATGTCAAGTCCTAGGTGATGGAGATCAGATCCAAGCATTTTCCCAAGCATCTCTGTGCAGTCAGACCTTTGATTATGTTGTGCCACCAGGGCCCTTTCTCTGTTTTAGCTAGCCACTGACTACACTTTAGCTAGCTAGTTAGCAGAGCAGTAGATCAAAAAATAATGTTGTATTACTTAGCCTAGATAATTGTTTGTACAGTAGGCTATGTCGACTTTGGTGTCTATTTTAGACCTTATGGTATTTTTCAAGGATGAGCATAAAAAAATCTATTGACATTCAGAATTGACTTTAGACATCCAGTCTGTATTGTAGTTGCATGACCAGAGACAAATCTTCAAAGGCACAGTATTTATTTATATTTATTATTCAGAGTGGTACATGCATTCACACAGTCTTGGTTTATAGTATCCTTCCCAAGCTATGATTGATATCCTAAGTTATCAATTAAAAGTTTATTGAAAAACTGCACTTGTCCTCATGTGAAAATGACAGTTTCTTAAATATTATACAGCTGTAATGTTATCAATCAAATCAAACTTTATTTATATAGCACATTTCTTGCAACAAATTAATTTCATGGTGTTCAAACTCATGCATTGAGAGGCATGTGGCACTTAACTCTTGGCAGGTCTCTCTCTATAGGTGACCAGATAATTCTCTCTACCACATGCGAATGCCCCCGTGGAGCTCATAAGTGTAGCCATGCGACTGCGTTGGCTATTTTTGCGGTTGACAATATCGGCTGTACGGATGTGGAATGCGAATGTAGGAAGCCAGCCGTGCCCAACCAGGTGCAGTCAGTGGAGGACCTGTCCCCGGCCGAAGACTACAACCCTCTGTCCCGAGAACCCACAGAGAAGGATCTTCAGTGGCTAAGGAACCGTATCTGGGGCAGGTTCAGTGGAATGGCATGGCTCTGCTATCCCTGTCTGTACCAGACATTGTTAAAAAACAAGGGCACCTGGGGCATGCAGGCATCCTGGCTGGCATGGCACTGTCAGAGGAGCAGCAGGAGGCTATACAGCAGGCAACAGTTGGACAGCGCACCAACCCCAATTGGCACTCCACCGGGAGAGGGAGGTTGACTGCCAGCAATTTTGGAGTAGTGGTTAGGGCCAAGCGCGTTACCTTGTCGCTGCTAAAAAGGGTCCTCAGATCACAGTCATTGGATGGGCGTTGTCTGTAAAGTCGGGCACAGATAACGAAGAGGAGGACATCAAGGCGTTCAAAATGGCTACAGGGATGGATGTGCAGGAGTCAGGGCTTTGGGTCACGGGGTCTGGGATCTTGGGTGCCTCACCGGATGTCCATATGGTGCAAGGGACCTTACCATTGAAGAGGCAGTGAAGTCAAAGGATTTCTATATCCAGGAGGAGGGAGGGTCTTACCGCCTCCGTGAAGACCATCCTTACTTGCACCAGGTCCAAGGGTAGCTCCACATCACTGGAATTTACACTTTTTTCTTTGTTTTGTGGATCACTAGGCTCCATCACCATCCCCATCCAGCGTGACGTCCTCTGGTAGACTCATATTGCTGGACTAGAGGAGTTTTTCAAGGACCACATGCTCCCAAAGTCTGTAAATATGTTGTAAATAGTTTTTCCACACAAATCAGTTTTATTCATACCTTGAGGTTTTATTCCAATCCCAAAACATTTAAAAAAAATTTTTGGGGGGGGGCACTGGATCAGCGTTCTCGTCGCGCCTCCTGTCAGTACCTGTTTTCAGAGAAGCCAATGGTCAAACCATATTCCACATAGTTCATACACACTCCCTAGGTCCAAGAATAGGTTATATTACATATAAGTGCAGGGCAATTTTTCTTGCCTGAGCATTTGCAATAATGCAATGATTAAAGTAGTTAGCAGATGTTTCTGTTTAGCTCATTTTGCTGTTATACCAGGTCATTTACACATGTAACAGCACAGCATCATGTCACTCCTCATTTACATTTACGTCATTTAGCAGACGCTCTTATCCAGAGCGACTTACAGTTAGTGAGTGCATACATAATTTTTGTATATATATATATATCTTTTTTCATACTAGCCCCCCGTGGGAATCGAACCCACAACTCTGGCGTTGCAAACGCCATGCTCTACCAACTGAGCTACATCCCTGCCGGCCATTCCCTTCCCTACCCTGGGACAATTGTGCGCCGCCCCATGGGTCTCCCGGTCACGGCCGGCTACGACAGAGCCTGGATTCGAACCAGGATCTCTAGTGGCACAGCTAGCACTGCGATGCAGTGGCTTAGACCACTTAGCCACTCGGGAGGTAGGACTCAATTAGACTATCAATTAGCCAGGTGAATTTGTAGATACAGTGCATTCGGAAAGTATTCAGACCCCTTGACTTTTTTCCACATTTTGTTACGTTACAGCAATATTCTAAAATTGATTAAATTGTTTTTTCCCCCTCATTAATCTACACACAATACCCCATACTGACAAAGCAAAAACAGGTTTTTATAAAAACTGAAATATCACATTTACATAAGTATTTAGACGCTTTACTCAGTACTTTGTTGAAGCACCTTTGGCAGCGATTACAGCCTTGAGTCTTCTTGGGTATGACGCTACAAGCTTGGCACCCCTGTATTTGGGGAGTTTCTCCCATTGTTCTCTGCAGATCCTCTCAAGCTCTGTCAGGTTGGATGGGGAGCGTCGCTGCACAACTATTTTCAGGTCTCTCCAGAGATGTTCGATCGGGTTCAAGTCCGGGCTCTGGCTGGTCCACTCAAGAAATTTCAGAGACTTGCCCCGAAGCCACTCCTGCGTTGTCTTGGCTGTGTGCTTAGGGTCGTTGTCCTGTTGGAAGGTGAACCTTCGCCACAGTCTGAGGTCCTGAGTGCTCTGGAGCAGATTTTCATCAAGGATCTCTCTGTACTTTGCTCCGTTCATCTTTCCCTCGATCCTGACTAGTGTCCCAGTCCCTGCCGCTGAAAAACATCCCCACAGCATGATGTTGCCACCACCATGCTTCACAGTAGGGATGGTGCCAGGTTTCCTCCATAGGTGACGCTTGGCATTCAGGCCAAAGAATCTTGGTTCTCCAAGCGGGCCATCATGTGCCTTTTACTGAGGAGTGCCTTCCGTCTGGCCACTCTACCATAAAGGCCTGATTGGTGGAGTGCTGCAGAGATGGTTGTCCTTCTGGAAGGTTCTCCCATCTCCACAGAGGAACTCTGGAGCTCTGTCAGTGTGACCATCAGGTTCTTGGTCACCTCCCTGACCAAGGCCCTTTCCCCTGATTGCTCAGTTTGGCCGGGCGGCCAGCTCTAGGAAGAGTCTTGGTGGTTCCAAACTTCTTCCATTTAAGAATGATGGAGGCCACTGTGTTCTTGGGGACCTACAATGCTGCAGAAATGTTTTGCTACCCTTCCCCAGATCTGTGCCTCGACACAATCCTGTATCGGAGCTCTACGGAAAATTCCTTCGACCTCATGGCTTGGTTTTTGCTCTGACATGCACTGTCAACTGTGGGACCTTATATAGACAGGTGTGTGCCTTTCCAAATCATGTCCAATCAATTGAATTTACCATAGGTGGACTCCAATCAAGTTGTAGAAACATCTCAAGGATGATCAATGGAAACAGGATGCACCTGAGCTCAATTTCGAGTCTCATAGCAAAGGGTCTGAATATTTATGTAAATAAGGTATTTCTGTTTTTTATTTTTAATGCATTTGCAAGAATTTCTAAAAACCTGCTTTCGCTTTCTCATTATGGGGTATTGTGTGTAGATTGATGAGAACATTCTTTATTTAATCAATTTTAGAATAAGGCTGCAACATAACAAAATGTGTGTCACGAGCTGATGTGGATGTGGTGTTGGAGTCAGGCGCAGGACACAGAAGCTTAGTCAAACCGACTTTACTTGTCAAACACGACAATACAAAATAACGGACCTCAAAACAACGGAGGCGAGCGATTACGCATACAGTGCGTCAATACACTAAATACAAGAGAGCAATAACAAATCACCAATGGACAGGCGGACAACAACACACAACTGCAAAAAAAAGGAAACTTATAGGTGACATAATCAATACATAATACGAAACAGGTGCACCAACAAGACAAACCAAACAAACATAGAGAACATCAAGCGGTAGCAGCTAGTACTCCGGGGACGACGAACGCCGAAGCCTGCCCGAACAAGGAGGAGGAGCAGTCTCGGCGGAATTCGTGACAGTACCCCCCCCTTGACGCCGTGCGCCGACCCCGGCCTCGGGGACGGCCAGGAGGACGTGGAGCAGGGCGTGTAGGATGACTACGGTGGAACTCAGTCAGGAGGGATGGATCTAAAATGTCCCTCCTAGGCACCCAGCACCGTTCCTCCGGACCGTACCCCTCCCACTCCACGAGATATTGTAGACCCCCCATCCGACGTCTCGAATCCACGATGAACCGGACTGAGTACGCCGGAGCCCCCTCGATGTCCAGTGGGGGCGGAGGGGTCTCTCTTATCTCATTCTCCTGGAGTGGACCAGCTACCACCGGCCTGAGGAGAAACACATGGAACGAGGGGTTAATGTGATAGTCATTAGGCAGTTGCAACTTGTAACACACCTCGTTCAATCTCCTCAGGACTTTAAATGGCCCCACAAACCGCCGGTCAAGCTTCCGGCAGGGCAGGCGAAGGGGCAGGTTTCGAGTCGAGAGCCAGACTCGATCTCCAGGGGCGTATACTGGACCCTCACTGCGGTGGAGATCGGCGCTCGCCTTCTGCCTGCGGATGGCCCGCTGCAGATGTACGTGTGCAGCGTTCCACGTCTCCTCCGAGCGCCGAAACCACTCATCCACCGCAGGAGCCTCGATCTGGCTCTGATGCCACGGTGCCAGAACCGGCTGATACCCTCACACGCACTGAAAAGGGGTCAGGTTAGTAGAGGAGTGGCGAAGAGAGTTCTGAGCCATCTCTGCCCAGGGGATATACCCCGACCACTCCTCCGGCCGGCCCTGGCAATAGGATCTCAGAAACCTACCCACATCCTGGTTCACTCTCTCCACCTGCCCGTTACTCTCAGGGTGGTAACCCAAGGTAAGGCTAACCGATACCCCCAAGCGTTCCATGAACGCCCTCCAGACTCTAGAGGTGAATTGGGGACCCCGATCAGACACTATATCCTCGGGAACCCCGTAGTGCCGGAAGACGTGGGTGAACAAAGCCTCAGCGGTCTGTAGGGCAGTAGGGAGACCCGGCATTGGAATGAGACGACAGGCCTTAGAGAACCGATCCACAACGACCAGAATAGTGGTATTCCCCTGAGAGGGGGGAAGGTCCGTGACAAAGTCCACCGAGAGGTGAGACCACGGCCGTTGTGGAACAGGCAGGGGTTGTAACTTCCCCCTGGGCAGGTGTCTAGGCACCTTACACTGAGCTCACACCGAGCAGGAGGAGACATAAACCCTCACGTCCCTAGCCAAAGTTGGCCACCAGTACTTAACACTAAGGCAGTGCACTGTCCGGCCAATACCTGGATGTCCAGAGGAGGGTGACGTATGAGCCCAATAAATGAGACGATCACGGACCTCGAGCGGCACGTACGTCCGACCCACTGGACACTCTGGGGGAGTAGGGTCGGTGCGTAATGCCCGCTCAATTTCCGCATCGACCTCCCATACCACCGGTGCCACCAGACAAGACTCCGGCAGTATGGGAGTGGGCTCAATGGACCTCTCCTCTGTGTCATACCGCCGGGACAGGGCGTCTGCCTTACCGTTCTGGGACCCTGGGATGTAAGTGATCTTAAAAACGAACCGGGTCAGAAACATGTTCCACCTAGCCTGACGAGGGTTCAATCTCCTAGCTGCCCGGATATACAGAATGAGAAAAGGGTGTTGAGCCCCCTCAAGCCAATGCCTCCACACCTTTAGGGCTTGAACCACGGCTAACAGCTCCCTGTCACCTACGTCATAATTACGTTCCGCCGGGCTGAGCTTTTTAGAATAAAAAGCGCAGGGACGGAGCTTAGGAGGCGTGCCGGAGCGTTGCGACAGTACTGCCCCAATACCGGCCTCTGACGCGTCCACCTCTACCTGGAACGCTAAAGCGGGGTCCAGGTGCGCCAGCACCGGAGCCGAAGTGAACAGGTCCTTCAGTTTACAAAACGCCCTGTCCGCTTCAGCCGACCACTGCAAACGCACCGGGCCCCCCTTCAGCAGGGAAGTAATGGGAGCTGCCACCTGTCCAAAACCCCGGATAAACCTCCGGTAGTAATTGGCAAAACCCAAAAACTGCTGCACCTCTTTAACAGTGGTTGGGGTTTGCCAGTTACGCACGGCTGACACACGGTCAATCTCCATCTTCACCCCTGACGCGGACAACCGATGACCCAAGAAGGAGATGGACTCCTGGAAAAAACTGACATTTCTCTGCCTTGACATACAAGTCATGCTCCAACAGCCTACCCAACACTCGGCGCACCAGGGCTACATGCTCGGCTTGTGTAGCAGAGTACACTAGGATGTCGTCAATGTACACTACCACTCCCTGCCCATGCAGGTCCCGGAAGATCTCGTCCACAAATGATTGGAAGACTGAAGGAGCATTCATTAACCCGTATGGCATGACAAGATACTCATAATGACCTGAGGTGGTACTAAATGCCGTCTTCCATTCATCTCCCTCCCTAATGCGCACCAAGTTATAAGCGCTCCTGAGATCCAGTTTTGTGAAGAAACGCGCTCTGCGTAATGATTCAGTCATACTCGCAATCAGAGGAAGAGGGTAACTGTATTTCACAGTGATCTGATTGAGACTACGGTAATCAATACACGGGCGCAACCCTCCATCCTTCTTCACAAAAAAGAAACTCGAGGACGCAGGGGAAGTGGAGGGCCATATGTATCCTTGTCTCAGGGACTCAGCTATGTATGTCTCCATAGCCGCCGTCTCCTCTTGAGACAGAGGATACACATGGCTCCGCGGGAGTGCCGCACCTGTCTGGAGGTTTATCGCACAATCTCCCTGTCTATGAGGTGGCAATCGCGTCGCCCTCGTCTTGCTGAACACGAGTGCCAAATCCTCATACTCAGGGGGAATGTGCATTGCGGGCACTTGGTTCGGACTCTCCACCGTGGTCGCTCCAACGGAAACACCTAAACATTGCCCAACACACTGGCCAGACCATTCCTTGAGAGCCCTCTGTTGCCACGAAATGGTGGGGTCATGGGTGATTAACCAAGGAAGCCCCAGCACCACGGGATACGCAGGAGAGTCAATTAGGTACAACTGAATAATCTCCTCATGACCCCCCTGCGTCTTCATCTTTAGTGGCGCTGTGACCTCCCCTAATCAACCCAGATCCCAACGGGCGGCTATCTAGGGCATGGACAGGAAAGGGTGCATCGACGGGCAGGAGGGGAATCCCTAACCTAGAACAAAATTTCCGATCAATAAAATTCCCAGCGGCGCCTGAATCGACTAGCGCCTTATGCTGGGAATGAGATGCAACCTGAGGAAATACCACAGGTATACACAAGTGAACAACAGAGAGCTCTGGGTGAGTGGGGCGCCTACTCACCTGAAATGACTCCCCCAGTGCGCGACCTGTTGCCCCGATTCCCCTGAGACCCTCCCCAGCACCTAGCCGCAGTGTGTCCTCCACGGCCACAGCTGGTGCAGGGGACGGCTCCCCTCGGGTTCTCTCTCCTTCTCTCTCTAGCGCCAGCACCCCCGAGCTCCATAGGGCTCGGCTCGGAGGTGCTGGGGGATGGAATGGACGGCCCCAACTCGGGACGTCCGCGGGTGGCCAGCAGGGTATCCAGACGGATGGACATGTCTACTAGCTGGTCGAAGGACAGATTGGTGTCCCTGCAGGCCAGCTCTCGACGAACGTCCTCACGCAGGCTACACCGATAGTGGTCGATGAGGGCCCTCTCATTCCACCCCGCATCCGCCGCTAGAGTCCGGAAATCCAGGGCGAACTCCTGTGCGCTCCTCTTCCCCTGTCGGAGGTGGAACAGACGCTCCCCCGCCGCTTTACCCTCAGGAGGGTGATCGAAAACAGCCCTGAAGCGGCGGGAGAACTCCGCGTAGCTGATGGTGGCGGTGTCTATTCCCCTCCATTCGGCATTGGCCCACTCCAACGCCTTGCCGGAGAGACAGGAGATGAGGGCGGAAACGCTCTCGTATCCCGAGGGCGCCGGGTGTATGGTGGCCAGGTAGAGTTCCACCTGCAGGAGGAACCCCTGACACCCGGCTGCGGTGCCATCATACGCCCTCGGGAGCGAGAGCCGAATTCCACTGGATTCCGGAGCTGGTCTGGTGGGGCTGGCCGATGGTGGTGGTAATGTAGGAGGAGGTGTGGGCACGCCTCCCCTTTCCCATCGGCGCAGGGTGTTCATCACCTCCTGCATGGCGGAGCCGAGTTGCTGGATCATGGCGTCCTGGCAGCTGACCCGATCCTCCAGCGACTCGGTCGCCGCCGCTGCTCCTGCTGACTCCATAGTAAGGTGTGTTGTTCTGTCACGAGCTGATGTGGATGTGGTGTTGGAGTCAGGCGCAGGACACAGAAGCTTAGTCAAACCGACTTTACTTGTCAAACACGACAATACAAAATAACGGGCCTCAAAACAACGGAGGCGAGCAATTACGCATACAGTGCGTCAATACACTAAATACAAGAGAGCAATAACAAATCACCAACGGACAGGCGGACAACAACACACAACTGCAAACAAAACCAAAGGAAACGTATAGGTGACATAATCAATACATAATACGAAACAGGTGCACCAACAAGACAAAACCAAACAAACATAGAGAACATCAAGTGGTAGCAGCTAGTACTCCGGGGACGACGAACGCCGAAGCCTTCCCGAACAAGGAGGAGGAGCAGTCTCGGCGGAATTCGTGACAATGTGGAAAAAGTAAAGGGGTCTGAATACTTTCCGAATGCACTGTACATGGCTCTTGTCTTTCCTGTTTGAAAAAAGTTGAATAAAAGTTTTAATCTACCCCTAGTCCATTTTTTGGGGGTGGGGGGTATACCCTCTAATTTTTCATATTGATAGTTGACCCATTAACCCATATACCATCAGCATTTAGGAGATAGCTATTGATAAAACATTTGTGTACATGCAACCTGTGCTTTGTATCCACTTGTGTGGTTGTATTAGGTTTTTAAATCATCAAATAAACCAAATGAAATGTGTTAAACTATTCACCAGATCATATGTTTTAAGAATATAAGTAGAAAATGACTTAGAATGTAGTCTGTGTCGTCAGGAAGGTAGCAGTGCACTAAGAGAAATTCAAGTTAGCAAAAAACACTGACAAAAGGAAATGACAGTTTCGACCTGATTAAAGTGTGCCGGTTACCACAGTAACTGTCAGTAACACACACACACACACACACACACACACACACACACACACACACACACACACACACACACACACACACACACACACACACACACACACACACACACACGTACAACCGAACATGTAGGCTCATGCACATTGATAAGTACATTGAGCAAGCATGGATGAGCTGGGTGAGTATACTTTTTTCCTCTGCTGCTGTTGTGTTATAAAACAAAATACAATAGATAAAACTATAAAGGAAATACACACATCGATAAATCTGAGCACAAATAAAATATAAAAATGCTATGCTCATGAAAATGTACATGTAAAGGTTTTGTTGTATGTGGTGAATGAAGCGTGTATTACATTGGGCATGCTAATCATATCATATGGATCATATCAAATCTGTATAAAATGTATTTTTGTAGACATGACTGTTGATGTAAATTCACAGTGAATCATAAAGAAGGTTCTCTGTTGATAGGCAAATGGATTCTTGAGGTTGTTGACTGAAGTCACTGATATGATTCCGTCCTACTACCAACCAAATAAAATTTGTGAGAAATCCAGTGGATAGGGATTTACAGTGCCTTAAGAAAGTATTCACACCCCTTTACTTTTTCCAAATGTTGTTGTTTTACAGCTTGAATTGAAAATGGATTAAATTGAGATTTTGTACCCCATAATGTCAAAGTGGAATTTTGTTTGTAGAACGTTTTAGAAATGTATAAAAAGTTAAAAGCTGAATTGTCTTGAGTCAATAAATATTCAACCCCTTTGTTATAGCAAGCCTAAATAAGTTCAGGAGTAAAAATGTGCTTAACAAATCGCATAATAATTTGCTTTGAATCATTCTGTGTTCGGTAATAGTGGTTAACCCTAAGGTTGATGTCTGCACTTCCGGGGAAATCGAATTAGCATAATACAAAAATCCCCATAAAAATCTGTCAGTTTAAATGAAACATATTTGTTTTTTGCGTTGGATGTGTCTTCTCAATCCCCCTCATCCGCCTATGTCGCACTTCTGCATCTGTGGTGAAAGGTGACAGAGCTAGAGCGGTGTTTGTCAGACCATGAGGCATCCTGAAAATCAGTCTTCTCACAAAATCGTCTGTAACGTCCAAACAGTTTGGCCTCCAAACTGTGACTCCTCAATGGAATGATGAGACTGTTACGAACACGATGGTGTTCTCTGTTTTGCTCTACGACCCCCCTCAAGCGTCTTGGAGCTCGTCTGAAGTCAGTACAGATGATCTGCCAACTTCTGTCTGTAGCGTCCAAACAGTTTGGGCTACACATTAATATGACCCCTCTGTGGAAAGGTGAGACTCTCAAGAACACGTACATGTGTTCACAAGACTCATCTGAAGGTCCCCCAGTCCCAGTTGAAAAAATGAATGGAAGTATATATGGAGACTGTTTAGTGCCAAAAATAAGGGGTTAAATACAGTGGGGGAAAAAAGTATTTAGTCAGCCACCAATTGTGCAAGTTCTCCCACTTCAAAAGATGAGAGAGGCCTGTATTTTCATCATAGGTACACGTCAACTATGACAGACAAAATGAGAATTTTTTCTCTCCAGAAAATCACATTGTAGGATTTTTAATTTATTTATTTGCAAATTATGGTGGAAAATAAGTATTTGGTCAATAACAAAAGTTTCTCAATACTTTGTTATATACCCTTTGTTGGCAATGACACAGGTCAAATGTTTTCTGTAAGTCTTCACAAGGTTTTCACACACTGTTGCTGGTATTTTGGCCCATTCCTCCATGCAGATCTCCTCTAGAGCAGTGATGTTTTGGGGCTGTCGCTGGGCAACACAGACTTTCAACTCCCTCCAAAGATTTTCTATGGGGTTGAGATCTGGAGACTGGCTAGGCCACTCCAGGACCTTGAAATGCTTCTTACGAAGCCACTCCTTCGTTGCCCGGGCGGTGTGTTTGGGATAATTGTCATGCTGAAAGACCCAGCCACGTTTCATCTTCAATGCCCTTGCTGATGGAAGGAGGTTTTCACTCAAAATCTCACGATACATGGCCCCATTCATTCTTTCCTTTACACGGATCAGTCGTCCTGGTCCCTTTGCAGAAAAACAGCCCCAAAGCATGATGTTTCCACCCCCATGCTTCACAGTAGGTATGGTGTTCTTTGGATGCAACTCAGCATTCTTTGTCCTCCAAACACGACGAGTTGAGTTTTTACCAAAAAGTTCTATTTTGGTTTCATCTGACCATATGACATTCTCCCAATCCTCTTCTGGATCATCCAAATGCACTCTAGCAAACTTCAGACGGGCCTGGACATGTACTGGCTTAAGCAGGGGGACACGTCTGGCAAATAAATTCATTAAAAATCCTACAATGTGATTTTCTGGAAAAAGAAATCTCATTTTGTCTGTCATAGTTGACATGTACCTATGATGAAAATTACAGTCCTCTCTCATCTTTTTAAGTGGGAGAACTTGCACAATTGGTGGCTGACTAAATACTTTTTTCCCCCACTGTACATGTCAAAAAAAGTAAAAATGTTTCCTGATCTCTCAGATATAGGGCAAACACTTCAGAACAAACTTCCTTTAGATTTTTTTGGGGGGACTATCTGTTGGTCAATGTAGTGAATCTAAGGCCAAATAAAAATTTTCATCAAATATATATATTTTTTATACTTCAAGGGGTCTTAACATTCAAAATCAATAGCAAAATGATCCTGGGTATGACCTTCTTAAAACAATTCCATATAGCATTAGACAGGGCTTAGACTGTTATTGGTTAACATGAGTTTTGAATGACTACCACATCTCTGTTCCCCACACATACAATTATCTGCAAGGTCCCTCAATCGAGTGGTGAATTTCAAGTACTGTTTTAACCACAAAGACCAGGGAGGTTTTTCAATGCCTCGCAAAGAAGGGCACCGTTTGGCAGACACTGAATATCCCTCTGAGCATGGTGAAGTTATCAATTAGGCTTTGGATGGTGTATCAAAACACAAGGCCAAATCTACACTGGAGTTGCTTACCAAGACGACATAGAATGTTCCTGAGTGGCCTAGTTACAGTTTTGACTTAAATTGGCTTGAAAATCTATGGCAAGACTTGAAAATGGCTGTCTAGCAATGATCAACAATCAACATGACAGAGCTTGAAGAATTTTCAAAAGAATAATGTGCAAATATTGTACAATCCAAAAAGACTCATATATGTAATCGCCGCCAAAGGTGCTTCTACAAAGTATTGACTCAGGAGTGTGAATACTTATGTAAATGAGATATTTCTGTATTTCATTTTCAATAAATGTACAAACATTTCCAAAAACATGTTTTTACTTTGTCATTATGGGGTATTGTTTGTAGATGGGTGAAAAAAATAATATTTAAAATATTTTGAATTCAGGCTGTAACACAACAAATGTGGAATAAGTCAAGGGGTATGAATACTTTCTGAAGGCACTTAATATATGTTTTAGTTATGACTTACTTGTGAAGAACTTATGATAAACTTCCTCTTAAAATGAGCACAATACTTAATAGTTATATGCAATGTTCCCTTTCATAGGCTACTGTCAGCAGAATATATGTGAGTTAAAAGTCAGAATAAGACTGTTTTTTAGTCATAGAGTGCATCAGTTTCAAAAGTGTCACTTCTTCTTTGAGGATCTTGTCTGTAACATCTCTTCTATCATATCCTCAGGAAGCAGCACTTTATGAAACAGCCAGTGGTGGAAAAAGTACCCAATTTTCACACTTGAGTAAAAGTAAAGATACCTTAATAGAAAATGACTCAAGTAAAAGTCTAAAAGTATTTGGTTAAGCAAATCTGAAAGCACATTTTTCATGTTCTTTTAATTTATGGATAGCCAGGGGCACACTCCAACACTCAGACATAATTTACAAGCAAAGCATTTGTGTTTAGTGAGTCCGCCAGATCAGAGGCAGTGGAGATGACCAGGGATGTTCTCTTGATAAGTGTGTGAATTGGACCATTTTCCTGTCCTGCTAAGCATTCAAAATGTAACTAGTACTTTTAGGTGTCAGGGAAAATATATGGAGTAAAAAGTACATTCTTTTCTTTAGGAATGTCATGGTGTAAAAGTAAAAGTAATAAAAACAAATAAAGAGAGTCGCACACTCTATGTATAAACTCCCAGTAATTTATTGGGTAAGAAACCACCAACGTTTCGGCATCATTGAAGAAGGCACAGTGATGCTGAAACGTTGGTGGATTCTTACCCAATAAATGACTGGGAGTTTATACATAGAGTGTGCAACTCTCTTTATTTGTTTTTATAGCTTACAGTTTATTCCCTGTTAGTCAGCACCTCTACACTAAATAATGTTCTCTGGGTGTGCGCCAGCTCATGCTTTTTATTACACTAGTAAAAGTAAAAGTTGTCAAAAATATAAATGGTAACGTAAAGTACAGATACCCAAAAAAACTACTTAAGAAGTACTTTAAAGTATTTTTAATTAAGTACTTTACACCACTGGAAGCAACCACAGCAGATCAATGGGTGCACCTTGCAATAGGCAAGAGGAGAACGTAGTGAGGCATTATAACTCACCTCAGAGGAAGTCTGTCGGAAGTGCTTTTTCTGATTGATACTGTAGTACCATACCATACCACATCATATATGTGTTTTACAGATCTTATCCTAGAAGAGCTGGCTTTCAACTTAGCTGATCCAGAGTTGGCTACTCAGAAGAAAGAAAGTGATACAGCCAACACATATGGACAGGTAATGACCAAATCACCTCTAGCAGTTGTTGTTTAGTATTTTGTCCAAGTATTACAACTGGATGTGTCTTCTAGCTCTATGTGTTATGTGGAATTTCCCACAGGTCCCAAAGGTGTGTCCTATTGGTCTCCCTCCAAAGAAAGAAAATGAGACAGACAGCACCGATGTATACAGGTGAGCCACTGGTAGGTCAGCCCACAGATAGCCATACGTTATGACCCTGGGTGAGACCATACAGATATAACTGAGACTCAGATTTATCACCTCAGATTCCAGTAGAATCTGTCCAGTGTCCACTGCATACCAGTGCTCATCTGTGATTTTCTCTGTGTGTTTGTCAGTGAGTTACCAGCTCCAGTGGATGCCGGTCTGCTGAGTCCTTGCTCTGCTACCAGAGAGCTGGACTCCATAATGGAGGATTTGTTACTTGGCCTGGAGATGGGGGTGAGGAAGCATCTATCATTGAATACACCTTTGGTCAGAGCATGAGCAGAGGACGACTGTGGAAGAATGCATTTCCTTGTTTCCTTGTGTCCTCTTTCCTCGCCCCCTTCTCAAAACCCATTGTATGAGAAGGTCAGAGGGGAGGGACCTCTGAGCTTCCCATCAAATGGCTTCTCATCCAATGGGTTTTGAGAAGGAGGCAAGGAGAGATGGGGAGAATCAAGCAAATGCAATTGAGATTCTCCCTGTGTCTTTCAGTGAAGTTGACTTGATCTGACAGCAGAGGGCAGTATAACCAAACTAAACAAATATTGGTCAGCTTTAGTACCACTAGTGCCACCAAATGTAATATAATTTTGAGATATACAACTGTTAAAGACATGTTTTAGATGCATATGAACAGATGCAATTCTGTTTTGAGGACACACAGCTTTTTCTCATCTTTAGCTCCCAGACCCTCCCGCTCCCTCAACCCCACCACCACTTGTCCAGAAGTCAGTCAAAAAAACACAGGTTGTAGAAAATAAAGAAAAGGATGACCCCCAAGCGGAACAGGAGAGCACCAACAGCCCAAAGACTTCTGATCTGGAGCGCAAGGCGTCAACACAGAGAAAAACGGACGCCATAGATGACCTTCTGGGAGGCCTGAGCTCTGATATGGAGAAGATGGGTGTACGAACAGTGGCGAAGGGCCACTGTGCTTCCTGTGGCAAGGTCATTGTGGGAAAGGTAAAAACCAGACAAAAGCTTGATTTCAAAATAACATTATAGGCGAAGATGATCAATCAAAAGTACTATGGACAGCATATGAAACAAAGTATATTTATTTCTTACCACTTTATTTCATTCTGCAGATGATCACAGCCCTGGGCCAGGTGTGGCACCCAGAACACTTTGTTTGTGTGGTGTGTCAGGCTGAGCTGGGCACCAGTGGCTTTTTTGAGAGGGAGGGGAAGGCCTACTGTGAGAAAGACTACCAGCACCTCTTCTCACCTCGCTGTGATTACTGCAAGGGCCCCATTCTGCAGGTACACTCCTTCTCTTTAGATTGGACTGTATTATCACCATTATCTAACGCTGCACAAAACCAACTCACCACCTCTCTAGATCTGTTGTCGTTGGGTTTACCTCACCACATGCTGGGCTCTTTGACCTCTCTCTCAGAACATTCTGACAGCGATGGACCGCTCCTGGCACCCTGAGCACTTCTTCTGTTCCCACTGTGGGGAGCTCTTTGGGGCTGAAGGTGAGGGAGCACACATCTATCTGCCTGACAGATAGCACAACAACCACTACTGTTCCCTATAGGGTAACATACGTTTTAGACCACAGTGTGACTGAGAACACTCTCCTCTCTTTGTGTGTGTGTCCTTTGATGTGCCATAGGTTTTCTGGAGAAGGACGGGAAGCCGTACTGTCACAGAGACTTTTACCATCTATTTGCTCCAAAGTGCACTGGTTGTGGAGACCCTGTGAGAGAGAACTACCTGACTGCAGCCAATGGCACCTGGCATCCCAACTGCTTTGTCTGCTCAGTGAGTCGCTCACCACAGATCACACACATGGCTTCGGCTTCGAAACTTCTACCATTACTCAGACAATACACTTTGAACAGCCAACAGCCACAATGCAACATTGTGCTGATATTTTCATAATCCTCTTCAATCTCCAAAAAAGAGTAGGCCTACTATATCAACTAGATAGAATGAGTGATCTGTTTCTCCTTCTCTCCATCCCTCCAGGACTGTCTGAAGCCCTTCACCGATGGTTGTTTCCTGGAGCTGGATGGTCGTCCCCTGTGCTCTCTGCACTTCCACTCCCGACAGGGTACACTGTGTGGGGGCTGTGGAGAGCCCATCTCTGGCCGCTGCATCTCTGCTTTGGAGCGCAAGTTCCACCCTGAGCACTTTGTGTGTGCCTTCTGTCTGCGTAAACTCAGCCAAGGGGTGTTCAAGGAGCAGGCAGGGAAACCCTACTGCTCAGCCTGCCACACCAAACTGTTTGTGTAAGACTTATACTGTAATAATAGTACCCAGTTAATATATAAGGTAATCAAATTAACCTGAAAAAAGTCATACTTATGTGGAAAATCCCACACAAATCATCAAGGCAATATCCGCATACGAAATGAAAAATAAACTATTAGGCCTCCCGAGTGGCGCAGCGGTCTAAGGCACTGCATCGCAGTGCTTGAGGCATCACTACAGACCCAGGTTCGATCCCAGGCTGTGTTATAACCGGCCGTGACTGGGAGTCCCATAGGGCGGCACACAATTGGCCCAGCGTCGTCTGGGTTAGGGGAGGGTTTGGCCAGGGGGGCTTTACTTGGCCCTTCACAGAACAGTGCAAAATGGCTCTAACCAGAATAGATAGAGGAGTGGGAGGCCCCGGTGCACAAATGAGCAAGAGGGCAAATACATTAGGGTGTCTAGTTTGAGAAACAGGTGCCTCACAGGTCCTCAACTGGCAGCTTCATTAAATAGTACCCGCAAAACACCAGTCTCAACAGTGAAGAGGTGACTGCGGGATGCTGACCTTCTAGGCAGAGTTGGAAAAAAAAAAGCTATATCTCAGACTGCCCATCTTAATCTTTTATTTTTATTGGCCAGTCTGAGATATGGCTTTTTCTTTGCAACTCTGCCTAGAAGGTCAGCATCCCGGAGTCGCCTCTTCACTGTTGACGTTGAGACTGGTGTTTTGCGGGTACTATTTAATGAAGCTGCCAGTTGAGGACCTGTGAGGCGTCTGTTTCTTAAACTAGACACTCTAACATATTTGTCCTCTTGCTCAGTTGTGTACCGGGGCCTCCCACTCCTCTTTCTATTCTGGTTAGAGCCAGTTTGCGCTGTTCTGTGAAGGGAGTAGTACACAGCGTTATACAAGATCTTCAGTTTCTTGGCAATTTCTCGCATGGAATAGCCTTAATTTCTCAGAACAAGAATAGACTGACGAGTTTCAGAAGAAAGTTATTTGTTTCTGGCCATTTTGAGCCTGTAATCGAACCCACAATTGCTGATGCTCCAGATACTCAACTAGTCTCAAGAAGGTCAGTTTTATTGCTTCTTTAATCAGCACAACAGTTTTCAGCTGTGCTAACATAATTGCAAAAGGGTTTTCTAATGATCAATTAGCCTTTTAAAATGATAAACTTGGATTAGCAAACACAACGTGCCATTGGAACACAGGACTGATGGTTGCTGATAATGGGCCTCTGTACGCCTATGTAGATATTCCATACAAAATCAGCCGTTTCCAGCTACAATTGCCATTTACAACATTAAGAATGTCTACACTGTATTTCTGATCAATTTGATGTTATTTTAATGGACAAAAAATTGATTTTCTTTCGAAAAACAAGGACATTTCTAAGTGACCCCAAACTTTTGAACGGTAGTGTATATGTGAAATTAATAATAATAGAGAAATAAACGATTCATTTAATTTATTTTGTGTCCTGTCCTGCGTTGCATGTGGATATACACTGAGGGTACAAAACATTAAGAATTTCTGCTCTTTCCATGACAGACTGACCAGGTGAATCCAGGTGAAAGCTATGATCCCTTATTGATGTCACTTGTTAAATCCACTTCAATCAGTGTAGATGAAGGGGAGAAGACAGGTTAAAGAATGATTTTTAAGCCTTGAGACATATGAGACATGGATTGTGTATGAATGTGTGCCATTCAGAGGGTGAATGGGCAAGACAAAAGATTTAAGTGCCTTGGAATGGGGTATGGTAGTAGATGCCAGGCGCACCGGTTTGTGTCAATAACTGCAACGCTGCTGTGTTTTTCACACACTACAGTTTCCTGTTTGTATCAAGAATGGTCTACCACCCAAAGAACATCCAGCAACTGTGGGAAGCATTAGAGTCAACATGGGCCAGCATCCCTGTGGAACGCTTTCAAAACACTTTGTAGAGTCCATGCCCGACGAATTGAGGCTGTTCTGTGGGCAAAAGGAGGGGTGCAACTCAATATTAGGAAGGTGTTCATAATGTTTTGTACACTCAGTGTATAACCACGTATTCGTGGCAATGAACAGGAGTGTTTGTTTAGAATAGGCTTACCAAGGAAAAGAGTTACCATCTGAATGCCTCATTGAAATGTAATGACATAATAGAGCAGATCATGAAAATATTATTTCTAATGTCTGAAACATTAAATCAAATTATACATTTGTGAACTTTGAATCGCTTAAGGTGTATCAATATCGCCTAAATTCTGTTTAAATGAATTAATCATGGTCACAAAATATTTAAAGATGGAGAAAGAATAACAGAAATCAACCAAATCCAGTTGAGTTTTTCCTGGAGGAAGATCCATGGTCTCCATAAAGATGTCCTCAGTGCCACGGGTTGGCAGAGGGGTGATCCATGCTGGCAGAGCCAAGGATGCTTTCCGACTGTAGTTTATCAAGAGACTTCTCTATGGCTCTGACAGTTTACATTGGCATATTCTCTCTGGAACCAAGTTACTGTGTCAGGTTTTGAAGAATTCTCCACACTGACCCTTCTATTGCAGTCTATGAGAGATTGAGTAGGGTGCTGAAACAAATAGTGAAGGTTCCAGGAGAAGCTTTAACAACAGAAGTGAGCACCAACCCACACCACTTACGGTAACTCAAGGCACACAGCCAGGTTGTAATATGGTGTAATACTGGGGGCCTACAAAGGAGGCACTTCTCTGCTGATGTATAGGACTACTGGCTGTGTGCAGGCAGTGTGTGACTGGACATTGAGGAGGGGATAAATCATGTTGTCATCAGCACATTAGATCAAGTCTCCTGTTCTCCTATCCTGGATTAACGTGGGCTGGTGTCACAACCTACTCCTGTGTCTGGCCAAGCCCTCTGCTCTGTTTGTTAATGTACCTCTCTCTCATATGATTTCTAAGCCTTGTTTAACACACCGTTTCCTGTATAAAAGCTTTTCATAGCTGTAAACTTATATTGGTCAGGTTAAATGTAGATTTCAGTGAAATGCCTCTGACATACACGCTGACATTAATCCTGGCTGGGGTGTGTAAGTCTTCTTGACCAGACAGCAATGAAGACAGTCTCAAACCACATTAAAACAGAAAACGAATCAAGATATAAAACGAAACAGGCCAAAAATACACAAGCACTTTACATACTTCAAGAGGAGTGATCCAACTGAGGGGAGGAAAAGGTTATTGGCGCATAATAAACCTAGCGAACATGAAATGTGAGTGGTGGCTCTTCTAGAAGGCGGTGAATAAAGGGCTGTCTGTGGGTGCTGGGGGGAATGTAACTCAGGTGACATTTACTGCTGTGTAACGGGGTAACAGAGACCCGTGGAGTGGACTGGGGCATGGAAAGGCATACTGAGCTAGCGGCTGGAGGCTGGAGAAGGCCAGAGGGTGAGGAGGAGGGCAATAGGGAGAGTTACCCCAGTGTGACACTGAAACCCTACCCTCGCCCCAAACTGCCTGAGGCCCCTGTGTCACCCCACTGGGGGTAGGGGGGTACGCAGGGGGGTACGCAGGGTCACAACCAGGCGAGGGTGGCCTTCTACCTCATAAACCCAGAGTTGACATGTACCCTCAATCAACGTTTCAGCCAATAACTGTCTAATACATCTCAGTTAATCTGTTTGACAGCCAGCAGACCAGTATTCACACATGTAGATGGCATCTTAGTTCTGTTTATTAAAGAAGATTCCATTATGGTGATGAGAGTATAGCTGAGTGGAGTTCACTCATGACCTGAGGGCAGAGGCAGACACAACAGACATTAACACACTTGAGAAAACCAGCGAAAACAAACTCTCTGAACCCAAACAGATACAAGGGTCATTTGCCTGCGTCCACAACCCTCATATGTTCCTTGATACTTCTGCCAGGCCCCAAAGTATCAAGGAACATATGAGGGTTGTGGATGCAGGCAAATTTGAAACAGACAAAATGGTGGCAAGATAGGCTCACAAAGACGAGTGACGAGTCCTCAGAGTACTAAGGCTTTTTCTCAACAGTTGATCCTCTGTGTGTCTGTGTGAGCATCATTGTTATGGAATTAGTTGCCTGCAGTGAGACACAGTCATGATTAATTGGGGAGCAAAAAAATATGAAATCTGTTGCCAACTACAATAATGACCCTGGTGTACTTTTCCACCACAAATAGGCCCGTATCCATGGTTTCACTGGTCAGCATCACTGACTTTCATAAATAACCGAATTAGCACAGCTTCAGTGCTCAGCTTGAACCTAGGCGCTGGCAATGCAGAGTAAGCTGTTATTCTAACTGACCAAACAGAGAAAAAAGCCTGTAAAGATATTCACTTCAACAAATGTGGGCCGTTTTAACGAGACTCAATGGTCCATGTCCATTTCAAAGTCCCTAAGTGTTAAAACATTACCTCACATTATCTTACACTGGGAAAATAGTTTAATTTGACTACAGCCAGGGTAGGTAATAAGGATATTGGTTTACAAGGTGGTCCTTCCTTGGTGCTGTATATACGTCAGACTCCATATGTCCATATATGAGAGGTCAGTGTTCCTGGAGGTGTGAATGGATTTGGTTTTTTAAGTGGAGAGAAAAAGTGACAATTTCAACACCCCTCTAATTACTTCCACAGTAACACAGGCGGTGACTTAGGAGCAGAGAAGTTAATTAGGCCAGTGTATTCACGCTGGGGCCGATCCAGTCCTGGTCCCTCTGGGCTGTGGGCTGGCTGTGTTTCACTTGGCCCAGTCCTGCTGCCCTTGCTGGGCTGGCGGAGGGTGCAGGTATCACACCTGATTAATGACTGGCTCCTCTGTCCTCAGGCACTTCCTGTTGTCCTTGGCTGAGCCTCCTCGACCTGCTCTCCTCTCTTACTGTCTAACACCAATAGTAAACGCAGGCTGACACACACATACACACTGACGCATACACACACACTAACACATGTGCACACACATGCATACACACAAATAAATATGAACACACACTTTTTCAACATTCGTTAATGTGTTGTACACTCAGTGGTGTAAAGTATAACTTAAGTAGTTTTTGGGGGTATCTGTAATTTACTATTTATATTTTTGACTACTTTTATTTTTACTCCACTACATTCCTAAAGAAAATAATGTACTTTTTACTCCATACATTTTCTCTGACACCCAAAAGTACTCATTACATTTTGAATGCTTAGCAAGACAGTAAAATTTTCCAATTCACACACTATTTGATCCCCTGCTGATTTTGTACGTTTGACCACTGACAAAGAAATGATCAGTCTTTAATTTTAATGGTAGGTTTATTTGAACAGTGAGAGACAGAATAACAACAACAAAAATCCAGAAAAACGAATGTAAACATTTTTATAAATTGATTTGCATTTTAATGAGGGAAATAAGTATTTGACCCCCTCTTAATCAGAAAGATTTCTGGCTCCCAGGTGTCTTTTATACAGGTAATGAGCTGAGATTAGGAGCACACTCTTAAAGGGAGTGCTCCTAATCTAAGTTTGTTATCTGTATAAAAGACACCTGTCCACAGAAGCAATCAATCAATCAGATTCCAAACTCTCCACCATGGCCAAGACCAAAGAGCTCTCCAAGGATGTCAGGGACAAGATTGTAGACCTTCACAAGGCTGGAATGGGCTACAAGACCATCGACAAGCAGCTTGGTGAGAAGGTGACAACAATTGGTGCGATTATTCGCAAATGGAAGAAACACAAAAGACCTGTCAATCTCCCTCGGCCTGGGGCTCCATGCAAGATCTCACCTCATGGAGTTGCAATGATCATGAGAACAGTGCGGAATCAGCCCAGAACTACATGGGAGGATCTTGTCAATGATCTCAAGGCAGCTGGGACCATAGTCACCAAGAAAACAATTGTTAACACACTACGCCGTGAAGGACTGAAATCCTGCAGCGCCCGCAAGGTCCCCCTGCTCAAGAAAGCACATATACAGGGCCGTCTGAAGTTTGCCATGAACATCTGAATGATTCAGAGGAGAACTGGGTGAAAGTGTTGTGGTCAGATGAGACCAAAATCGAGCTATTTGGCATCAACTCAACTCGTCGTGTTTGGAGGAGGAGGAATGCTGCCTATGACCCCAAGAACACCATCCCCACCGTCAAACATGGAGGTGGAAACATTATGCTTTGGGGGTGTTTTTATGCTAAGGGATCATGGATGGGCATTCCAGCATGACAATGACCCAAAACACACGGCCAAGGCAACAAAGGAGTGGCTCAAGAAGAGCACATTAAGGTCCTGGAGTGGCCTAGCCAGAATCCAGACCTTAATCCCATAGAAATTATGTGGAGGGAGCTGAAGGTAAGAGTTGCCAAACGTCAGCCTCGAAACCTTAATGACTTGGAGAAGATCTGCAAAGCGGAGTGGGACAAAATCCCTCCTGAGATGTGTGCAAACCTGGTGGCCAACTACAAGAAACGTCTGACCTCTGTGATTGCCAACAAGGGTTTTGCCACCAAGTACTAAGTCAATATTTACCTGGAACTAACCTTGCAGATAGCATTACTGGGTGATCTGAAAAGTCATAGTCAATCAATCAATAATATAATAATACTTTTAGCAAAAATGTTTATTTTTAATTCACAATCTGTAGAAGCAATGAGAATAGAAAGGTTCAGAACTTTTGTAAAACATCACAGTACGGTTGAAATATATATGGCAAATAGAAATCCTATATGGATGGTGTTAAGAGATAGATGGGAGGTATTGAATAGAGTTGAAGGATGGGACTAATAACAAATAACAACAAATAATAACAAAGATAGCTAATAATGTAAGCATACTGTGTCCATAATAAGTATATAGGTTGTATGTTGGGAGCTTTTGGGAAAGAGCACAGTTAGAAAGATATGGCATTTAGAAGCAAACCGGATGGACATCATGAAAATGATCGGAGAGGTTGAGAGTAGAAGAAGTTCAGGAGCAAAAAAATAAATAAATATATATATATATATATATATATATATATATATATATATATATATATATATATATAGAATTATTGTAAAATTAACTCTGTCCATAAGGTGTAGATAGTAAGTATAGACCGGAAGTAGAGGCCTGGGCGTTGTTGTTCACTAATTTACTCCAAGTAGGGAAAGGATGGTGGGGTTGAAAAGTAATAAAGGGGAATATATATATAAAAAAATAAAAAATAAAAATAAAAAAAAGTACTAAGTCATGTTTTGCAGAGGGGTCAAATACTTATTTCCCTCATTAAAATGCAAATCAATTTATAACATTTTTGACATGCGTTTTTCTGGATTTTTTGTTGTTGTTATTCTGTCTCTCACTGTTCAAATAAACCTACCATTAAAATTATAGACTGATCATGTCTTTGTCAGTGGGCAAACGTACAAAATCAGCAGGGGATCAAATACTATTTTCCCTCACTGTATCAAGAGAACGTCCTTGGTCATCCCTACTGCCTCTGATCTGGAGGACTCACTAAACACAAATTCTTTGTTCGTAAATGATGTCTGCGTGTTGTAGTGTGCCCCTGGCTATCTGTAAATAATAGAAAACAAGAAAATTGTGCCATCTGGTTTGCTTAATATAAGCAATTTGAAATTATTTATACTTTTACTTTTGATACTTAAGTATATTTTTGCAATTCAATTTACTTTTGATACTAAAGTATATTTAAAACCAAATACTTTAGATTTTTACTGGGGGACTTTCACTTTTACTTGAGTCAATTTTTATTAAGGTATCTTTACTTTTACTCAAGTATGACAATTGGATACTTTTCCACCACAGTCTCAACTCTCTCACATCTGCTGCCAAAAGTCTCACTGAACCCTCATGTTCCCCATCACACAGACTCTCCCAATGAGAGTGAGCAGTGAGAGAGAAAAAGAGTGAGAGAGCTACAGATATCGAGAGACCAATAGACGTGAGAGAAATGAGAGAGAGAGAGAGAGAGAGAGAGAGAGAGAGAGAGAGAGAGAGAGAGAGAGAGAGAGAGAGAGCTGCCGAGTCTGCTGCAAGGCCCAACAGGGACTGACCACAGAGACCAGACACTTACTAAAATCAGGGGATATGAGAAAGATTTATAGGACAATTAACCACTTCTGTTTGTTGTCTTTCAATGTCAAGAAGATAAATAGTTATTTTTACCATTTATGTGAGTGGGTTTGAGGACTCTATGAGAATATGTGAATTGCTACGTATGTGTAACTATACTTCTGTATGTTTTGGATCATGACTGGGGAAAAGGCTGAAGCTATGGCTCAAGTAAAGATGTGGATGGGGCTAGGGTTAGGGTTTAGATAGAATTGCAGATAAGGCTAGGGCTAAGGTTAGGGTTAAAGTCAGGTTCATGGCTAGGGTTAAGGTTAAGCAGGATGTGGAAATGAAGCTAGGATTAACACCCCGGCTCAACCCTAACCCTAACCCTAACCCTTACCCTAACTCTAACCTCCCCTCCCCGATTCAACCCTAACCCTAGCCATAACCTAGGCTACCATAGGGTTAGGCTACTGTAGTGTAGGGCTGCGGCTGGGCCAGGGTTGGGGCTTTGGGCTGCGGCTGGGCCAGGGTTGGGGCTTTGGGCTGGGGCTGGGCCAGGGTTGGAGCTTCGGGCTGGGGCTGGGCCAGATTTGGGGCTTCGGGCTGGGGCTGGGCCAGGGTTGGGGCTTCGGGCTGGGGCTGGGGTTGGGGCTGCGGTTGGGCCAGGGCTGGGGCTTCGGGCTGGGGCTGGGCCAGGGTTGGGGCTGCGGCTGGGCCAGGGTTGGGGCTTCGGACTGGGTCTGGGGTTGGGGCTGCGGTTGGGCCAGGGCTGGGGCTTCGGGCTGGGGCTGGGCCAGGGTTGGGGCTTCAGGCTGGGGCTAGGGTTGAAGCTGGGGTTGGGGCCGGGTACTAAAGGAGGGTATAGACCCTGCAGTGGGTTGAGACCAGATCATTATGAGATTTGTTTTAAAGAGGGATGGTTAGCCACATAACGGCCCTGCTGACAGAGAGCTGAATGGCCTCCTGGGTTTGGGGAGGCCAAACGACGAACAGGGGCGGCTGGGTGATAAATCACAAACACTGCAGGAGGAGACCACAGGGTCAGCCTTCCTTTAGCAGGCCTGCCATAGAAAACATTAGGCTACACAACACACACACACACGTACGCACACACACACAGACACACAGACACACACACACACATCCCGCCACAAACTTACAGTAATTTCATTAGCAGACATCCTGTTTCCAGCACCTCAGCTTGTGTTTGACATAACGTCCATTAGATTTCACTGAGACAATCCAGGTTTACAGTAATGTGCTGAAAGACACTTCAGCAATGTTTCCAAACAAAATGACTGGGAAGGGCTTTTCCTAATCACTAATCCTCCTATTTCTTACAGTGACACTCTGTCAGTGCCATGGAACCATCACACTATAAACAGATAGCCCTGTCTGTCCATCTGTCTGTGGGAAAAACTGCACCTGGTGAAGGACAAGGCATAGATTTTTTTAAAGCATAATAATTATTTAGTGGACTGTAATTCAAAACTCCATGCATAGCTTTCATCACAAGGATGACCTCTTTGATTACTATAATTATACAGATTAGAGAAATGTTTGTAATGTTTATGTAACTTGCTCATATATGGTGTTTCCTCTATAGACCCATAGAGTTTTCCAGAGCCAAGATCTGATGAAGCGACATGGCTATATAAAAATAATGGTATAAGATGTATCATTTGTTCAGCTAGGTCAAAGCTTTCATATCGAAATCAGATACTTTCATATCTACTTGTTTATCCCCAAAGCTACAATGGTGGCAGACTGTCAAAGACCAAAGCAGTCACATATTGAGCTTCACAACATATATATCTCCATCACTCCATCTTTTCCCCCTCTCTCTGGATGGTAACTGGTGGTTGGGCTCTGAAATGTTTCCACCAAACAGAGAAGTCTCTGTCGGGGCTTAAAGGGGATAAAATCTCAAATAACGGACTCTGCGGCTCATTTAGGCTCAGAATCCAGCGTCTTCAAAACAAAATGTGGACATGTGGTGTGGACATGTCCAATGATAATAGCAGAAAATAAGAACCACATTTGTAAAGAAGATCTCCTCCAATTATGCAGACGTCTTGAATTTGTATGGAAACATTGTGACATTGTCAAACAAATGGAGACTTGCATAGTACTGAGAAAACCAGAGACACACAACTGTCTCTGTGTCTTCAATCGAGAGCGACCTGTAACTATGGTAATCTAATTTATGTATTATCTCTCTGTGTACAATGTATTTGTTCTGTTGTCTCTAGCCTCCCCTTCAACTTCTCTTACTAATTTGTGTTTCAGTGCTTTTACACATGATGTTGGTACCTGGAGGGCCTTGATGTAAACAAAGTGTGCCATTGTTATAATTTAGATAAGCCATCTACCATTAAAGTTACAGTAATGTTTCGCCAACTAAATGATAATGCTCTTTAACCACTAATTGAGCAGGGATCATGTTTTACATATCTGGAGCGGGTTGTTGTTATGATATGGTCTGTGAACACTGTGAGTGGTGTCAAAGCACAGCCTGCATCACCACAGTGTTATCTGCCCACTGTCTATCTTTCTGTACTCACATGCCTGTCAACCAGCCATGCCTCATTTAGACATGATCAACTGCAAACTAACCACTGATACCAGTTATGACATGCCCAGTTGCCCACAATGCATCTAACACAAACACAATCCTCAGAGGTTTCACAATATAACCCGGGTGAACTGAAATGGCTGCACTTTTAGAATCATGATAGGAGAGTGAGAGAGAGCAGTGAGAGTGGGAGCAGTAGGCCATGTGAAGGACCTTTTATGGACTCGACACGCCACTCATTGACAGAGCAGAAATTCAATTCAGCTGGACAGCGGGCTCTGTATCGTGGCGTGTGCCGAAATTACTCATGAAATAATATTTTGGCAGCTTCAATATGAAAACTGCAATTTCAAAATGTGACAATCATCGGCAAACGTTTCCAGTGAGTGAGTGGCCGTAATATTGGAGGCGATGTGATTTTCAATCATGGTCCTGTTCCTCGCCCCAGTTGTTCTGTGCTCAGCCCTCACTCATAAATCAAGTGGGCGACCTGCTGTGCGTGCTGCTGCTGAGTTTTTAACCTCCCGCAGTGTAATGTGTGTTTTAACCCTCTGTGGTTCTTCCCTCTCACCCACATCACTAAAACAAACCCTGTGTATACCTGAACAGGCGGTCCAGCCTCCAACAAACTCCACTCCACTCACAGTGGTCAGGACCTGAACTTCATGGCTGGCCTGCTGGCTCAGCCCTCTCTACCTCTCTACAGCACTGCATTTAGGTGATGTGTGTCCATCAGGTATCAGGTAATGAATGGAGCTGGGCTCTGCTACCCACAGGAGCCTGGTGGGGCGTTAACGGTCACTCCATGCCTGCTGCCTGGTTCTGGTCTGGGTCTGGTCTGGGTCTGACTCCGCTAGGGACGAGGTTGAACATACCTGCGAGATCAGCAACAATTAATCTTCTATGAGGAGGGCAAGAGGCCTGGTGGGGACTAGGGGCTGTCAGTATTATTGTTATTGATGTGCTAGGCTGGAGCCTCAAGGGACTGAGCTATAGAGCTGAACTCAGCTCTCTACCGGGTTGAGGAAGGATATAGTATCCTTACCTAACACATACAGTATTAGAGTACACCTGCTGAGTCTTGTAGATACAGTGCAGTGCCAGTAGATGAGAGGCATACTATATATATAAACATACACACATGCACTCATATGCACACACACACACACACACACACACACACACACACACACGCACGCACGCACGCACGCACGCACGCACGCACGCACACACACACACACACACACACACACACACACACACACATGGCCAAAGAGACACAGTCACAACATCCTCCCAGCAGTACAAACATGGATCCTGGCGGGACAATAAAAATAGAAAAATGAAAGTTGTATTTTCTTTTCTTAGGCGTACAGTAGATTACAGTATAAACCTTGACACATGTTTGGGATCAGCTGAAGAAGCAGAAAATTACTTCTACTCTTTTCCTGGAAGGCCTCTCTGTTCTGTGTGTGTGTGTATGTTACAGTTCACTCATAAAGGCCTGGCTGTTTCATGTGTTTCTGCTCTGTTTGGGAGAGGGGGAGCTGAGGCGGCTTCCTGACAGGCCCCGCTGACAGCACTTCTGCTCTAAGTCAAGCAGGAGAACAAGTCAAGTGTGAGTGAGGAGAGGCTGTAGAGATGCCCAGAGAGGCGTGCAGTCTGGACAAGGAAGCCGGCTGACTACACACACGTGGAGGGGTTGGGGAGACAGGGCCAGGTTCAGCTTCACTGAGCAGACCTTTCCTCTTTTCCGCCATCTTTCCTCCTCTCTTTCAGTCCATCAGTGGCTTTAGTTATGTCACTCGGGGGATTTACTACCATGACAAATGGACCAGGGTCCTCTGGGTTGTGGGAGACCGACACAGAGTCTGTGTCACTCTGAGCCCCTCGCTTTGATCAAGGAACGGAAAACAAGACAAGAGAGGGATTTTGAAAAATAAAAGAGGGAAGACCATCAAAATAATGATGGAAAGGAAACAGAGAAGTCGCTCTGCATTACCACAACAACATAACATACATAGACAAGGGCCTTTCAAATGTATTTCCCTAGAAACATCTCAGTTGGTCTCTCTCCCACGGCCTCACGCTCCATCCTGGCATTTCTCTAGACCTTATTAATCACTGAGATCTGAGGACCGTTATCTGTGAAGCCTCCATACTGCGCTCGCTATCAGTCAAGGCGTCAGAGTTTAAAAGTTTGCCCTTTTGCGCCTATATCTGGGTGGGTTGTGAGAGTTAGTTGGGTATAGGGTTACAGGCTGGAGGCATGTTGCTCCCAGCCAGTGGCGGCTCCTGAAAAAATTCTCAGGAGGGGCAATTTTTCTGATGATTTAGGTGACCTACACACATTTTAAAAAAGATATGTCCAGCAACAACATGAAGACAGGGGCAGCATATAAGTCAATACCAGAAGCATTTATTGACTGATCTGGGGAGATGGATTCCAGTTTCTGTGACAGATTATAAATAATCTCTGATGCCTTTGTTATATTAGCTTTTGGTTGAATGTACTGTCGTAGTAAATATATAATGTTATAGCTTGGTCTGACTAAAATCTTGTGCATGACCCATTTTGTGTTGGGCGTTTGTTTTCAATCAATGCTGTTCCTATCCTATAACAATGGACAAAAGAGTCCTATCTTGTCAGCCTTGTCAGCAGGTGGCCAAGGACAACACCCACGCCATAGGTCTCTCAGTTCTTCCAACTCACGAGTTCTTGCTCTGAGGACACACACACACACACACACACACATCATCACTGATAACACACACACACACACACATCATCACTGTTAAACACACACACACACACACACACATCATCACTGTTAAACACACACACACACACACACAAAAAATCCCCTCTCTTTAGGCTGAACATTTGAAGACAGAGAACCCGACTCAGAGCCAATGCAACAGTGGAGGGGACCTCGCCCAACTCATCAGGACCAATCAGAAGATCAGAACTACTAGATTCAACCTACATCATTTATTGTATAAAATGTCAGCACACAATGTTTTCGGGGCTCTCTTCAGATAGCTCCCTAAGAGTTTGACGAACGAGTCCGTGCACGCGATTCCAGATATCTTTACCTCTGAATAAACTGCCTTTATTATACCATATCCACCCTGTCCAAAGTCTCTACTTGGTCTCAGTTCTCCAGTAAACTTGTGATTATCAACAGTACACAACGGTAACAAACAATTGGGGGAACTCACGGGGCAGATAGTAAGGTCACAGTGACACAGAAAGCAGTTCAATGTCGGGGGCTCGGGGGTACAGAGTCGCTCTCTTACCAGGATCGATTTTCCCTGTGACTGTCAGATCGAGGTCCGCTCCGACCAGGGTGAAGCCGGCCGGCTCCACTTCTCTGTCCGGGACTCTGTCATCCAGCCAAGTCTCCCAGCTGTATTGGATTCCGCTGCCAGCAACGTTTTCATTATTTAGTCCGTTCGTAGCGGGTATGTACACGATCAACAAGATCAGTCCAAAACCCACCACTCGAAATCCATGGTTGGCAGAATGTTTGTAAACTAAGTGTACAAATTAAAAACATAAAATAACGCCACTAAGTGTACAAATTAAAAGCATAAAATAACGCCACACTGCAGGTCGCAAAGAGACGCTGCTAGCCGCTATTTGCTTAGTTACGTTCATGGTTACGTCACGTATGACGAAAGCGTGTAAGTGCAAGCCCACAGACACCCATAGAGAATGTATTGAAAGCTTTGAAATTTGAAAAAATAGATTTTACATGACAGGCTATGAGAGACTTCTGGGCGATTTTCAACCTGACTGAAATCGCCCAAAAACGGGCGGGGCCATTTGAAGCACGACTTTAGCCTGATTTGACATTTAGTGGCAGTCAGATCAGATTACAACACTGATAACTACTGTTGCCGTGATATAATTGATTAGAAAAAAAATCCCTTCCTTTTCCCGTTTGGCAGTGCGTCGCCCATATCGCCCTATTGAACAGGCCGTCCCTGCTCCCAGCACTGCAGTCCAGGAAGACCCAGCGGCATACAGTGTAGGCTATGTTGGACAGGCAGCACTCAAGGATAGATGTCTTGATAGGATCTGACGAATACCAGACCTCCTCCAAAATCTTATAATGTAATGACTGTGAACTACTGAAAGCCTCAACTAGGAGGTGTTCAGCAGCTGACAACAAAGAGTTGGTTCTGGTCAAGGTTGACATACAGGTATGATTGATATAAATGATGGGTAAACATTATTGGGTGTTAATTCAATAATAATGAATAAAGAGTATTCAGAACAGACACACAACCACCCACGAATAAAGTAATATTCTGAATGATGTTATAAGGCACAGCAGCAGAACACAGTCCCACCCCAGAGTTGGTGAGTCAGTCTGAGATGTTCTAGACAAATACTAAATAAACTGTAGATGAACGCAGGATAAACAGGGTTAAGGTTTCACCCCTGATGAAAACACTAGCAGCCACACACAGCTTTCTGCGGCTCCAACACAGGTCTGGCTTTGTTTCTCTGGGCAGAGCACTGGATTCATGGCCGCTGTCCCTGGTCAGCTCACAGACAGAAGGAATAGGTAGAGCACAAAACCAGCACCGTACAACATGGGACGACCAGCTATATCTGAGTATCGTCTCCAAAAAACAAGCCCATATTTGAGCCCACAGAATCTAAGGTCATAAATAACTAAATTAAATGGCAATCTTCAAAGTAAGGTCATGTCCAGATCTCTATTCAATACAGTCTGAAGACTGATTCTAAAGAAAGACTGATCCTAAAACCAGCATGCAGTGGTGTCTGTGGACCAGTAGGACCCGGGTTGTTCTTGAATTATGATGGCATTTGGGGAAAAATGTACTTCATGTTCCTATAAAAATATATATATTTAAATGTATTTGGGTACATCTCCCCATTCTAAATCAACTAATATATATTTTTACCATTATAATAACATTGTGCCACCAGTAGGTATGGTACATTTTCTGATATGGAGGCCACAAATGCTCAAATCTAAGGTCATAAATCGTTTTTAAATAAGTTACTAAAGTGATACAGTATGATTAATAATTTTGCTCACAATGTTATTTCCCTTCATTTAAATTGACTAACACCAAGTGACACTTTGGATTTAGACACATCAAATTACTGTATCAATGGAATCCTCAAATTGATGACATACTAAACGGGTCTGATTGGCTAATAATTGTCCTTAATATACTGTAGACCCCTCCCCGGATAACAGTTTGCCACTTTTGTATTTGTATTTATTAGGGATCCCCATTAGCCAAAGCAGCAGCTACACTTCCTAGGGTCCAAACACATTAAGGCACTTACATTACATATAAAACAAAAGATAAAACAGTACATCATATAACATTATTACACCACTACATATCTACAATACAAAATGTATAATACCACCATTCAACAATATTACAATGTACATGTGTGTAGAGTGCGTGTGCTAGCGTTTGTGTGCGTATGCGTGTCTGTCCATTTGTGTGTGTCTCTTCACAGTCCCCGCTGTTACATAGGTGTATTTTTATCTGTTTTTTAAATCTGATTCTACTGCTAATGTGGCGTAGAGTTCCATGTAGTCATGGCTCTATGTAGTACTGTGCGCCTCCCATAGTCTGTTCTGGACTTGGGGATTGTGAAGAGACCTCTGGTGGCATGTCTTGTGTGGTATGCATGGGTGTCCGAGCTGTGTGCTAGTAGTTTAAACAGACAGCTCGGTGCATTCAGCTTGTCAACACTTCTTACACAAGTGGTGATGAAGTCAATCTCTCCTCCACTTTGAGCCATGAGAGAGTGACATGCATATCATTAATGTTAGCTCCCCGTGTACATTTAAGGGCCAGCCGTGCTGCCCTGTTCTGAGCCAATTGTAATTTTCCTAAGTCTTTGTGGCACCTGACCACATGACTGAACAGTAGTCCAGGTGCGACAAAACTAGGGCCTATAGGACCTGACTTGTTGATAGTGTTGTTAAGAAGGCAGAGCAGCACTTTATTATTACATTCACATTTTAGTCATTTAGCAGACACTCTTATCCAGAGCAACTTACAGTCAGTGAGTGCATACATTTTTCATACTGGCCCCTCGTGGGAATCAAACCCACAACCCTGGCGTTGCAAACACCATGCTCTACCAACTGAGCTACACGGGGCCTCTGTTGTATCAATATGTTTTGACCATGACAGTTTAAAATCCAGCGTTATTCCAAGCAGTTTAGTAACCTCAACTTGCTCAATTTCCACATTATTCATTACAATATTCATTTGAGGTTTAGGGTTTAGTGAATGATTTGTCCCAAATACAATGGTTTTAGTTTGAAGTATTTAGGACTAACTTATTCCTTGCCACATCCTGAAATTAACTGCAGCTCTTTGTTAAGTGTTGCTGTCATTTCAGTCGCTGTAGTAGCTGACGTGTATAGTGTTGAGTCATTCGCATACATAGACACACTTTACTCAAAGCCAGTGGCATGTCGTTAGTAAAGACTGAAAAAAGTAAGGGGCCTAGACAGCTGCCCTGGGGAATTCCTGATTCTACCTGGATTCTGTTGGAGAGGCTTCCATTAAAGAACACCCTCTGTGTTCTGTTGGACTCTTTATCCACAATATAGCAGGAGGTGTAAAGCCATAACACAAGTTTTTACAGCAGCAGACTATGATCGATAATGTCAAAAGCTGCACTTAAGTCTAACAAAACAGCCCCCAAAATATTTTTATCATCAATTTCTCTCAGCCAATCATCAGTCATTTGTGTATGTGCTGTGCTTGTTGAATGTCCTTCCCTATAAGCATGCTGAAAGTCTGTTGTCAATTTGTTTACTCTAAAATAGCATTGTATCTTGTCAAACACATTTCTTTCAAAAGTTTACTAAGGGTTGGTAATAGGCTGATTGGTCGGCTATTTGAGCCAGTAAAGGGGGCTTTACTATTCTTAGGTATCAGAATGACTTTAGCTTCCCTCCAGGCCTGGGGGCACTCAGTTTCTAGTAGGCTTACATTGAAGAAATGGCAAATAGGATTGGCAATATTTTCCGCTATTATCCTCAATAATTTTCCATCCAAGTTTGTTGATAGACAACAATAATTATTTCACCTCTTCCACACTCACTTTACAGAATTAAAAAGTACAATGCTTGTCTTTCATAACTTGGTCATATATACTTGGATATGTAGTGTCAGCGTTTGTTGCTGGCATGTCATGCCTAAGTTTGCTAATCTTGCCAATGAAAAAATTATTAAAGTAGTTAGCAATATCAGAGTTTTGTGATGAATGAGCCATCGGATTCAATGAATGATGGAGCTGAGTTTATCTTTTGCCCAAAATGTCATTTAAGGTGCTCCAAAGCTTTTTACTATCATTCTTTATATAATTTATCTTTGTTTTATAGTATAGTTTCTTCTTCTTTTTATTTAGTTTAGTCACATGATTTCTCAATTTGCAGTACATTTGTCAATCGGTTGTGCTGCCAGAATTATTTGCCATACCTTTTGCCTCATCCCTCTTATCCATACCATTTTTCAATTCCTCATACATTCAAGGGGATTTAACAGTTTTTACAGTCATTTTCTTAATGGGTGCATGCTTATTAGTAACTGGAATAAGCAATTTCATAAATGTGTCAAGTGCAGCATCTGGTTGCTCCTCATTACACACCACAGACATTATCAAGCATTTCACACATATTATCCAGATACTGACTGTTAGCACTTGGTGGTCTATAGCAGCTTCCCACAAGAATGGGCAGATGAACCTGTAGCCATATTACATCAACAGTATTTAACATGAGATCCTCTCTAAGCTTTACAGAAATGTGGTTCTGAATATAGACTGCAACACCGCCCCCATTGGCATTTCTGTATTTTCTGTAGATGTTATAACCATGTATTGCTACCACTGTATCATCAAAGGTATTGTCAAAGTGAGTTTCAGAGATAGTCAGAATATGAATGTAATCTGTTACTAGCAAGTTATTGACTTCATGAACCTTGTTTCTTAGGCTACATATGTTAATATGGGCTATTTTTAGCACTTTCTGGGATTCTTGATTGTTTTTAATGTTTTACTGGGAAGCTTATCAGTAGTAGACTTGCTCATGTTATTTATTTTGGAGCTTATTGTGCAGCTCACTCTGCACTCAGTGGACTTCCTACTAGGGCACATCGCCTCATTGCAAACAGTATAACTCTGGTTCATAGGCACATGATTACTGCATACAGTAGCTGTAGGATCATCAGAGGCATTCAGGGCAGTTTGGGGGACATAAATTAAGTTACTTACATTATGTCTGCCAACACCCCTGGGATAATGTACATTTGCTGCAGCATTATGACAACTCAGCGACACAATGGTAGGGATTAACTGAGCTGGTCTTGGGTCATTGATAAGTCATTGTCTTAACGCAGCCTTGAAACGTGTGGACAGAGTCCAGGAGCCAAGATGATTTGGATGGACTCTGTCATTCCTGTAGAACATCTTCTGTTTCCAGGAAGTGTCGAAGTTATCTATAAAAGTGATTCTAACAGAGCTACTGTAATCTTTTAGCCAGGTGTGTAATGTCAGTAGCCTGCTGAATCTTTCACACCCGCGGCCCAACGATGGTACCGGACCTGAAATGATTGGCCGCTTTTTGGAATCTTTCAGTGCTAGAATCAGTCCTTTAAAATCTATTTTCAGAAGTTACGAGCAAGCCCTCCTGATGTTGTTTGACCCTTGTTGTAGAACGGTCAGAAGCGGCCTTATAATGTCCTGTACTCGTGCTCCAGGATAGCACAGGGTTTTTGCCCAAGGAACCTAGATGTTTGTTACAATAGAGCTGCCGATGACAACAGCTGATGCAATGGCTGAGGAGGTCCGTTCTTTCGCCTCGAGTGGTTTCGCAAAAGGGCGGTGGGGGCCGATCGACCTGAGCCAGCTGTAGTATCCATCGTGGATGATGACTGGGCCGGACTCTCAGGCAGCCTCACGGTCTGATGAGGGTGGGAGCTCTGAGGATCTGAACCTGAGTTAGAAGCCACCGGAGAGGGAGACATAACAGAGGACAAAGGCGCAGGTATCTCTGGAGCCGATCTCGAATCGGAAGCCCCCAAGGAAGAAGGCACCGGAACCTCTGGATCCAGGGCGGCGAAGCCGTTTCTGGTCTCTGTCCGGTCCGGGCTTACCATCTCCAAGGAGGCCCCCGTTGCAAGAGGACGCTGTATTCGACTTCCACGGCGAGTGACATATTTCCATGGCTGGTTGGTAGGGTCGAGAACAGGAACATCCCCCAAGTAATCCAGGAGCATCCTACTAGCTCTGTTCTCCAGGGAAGGGGGAGACCCCTTCGGGGAGGGATCCCTGCAGAGTACCGGCCAGTCGGCTGTGGAGAGCCGTCAAGGTCCTTGTATATCATTGTAATCAGTGATTTTCAAGGTGGCAACACCAATGACGTAAAACTGAGGGACACACATTATACTAGTAGAATAATAGGTATTTTAACAGCTATCTTTGTTTTTATTGATCTATACATGTCACGCTCGTTGAGTACAGGATTGGACCAAGGTGCAGCATGGTATGCGTACATGTTCGTTTATTGAATAAACACCGAACAAAACAACAAAAGCAACGTAACGTGAAGTTCTAAAGGCTAACATCAAACAAGCCAAACACACAGAAACAAGATCCCACAACATAGGTAGGCAACATGGCTGCCTAAGTATGATCCCCAATCAGAGACAACGATCGACAGCTGCCTCTGATTGGGAACCACACCCGGCCAACATAGAAATACAAAACATAGATATTCAAATACATAGATATTCACACCCTGACCAAACCAACTAGCGAACTCTGTCAGGGCGTGACAATACAACATATGAAATACTTTTGTTCACTGTCTAGCATTCAAATAATAGATATACACTACCGTTCAAAAGTTTGGGGTCACTTAGAAATGTCCTTGTTTTCAATGAAAACATACATGAAATGAGTTTGAATTGGAAATATAGCAAAATGCATAGGAAATGTAGTCATTGACAAGGTTAGAAATAATGATTTTTAATTTAAATAATAATTGTGTCCTTCAAACATTGTTTTCGTCAAAGAATCCTCCATTTGCAGCAATTACAGCCTTGCAGACCGTTGGCATTCTAGTTGTCAATTTGTTGAGGTAATCTGAAGAGATTTCACCCCATGCTTCCTGAAGCACCTCCCACAAGTTGGATTGGCTTGATGGGCACTTCTTACGTAGCATACGGTCAAGCTGCTCCCACAACAGTTCAATAGGGTTGAGATCCGGTGACTGTGCTGGCCACTCCATTATAGACAGAATACCAGCTGACTGCTTCTTCCCTAAATATTTATTGCATAGTTTGGAGCTGTGCTTTGGGTCATTGTCCTGTTGTAGGAGGAAATTGGCTCCAATCAAGTGCCGTCCACAGGGTATGGCATGGCGTTGCAAAATGGAGTGATAGCCTTCCTTCTTCAAGATCCCTTTTACCCTGTACAAATCTCCCACTTTACCACCACCCAAGCACCCCCAGACCATCACATTGCCTCCACCATGCTTGACAGATGGCATCAAGCACTCCTCCAGCATCTTTTCATTTGGTCTGCGTCTCACAAATGTTCTTCTTTGTGATCCGAACACCTCAAACTTCGATTTGTCTGTCCATAACACTTTTTTCCAATCTTCCTCTGTCCAGTGTCTGTGTTCTTTTGCCCATCTTAATATTTTCTTTTTATTGGCCAGTCTGAGATAAGGCTTTTTCTTTGCAACTCTGCCTAGAAGGTCAGCATCCCAGAGTCGCCTCTTCACTGTTGATGTTGAGACTGGTGTTTGCGGGTACTATTTAATGAAGCTGCCAGTTGAGGACCTGTGAGGCGTCTGTTTCTCAAACTAGACACTCTAATGTATTTGTCCTCTTGCTCAGTTGTGCACCGGGGCCTCCTACTCCTCTTTCTATTCTGGTTAGAGACAGTTTGTGCTGTTCTGTGAAGGGAGTAGTACACAGCGTTGTACAAGATCTTCAGTTTCTTAGCAATTTCTCGCATGGAATAGCCTTAATTTCTCAGAACAAGAATAGACTGACGAGTATCAGAAGAAAGTTCTTTGTTTCTGGCCATTTTGAGCCTGTAATCGAACCCACAATTGCTGATGCTCCAGATACTCAACTAGTCTCAAGAAGGCCAGTTTTCAGCTGTGCTAACATAATTGCAAAAGGGTTTTCTAATGATTAATTAGCCTTTTAAAATGATAAACTTGGATTAGCAAACACAACGTGCCATTGGAACACAGGACTGATGGTTGCTGATAATGGGCCTCTGTACACCTATGTAGATATTCCATAATAAATCAGCCGTTTCCAGCTACAATAGCCATTTACAACATTAACAATGTCTACACTGTATTTCTGATCAATTTGATGTCATTTTAATGGACAAAAAAATTGCTTTTCTTTCGAAAACAAGGACATTTCTAAGTGAACGGTAGTGTATATTTCTACATCCCCAAAACATGTCACTACACCTCTACATATCACCAGTGGGACAAGCCAATTTGCTAGCCACCAGTAGTTTTTATAATGCATACAAATATATGTTTTGCTGTATAAAGGACATGTTTTCATATAAAATAACAGTTAAATAGAAACAAATATTGTTTGTCATGTTTTTCTCATTTTAAAGTGTTTTAACATGTTGCCAAAGTCAAGGGACAGCATTTACCAATGCAATTTAAGAATTACCCACCCGGTATGACATCATAGTGCAGGGTGTTTGTGTGTTTCTCTATGAGCCCTGAAGCAGGGACATGGCTAGAAGGGATCCAGCTTTTGTCAAATTAATGTCAGATTTGACTTTTTGTAGCAGGTTAGGAGAATTTAAGCAGCAGGTTAGGAAAATTTACGTAGCAGGTTAGGATAATTAGGTTAAGGTTATGAAAATAGTTATGGTTAGGGTTAGCTAAAAAGCAAAACATTTCAACTTTTGACATTCATTTGACAAAAGCTGGATACCTTCTAGCCATGACGCTGAAGCAGTGGTTTGGCAGGTTGGTTTCACAACCACTCCAACCAGGATAAGCTGTCTGATGGACTAGAATAGCAAATGTGAATGGATTGTTGACTGGCAACAATGTCATACTTGTTATTTCCATAATATTTTGATATCCACAGCATCCTTTGTCTGGCTCTGAGCTCTACAGTGGCTGCTGTAAACCTACATTATGAGTGAAGACAGACCATCATTCTTCTTCTATGATTCTTTTACAATTCTAATGCAGATAGATTTACTTATCAGCAGGAGAAACTCCAGTCATTCCCATCTCCTCCTCTCATGCCCTCTCAGGGGTATGGAGTATGGATGGGAAGGCTAGCAGGGAGCTTCGAAAATACATCATACAATAACTCACATGGCCTGGAATCAATGGGAAGACACAATGCATAATGTGATTAGAGAATGAGTGAGTGTGCCAGCCAGTCAGTCCTTTGATGTCAGTGCTCAATGTGCTTCAGAAGACAAATGCAGGGGTCCATGTGTGCCTCGGTAAAGAGAATATTAATATGTGTTTGTGTGTCTGTGTGTGTGAGTGAGAGAGAGAGAGAGAGAGAGAGAGAGAGAGAGAGAGAGAGAGAGAGAGAGAGAGAGTGAGAGAGAGAGAGCCACTTCAACTGTGAGAGACGGAATCTAAAACAAAAATCCAGAAAATCACATTGTATGATTTTTAAGTAATTAATTTGCATTTTATTGCATGACATAAGTATTTGATACATCAGAAAAGCAGAACTTAATATTTGGTACAGAAACCTTTGTTTGCAATTACAGAGATCATACGTTTCCTGTAGGTCTTGACCAGGTTTGCACACACTGCAGCAGGGATTTTGGCCCACTCCTCCATACAGACCTTCTCCAGATCCTTCAGGTTTCGGGGCTGTCGCTGGGCAATACAGACTTTCAGCTCCCTCCAAAGATTTTCTATTGGGTTCAGGTCTGGAGACTGGCTAGGCCACTCCAGGACCTTGTGATGCTTCTTACGGAGCCACTCCTTAGTTGCCCTGGCTGTGTGTTTCGGGTCGTTGTCATGCTGGAAGACCCAGCCACGACCCATCTTCAATGCTCTTACTGAGGGAAGGAGGTTGTTGGCCAAGATCTCGCGATACATGGCCCCATCCATCCTCCCCTCAATACGGTGCAGTCGTCCTGTCCCCTTTGCAGAAAAGCATCCCCAAAGACTGATGTTTCCACCTCCACGGTTGGGACATGGTGTTCTTGGGGTTGTACTCATCCTTCTTCTTCCTCCAAACACGGCGAGTGGAGTATAGACCAAAAAGCTCTATTTTTGTCTCATCAGACCACATGACCTTCTCCCATTCCTCCTCTGGATCATCCAGATGTTGGCAAACTTCAGACGGGCCTGGACATGCGCTGGCTTGAGCAGAGGGACCTTGCGTGCGCTGCAGGATTTTAATCCATGACGGCGTAGTGTGTTACTAATGGTTTTCTTTGAGACTGTGGTCCCAGCTCTCTTCAGGTCATTGATCAGGTCCTGCCGTGTAGTTCTGGGCTGATCCCTCACCTTCCTCATGATCATTGATGCCCCACGAGGTGAGTTCTTGCATGGAGCCCCAGACCGAGGTTGATTGACCGTCATCTTGAACTTCTTCCATTTTCTAATAATTGCGCCAACAGTTGTTGCCTTCTCACCAAGCTGCTTGCCTATTGTCCTGTAGCCCATCCCAGCCTTGTGCAGGTCTACAATTTTATCCCTGATGTCCTTACACAGCTCTCTGGTCTTGGCCATTGTGGAGAGGTTGGAGTCTGTTTGATTGAGTGTGTGGACAGGTGTCTTTTATACAGGTAATGAGTTCAAACAGGTGCAGTTAATACAGGTAATGAGTGGAGAACAGGAGGGCTTCTTAAAGAAAAACTAACAGGTCTGTGAGAGCCGGAATTCTTACTGGTTGGTAGGTGATCAAATACGTATGTCATGCAATAAAATGCAAATTAATTACTTAAAAATCATACAATGTGATTTTCTTGATTTTTGTTTTAGATTCCGTCTCTCACAGTTGAAGTGTACCTATGATAAAAAATTACAGACCTCTACATGCTTTGTAAGTAGGAAAACCTGCAAAATCGGCAGTGTATCAAATACTTGTCATCCCCACTGTATATAATCCAAAACGAGGAGAGAACAGATTCCAAGCAGCAAAACAACCCTCAGACTGTCACCCCTATCCATCTATCTCTATCTCCAATCTCTTCCCTCCTCTCACTCCTTCTGATCTCTGAGAGATAGCTACGGCCATCCACTGCATGTGTTTACATGCCAGGGGTGACCCTACAGCAGAAACAATGGAAAACACACACACACACACACACAACCCCTGAGCATCCTGATGTACAGTGGTTAACCTCCTCCTCTCGACTATGTTGTCCAAAACACTGTTTCAGTCTCTGTGTGCTCCATAAACACAGAACCAGTCATATGGACAGGAAGAACACAGAAGTTGAACACAGATCTAGCGGTAGATTCTACACAGTACTGTATCGCTGCCTGGAGACCATTATATATGACGGAGAGTTCCTCTGGATCAACTGACACCTATCTTCCCCACAACAAAGCCCTTTACCCCCCGCTACCCCAGGACATCCAGAAAGCAAAACCACAATAACTTTTTTTATCAATATTATTCGAAGTCCACAAAGCAGGAAGATATTGCAGCAGGCTGAACATAGAGAGAAGAGGGGGGTGACAGTGTGTAGTGTAGCTGAAGGCAGTGTGTGGGTGAAAGGGGCACGTCAGGCTGACGCCAGGTCTCCACAGATAATCACATTTTCAGCGTCTCCTCTGAAGTAAAGAAGCCTAAAGTAGTGTTGGGCCATTCTCTAGATTCATCATCTTCATCCATGATCATCCTTATTCACATTCTCTGTGATGTTCTTTCTTTCTTTATCTATTATTCACTACATGTCCAAATCTATGTCTCTGACTATTGACTGGCTATGTCTCTCTCAACCCTTGTCCTTTGACTGCAGGCTAGGTCCCGTGTGGCTCAGTTGGTAGAGCATGGCGCTTGCAATGCCAGGGTTGTGGGTTCAGTTTCTACGGGGGACCAGTACAAAACATTTATGAAAATGTATGAACTCACTACTGTACGTTGCTCTGGATAAGAGTGTCTGCTATACTACTAAAATGTACAAATGTTGTGTGAATGGTATCAACCCACTTCTATATCCTACCACTAGGGGTCCCTCTTCACATGATGAACACTAACATACACTGTAAAACAGTTACAATGGACATGAAAGTGTCCTATTTTATGTGGTGGGGCTGTAACTCTCTCATGACTCACCAATACAAAAGAGAGACGCAGGCAGAGAGAGAGACTGAGAGCTAATACCTCAGCTTTGTGGCCATGGCCTTCTGCAGAACATCAGGCCGGCTGTCATGAAGCCACAAGGACCCATAGACCTGTGGGCCAGCAGGCAATACCAGGATACATTACCAGGACCTTTGTTAGTGCTCTCTTTCTCTTTGTCCATCATACTCATGCACATACTTTTTGTTATAGAAACATATTATGCTGCAGTATGTGATCAATGTCAGAAAGTGCATATCAACAATGACAGGTCCAATCATGGATTTATTGTACAAGTTTCCCAATTACAAAGATAACTTATGAATGGAATGGAAACAATGTCCACATGCAGAGAATAAGAGTTCTGTCTCACTTACTTTCTCTCTCTCTGCCCGCTGCCCCGCTCGTGCTCTCGCCTTCACCCTCACTCCCTACCTCTCTCCCTCTCTCCCTCCCTCTCTCCCTCTCTCCCTCCCTCTCTCTGTGCCTGTGTCTTGCTAATATGTCCCCAGACATCTATTTTCAGCAGTGAGTGTTTTCTGTGGTTTGCAAACAGAACATTCACTTTTAAGTATTTTCTTATGCTGCCTGTCTCTGGTCCATATATGCTGTAAATCCACCTGGCCCCTGTCCAGGAATCTCCTACATGCAGCCGCTCATAAGCCTTCTCTAACCAGCCAAGGATGTCAACCAGCCTCCTTCAAAGAGAAGCCTTTCACAATGTGTGGTTAAAGCAGGTAACTGTGTCTGCATTACAACAGATGAGGATGCAACTGAAATCACACACACCTGTCTTGCACAATAACTAACTGCAAGGGGGAAAAACTGAGTTGCAAGGGCAAATACATAGATTAAGATCAGATTAGATATGAGTAGGCCAAGTAGGAGGGAAGCATTCTTACAGTGAGCTCCAAAAGTGTTGGGACAGTGACACATTTGTTGTTGTTTTGGCTCTGCACTCCAGAAACATTTAGAAATTACAGCACTTTTTGTACATAGTCCCCCCAATAATAATATTGGGACAAATTCACTTATACTGTATGTGTACTAAAGTAGTAAAAAGTTAAGTATTTGGTCCCATATTCATAGCACGCAATGACTACATCAAGCTTGTGACTTTACACATTTGTTGGATGCATTTGCTGTTTTGTGCCCAATAGAAATGAATGGTTAATAATGTATTGTGTCATTTTGGAGTAACTTTTATTATAAATAAGAATAGAATATGTATCTAAACACTTCTACATTAATGTGGATGCTACCATGATTACGGAAAATCCGGAATAATTCTTGAATAATGATGAGTGAGAAAGTTACAGATGCATAAATATCATTTCCCCCCCACCCCCCCAGAAATGCTAACCTTCCCTGTTATTGTAATGGTGAGAGGTTAGCATGTCTTGGGGGTATGATATTTGTGCGTCTGTAACTTTCTCACTCATTATTATTCATGATTCATTCAGGACTATCCGTAATCATGGTAGAATCCACATGAATTGAGAAGTGTTTAGAAACATATTCTATTCTTATTTACAATAAAAGTGACTCCAAAATGAGACAATACATTATTTACCATTCATTTATATTGGGCACAAAAATCTGAAACACAACCAAAACAAACAGCAAATGCATCCATCAAGTTTGTAATCACAAACTTTTAAATAAAAAAATAAAAAAAGAGTCACAAACTTGATCTAATCACAGTGGTGGAAAAAGTACCCAATTGTCATACTTGAGTAAAAGTACAGATACCTCAATAGAAAATGACTCAAGTAAAAGTGAAAGTCACCCAGTAAAATACTACTTGAGTAAAAGTGTAAAAGTATTTGGTTTTAAATATACTTAAGTATCAAAAGTAAATGTAATTCATCAAATATACTTAAGTATCAAAAGTCAAAGTAAAAGTATAAATAATTAAAAATTCCTTATATTAAGCAAACCAGAAGGCACCATTTTTTTTCTCCATTTTTGTATTTACGGATAGCCAAGGGCACACTCTAACACTTAGACATCAATTACAAATGAAGCATGTGTGTTTCGTGAGTCCGCCAGATCAGAGGCAGTAGGGTTGACCAGGGATGTTCTCTTGATAAGTGCATGAATTGGACCATTTTCTTGTCCTGCTAAGCATTCAAAATGTAAGGAGCACTTTTGGGTGTCAGGGAAAATGGATGGAGTAAAAAGTACATAATTTTCATTAGAAATGTAGTGAAGTAAAAGTATAAGTTGTCAAAAATATAAATAGTAAAGTACAGATACCCAAAAAAACTCCTATATAGTACTTTAAATTATTTTTACATAAGTACTTTACACCACTGTGTAATCATTGCGTGCTAGGAATATGGGACCAAACACTACACTTTTGACTACTTTAATACACATATAAGTGAATTTGTCCCAATACTTTTGGTCCCCTAAAATGGAGGGACTATGTACAAAGGCGCTGCAATTTCTAAATCGTTCACCTGATATAGATGAACATACCCTCACATTAAAGCTGATGGTCTGCACTTTGTATCATTTGAAATCCAAAGTGCTGGAGTACAGAGCCAAAACAACAACACATGTGTCACTGTCCCAATACTTTTGGAGCCCACTGTATATATATGTATATATGCACTGATTCATGAAATTAGGTACTTTGAAAATGTTTTCATACCAATACTGTGGGGTAAACAGAACCATAAATCAAACTCATAGTATACTGATGTAGGACCAGTTCTTAGATGAAACAATCACGAGTCCACAATGTAAACATAGAAGGAGATGAAAAACATTTAACCAACAACCACAGAACAAACAGAGAAGTTGTTACATGTGTAGGCTCCAGTTGTAGAACTGTGAGGACAGTCAAAGTCAAACACAGACCAGTTGTCCAGAGACGAACAGAGGATGGAGAGGAGACAGGAGAGAGTTAAAACAAGACAGAGGACAAAGAATGGCTTGTCCTGAAGAGAGGGACAACTAGGGCTCTCAACATGGCCATTCATCCGAACCATTCAGAATTATACACGATTACTATATCTTAAGAGTGCTATTATAGGATAAATAAATAAAACACTCTTCACAGTTGTCTTTACTGAGATGTTTATTTGTAGGCATTAATCACTCATGATTGGGACACTGGGTCTAAGGACCCATATTAAAGTTTTGCACAAAAAGTGTCAAACAATCAATGACAGTGATAAATGTGAACCTAATGAAAAGGAAACAGATGACAACATGTTAATATAACTAATTTAGACTTTTGAATTATTCCTCGCATGAACGGCACCAGACTGGCAACATTGTGCCTGCCACCTGCCCTCCAGTGGTTGGGCATTGCATTTGTTTTTATTCGTGCAGGGTTTTACGCACTTGAATTACAGATTTTTATACAACTCGATCTCCCATATCATCTCTCACTCACACGCAAACCTGTGCTCTCCCTATCCCCTCAGAACCTGCGCTCCCCTCCTCTTAAAATAAGCAGTGGGGGGAAATATTAAAAGCGTTCCACCTCCACTCAACCAGCCAGGCACACACAACTTCTAGAGCACACTGGGAAAACTTTCCCCTGCAACTGCTGAATAGGTTACTGCCTGCGACAGGACAGCGCCGAGTGAGAAGAGACAGTGAAAGCAGAACGCATAGCCGGTTACGAGCTGCCTGGGGTTCGGGAATGGCGGAGAGTCGGAATGGTCCATGCCCTCCTTCCGAACGGCACATGTGAGCCGAACCCCGTCTCCTCCGGCTCGATTTTATTACGTATTAGGAGGCAAAGGACAGTAAAGAGCGAGAAAAAAACAAGGGGAGGCTTGAAGTATCCAAGACAGCCTGTCGACACCACTCTCCTCTCATCTCGAGATGGTCTGCTCGCCAGGACTTCGATGGTTCCTACTTACCACTCTATTGCACGCTGTCGCACCCCTGGACATCCGCGAGAGACCAAGGCAATGTGACCCACCGAAGTCGGTGAGTTGTGCTCGGTCATTACAGCTACATGGTCTTTACCTGTTTCAGGAATGTCTTAAGGCAATGTCAAACATGAAGATATCCTTCAATGGATAGCCGTCTAGCGAAATATTTTAAGTTAATTGCAAATGTCGGCCTATGTGTCTAGCCTAGCCTATAACTGGCCCAATAGGCTACCGCAAATAATAAAACAAAATAAAAATAAAAGGCTGTCCTGTTTCTGAGTAAAATAAATGCACTTTGCTTAGACAGTGTTCCTGAATGAGTTTTTTCTATGTGCAACGGTAGGCCTATAGCAAAAAAGTGAGATATTGTGTTGTTATTGGGTTTTGTGTAACAACCAAATTAACAATAACAATAGCAACTTTGAGTTTTATTGTCATTGAAATATTGACATGCTATAATAACTACCTACACGTGTAACAAGAACAATAATTTTGTTTATAGCAACTTTATTAGGCTACCCAATTATAGTCTATTATAGCACATGTATTATTATTATTAGTAGTAGATGTAGTAGTAGGTTATTATTATTATTATTATTAGTAGTAGTAGAAGTAGTAGGTTATTAATATGATTATTATTAGGTTATTATTATGTCATCATACTTTATTAGGATAATCCATTATTTAAAGGCTTCCTAGAATTGAAACATTTTCCAATCAGCAAAGTTGCTTCCAATGGCACCTCTGAAAATAATTTATGTTACTTGACATATTCCTGAGTTTCCTCACAGAAATCTGGGCTTGAAAAAATGGAAGCAGTTGCTAAGCGAAACATCGTTCTCGTCCGCCATGTGACAAAAGAAAGTGGGGAACACCCACGGGTGATTTAACTTCACATACATTTATTTGTAAAAGTTTCACTGACCTTTCAAAACTGATCTAGTTTCAAATAAACACGATCAGAAGGAACTTAATTAGAATCATGACTGGACACAGTGCGTGCCGCACGCGCACATCGCTGGCTTGGACATGCTACAAATTCCCAGATAGAAACGCAATACATCTGAGCTGAAATTGCATGACCCCAGCACTAACGTTAATTACAGATCATTTTAACCGGGCATGATGTTATCTATTAATAAAATACAAATGTTAGAATACATTATTGAAAATATTTATCAGGGATGACTTGATAGCGTTGCAACAACATAGTCCACAAAATGATTGTATTTTTGGTATTGTTAATCTGTTTCATTATCTGTGATAATGGCATTGTTGTCAGAGATTAACTGCAGAAGTGTTCCCCCTTCGTGTGATTTCTAATACGTCAGTACAGAGCTCCCTGTTTTGTGTCAAAAGTAATTAATTACCCAATAAAATTGAGCTGTTCACGTCAGTGCTCCAGCGCGAGCGCTCATAGAAAACACCGCGCAACGCGAGGAGAGAGCCTTTCCTCAGGACTCTGCTCCGCCTAGTCAACGAGTTCAACTATCCTTATTCGATCGGACAGAAGTCTCCGTGAATTTGACGAACATACTTTGACAAGTTAATGATTAAGTTGTCAAAATATAATCAAACTATGATGGTTAGAGAGGGGGCATCATCCGTGCATTTATTTGATGTACTTAGGCTATGTGAATGTCCAATGTGAAAATAATTTGTGTGTGAGATGATGTGCAAACATTTCAGTAAAAAACTATGCTCAATACAAAGATTGTGCCAGAAAATTATGCTAATTTAATTTATGAATTGAAATACAGCAGGAGCATGTGAAGTTAATAACATTATATGTACTACTAAGCCTACCAAATGCTTCTATTTAATTGCTTCCTTTCCCATAGACCAGGCTTTCCATTTGGTTTAATAACACTGAAGTGGCTTTCTCTTTGGTCCAATGTCAGTGTACTATACTATCAACGCCAATGAAAATAGATCAATTTGAACAGAAGCAAGCATTTCACAAAATAATAGTTTGTTGTGCAATGCATAAATCTCTCTAAGAACTACTTTGATAGCCACTTGGATCATTTCATAGTTATGTTGCTTGTTTACATTTTTCCTCATTCCCATCAAAACAGCATCTCAATGATTTGCATTATGTTTTGCAGAGCTATGATCTATAAATGTTTGTGGAAAGAGGGAATAATCGACCCTTATGAAATCCCTGGAATGTTAATGAACTGCAAGAAATAGACACATACACATTGCTTTTTCCATTTGATCAGAATTTTATAGTGTTCAGTAAACCAGATACATTAGCCACGTCTGACCAAATTTTCAGCAAAGGCCTATGTGTGTGCATTTTGTTGTTTGTGTAGGCTATCTGTTCCAATGACTTTTGCAACAACAACAAAAAATCCTCAAGGAAACCATATCCCAGATAGGTGGATTGCAGCAGTTTTATATGGTTCATTATGTTTATACTGCTGTAGCAACACTTGAAAAGCTTTCCAGCTTCACAGAGGCATTGGCAGCACAGCTATGCACCTTGACAATACACTGGGGTCTCTTTACAAGGAGAAAGCTTCACTATAAACTCACTGCCTCAGAACAGCAGACAGACAGAGAGCAGCATAGTACAGCACAGTGGAAGCTAGCTAACAGGGTTTCATTGGGTCCCCTGTCTGTATCTGGAGATGACATTTCAACAGATTCTATTGCATTGACCTGTATCTCAGCCAGATGTACTAAAAAGGCTGTTTTTAATCTCTTAATCACAAAAAGTAGTTTTCAATTTACTATTGTAGATAGCCTTTACTCAGAAGGTTATGATACTGTATTCCTAATGCTGATTGTCATAATCTCTCATCTCCTCATCCTCCTCCTCCTCCCCCTCAACCCCCATCCACCCCCATAGCAAAGTGACATGAACTCATTCCTCTGGACAGTGAAGCACCCAGCTCCCTACCCTCCATCCTATCTTTTCGGGACCATCCATGTTCCCTACACCCGTGTATGGGACTTTATCCCAGACGTCTCCAAACGGGCCTTCCAGACCAGCGGAAATGTATTCTTCGAGCTGGACCTGACCGACCCCCTGACGATCTCCAAGCTGACCAGCTGCCAGCTGCTGCCCCACGGGGAGAACCTGCAGACCCTGCTGCCCCGGGACCTGTACCGCCGCCTCAAACGCCACCTGGACTACGTTAAGCACATGATGCCCTACTGGATGACGGCGGACCAGCGGGGCCGAGGGCTGTATGCTGACTACCTCTTCAACGCCATCGCAGGGAACTGGGAGAGGAAGAGGCCTGTCTGGGTGATGCTGATGGTCAACTCTCTGACGGAGTCGGACGTGAGGTCGCGGGGTATCCCCGTACTGGACCTGTTCCTGGCCCAGGAGGCCGACCGCATGGGGAAGAGGACAGGAGCGGTGGAGCGGGTGGAGGAGCAGTGTCACCCCCTCAACGGACTCAACTTCTCCCAGGTAAGAGATGGGGCTACATGGAGGGGGTGGGGGTTGGACATGATCATTGGAGTTAGATATGATTGTTGGATTCAATTTGTTGGCGGCTGGGGGCAGGGGATTTAGGGGAAGGGAGACATGTCTTGGGAGGAGATGGTGGAGAATGTAGATGACAATGGAAGGAGAAAAAGATTATTAGAAATGTTATGTTTCAAAGCTTTGTAGATGGTTTTAAAGTTATGAATGCTCCTGAGCCTTACAAAACAAACAGACATCAGAGCTGAATCAGCTGACGAGGTGTCAGGATGACAGATGTAAGTGATGAATTAGTGAAGGTGAGAGTGTGGGAGGCGTAGCTCTCTTTTTACTGGGCTGACTGCCTGTCTGGGTCCTCATGATACTACCACTGCTAGTATCTTGCTCTGTAACTTAACACTGAAAGATGGACAGAATAGCCTAATTACTTGATGACATAAACATGGGGAGTATCTTTTATCTCTCCTTGGAAGGGCTATAGAGGACGGGCAACATGGAGGTCTAAATAAAGGATGGCCCAGGAATGGTTAGGCGGAGGTCAACTCAAGTGTATTTTTCCAAACTCTGGGAGCTCCAGGCATGCCTTTGACGAGCTAGGACTGAGAGGATGTTCTCCCGTAATTTGTGCTCATACGTGTGCTCTCTGGTCCTCAGAGAGCGACACACACACGCACGCACACACACACACACACACACACACACACACACACACACACACACACACACACACACACACAGAATCTCGGAGTGCCTGGGCCTCCATGTGACAGGCTGCGGGGCTCCTGCGCTAATTTGAGAGGCACTGGGCCCAGGCACAGCCTCTCCTCTTTCATCAGCACCTCCTAACTACGCTGTCAAAAAGCACACACACGCGCGCACGCACACATCCTACTTTCCCTAACCCCTAACCCTAACAGTTAACCTTTAACCCTAACCCTAACCCTAACCGTAAACCTAACCCCTAACCCTAATTCTAACCCTAACCCTAACCCTAACCCTAATTGTAACCCTAACCCTAAACCTAAACCCTAAGCCTAAAATAGCCTTTTTCCTTGTGGGTACCAGTGAAATGTCCCCACTTCTAGTCCCCACAAGGATAGTAAAACCAAAAACGCACACACACACACAGTTGCCCTGCAGCTGCGTGGGAACCTGGAACACAACTTCCCTACAACGGAGCAATGTTGCAAGGCCAAGGCATGCACTGCTTCTCAGTGTAGTAGTATACAGAATAAAGTGATAATATAAGGGGTAGTTTCTAATGACCATACCTGGAGCTAATACTCTACCATTACAACTCTAAGTGTCATGCCTGTTATTTGGAGGTCACTAGTTACCACAGCCAAAACGTCATAAACCCCGCCTATTTCTACAATTCTCTTCTTAAAATCTGATTTTAAACCTAACCCTAACCTTAACCCTAACCTTAACCTTAACCCTATCCTTAACCACAGTGCTAACGTTATGCCTAACCATAACCTTAAATGAAGACCAAAAAGCACATATAGCCAATTTTTACTTATATCCAATGAGAACTTTAGTAAATCACCAATACAAAGTGTTGGAGGACTGCCTGCCTTTCTGTTGTTCCTAGGAAGAGACCGTTTTATGAGGCAGGTGTATTGTTGGAGGTTATTTTAATAAAATCTGGATAATGAATAACTTGAGTTAAACTGTGTAGCAGAATGGACTTTTGGACCTTTGAGATCGCAACTCCCTCAAAAATTGTATGAAAAGAGTTCAAAGCCTGAAATGAAAGTGACATGGAAACAATTATTGTCAATTATTATAATTTGAGATATAATTTGAACACTATGGTTGATTGGATCTCTCTATATGGTTGATTGGAACAAATATGAGGTCAGGCTAACAGATAGACTGAAAGAAGCTAGAGAGAGCGAGTGAAAGCGAGGGAGGGAGAGGAGGGAAAGAGTGATGTGCATCATGTCAGTGCGAACCCTAATCTGAAACATGAGCTCCACTTCTTCTCTGGTGGGGGATCTGACTTGGGAACAGCTCCAAACCCTGCCGGCCCACATTATTATTTTTTCCCTATAAAAGTAGCCGCTTACAATATCCTGTAACTTGCTGCTCTCGCATCGCCAAGAGGGTCTCCGAAACATGAAGGCTGGTGATTCATCATCTGCCATAAGCTTTTCATAGGCACCTGGCCCCTGCACAGTCAGTGACCTAGAACTGTGTAGCTTGACCTGGGGCATGGGCTAGCCCTGCTCAGCCTCCTCTCCCCTCCCTGCCCCTCGGCTTCTCAGCATGGGGACAGAGTGGCATCACTGGGTCAGCCATCGCCCTGGGTCCCCTAACCTCACAAGAAGTAATTTGTCTGGATGAGAGGTGTAACTGATAAACAGTTCCCCCCCACGGTGAGTAGTGCATCCTGCGGCAGCTCGGTGGAGGAGGTGGTGGTACGGGGGACAGGCCAGTGTGGAGGCTGGGATGCTGGGCCCTGAGAGGTTGGCGCTGGACCCTACAGACGGAGCTCTGGAGCTCTCACAGACCTGATAACACTTTGATTTCTGTGTGCAGCAGTATTGAGGCAGCAGTGAGGCTGTGGAAACAATGGCAGAGGGGAAGCATGTTTAATCTCCAGCGCTATGGAGGGCGATGCAGGCCGACAGCTGGGTGGGCCAGCCAGCACCAAACACTCTCCAAAGGCACGCTATCTGTACCGAGGGGGAACCTGCAGAAAGCCAGGCTGTCTAGAGGGGTGCAAGCTGGTCACCGGCCTTTGTGAGTGAGTCAACAACAACCACACAACCTGCTCCCTCCCACTCCCTCGGCTCATTGCGTTACGTCTATATCTACATCTAGACCAGAGCCTCTGCTGCCTGTGTCTCTCTCTGCCTCTCAGCGTCTGGCCTGGTGTATAAATACCCATATTTATTTACTCTGGGTCACATTGCAGCCGAGGCACAGGCCCTTGTCGGGGGGAGATGACATCACAGCTGTGGCGCCGGTCTCTGAGCGAGGGTTAGAGGTGGGTGCTGTGGGAGCAGTGGGCCGTGAGTAGAATCCGTGAGAAGACGGCAGTCTGTGGGTGAGGAACTGAACGCTCAGGGGCCCCAGAACAGAACGGGCTGGGTTACTGGGCTATTTTCACTGTGATCTGGAAAGGGAGGGCCATCTGATTGGCTCCACACACACACCTTCATAAACACACACACGTGCACACACACACACACACACACACTCCCAAGTCTCCACAGCTGTATTGTCATCTTAGCAGGTCCAGATCTAGTTTCTCCTCAGCGGGAGTCATGGTGGCAAGAAGGTACCCGGTGGTGCACTGTGACAGAGACGTCTATTTCAAACAGTGTTTTGTTTCTCTGGTTTAATAAGCGTTAATGGTATATGGTGAAGATGATACTCTGAGATGGTACTCTGTGTGACCAGAGAAATTAAGATCTCCCTCGTGTCGACAGGGTCAGGGAGAGCACGACGAAGACGAGCTGTGTTCAAAACACATCTCCCGGGTGTCATATCAAATCATGACAGAACACTTCTCATTGTGTTCATTGGAAGGCTCTCATATAAATAATGCATATTTAAGGGGAAGAATTAGGTATCTTACCGGTCTATGTTCAAATATTTACATTCCATGGCTGATGTATAAGGATGGGTCTGGAGCGCTCCTCTGGCCGCAGGGCCTGATGATGAGTGATGGAAAAAAAAGTCATCTCCTCTGCTCTTTGCTCTGCTCTGCTCCCTAACCTCCTGGCTCCTCCTGGCTCCTCCTGGCTCCATGCTCCCTCCCTTTGTCTCCCTCTCTCTTTTTCTCTCCATGTCCTGGGGCTCTCTCTGTCCCACTGCTTAACTGTACACACCTGTATCTGCACACACAGAACAGAAGAGGAAACTAGGAAAGTATAGTGCAAACACAGAGTCTCTCCTACTGTATTGCATCTATGGTTGGTACTAAGACGCTGCTACTACATTGCTACTATGTTGTTATAATGTTGAGAAAAAAACACTCCAAAGGAAACACTGGTAGACGTACAACTTCCATCCTCTTTTCGAGTGAAGTTAGAGAACGACGTCAAGCCTTGTACGACTCCTAGTACAAATATGTGGAAAACTGGCAACACATATCAGACAGGATATCTCCTTGCCCTGTCGGCAGGCGGGCGGAGGGGAAGGGAGGGCGGGCAGACGGCAAACCAACCACTGCTCTAATGACTTAATTGGCTGCTTAATGACTAAATTGCCCCCTGCTATCCAGAACCACTTAGACTATTATACACTGTCCAGAACAGAGGCTGACGGTGGAACCCAGTGAGGTGGAGAGAAAAGGCCAGACGTAGATGTGGAGTGAGGGGTGGGAGTGATGACTGTAGCTACTGGACATCAAGGGTATATTTTGGGGTCATCTGGGTCCAGTTTCAAGTCTGTGGTATCCTACAGTGCCTTCAGAAAGTATTCATACCCCTTGGCTTATTCCACATTTTGTTGAGTTACAGCCTGAATTCAAAATGGATTAAATATATTGTTTTTCTCACCCATCTACACACAATATCCCATAACGACACATTTTTGTATTGAAAATGTATTGAAAATAAAATACAGAAATATCTCATTTACATAAGTACTCACACCCCTGAGTCAATACATGTTATAATCACCTTGGCAGCGATTACAGCTGTGAGTATTTCTGGGTAAGTCTCTTTAAGAGCTTTGCACACCTGGATTGTAAAATATTTGCACATTATTATTTAAAAAAATCTTTAAGCTCTGTCAAGTTGGATGTTGATCATTGCTAGACAGCTATTTTCA